>NC_073628.1:135695000-135990451 GCF_029407905.1 Bubalus kerabau | reverse complement strand
CCTAACCCTAACCCTAACCCCTAACCCCTAACCCTAACCCTAACCCTAACCCTAACCCAAACCCTAACCCTAACCCTAACCCTAACCCTAACCCTAAACCCTAACCCTAACCCTAACCCTAACCCTAACCCTAACCCTAACCCCTAACCCTAACCCTAACCCCTAACCCTAACCCTAACCCTAACCCTAACCCTAACCCTAACCCCTAACCCTAACCCTAACCCTAACCCTAACCCTAACCCCTAACCCTAACCCTAACCCTAACCCTAACCCTAACCCCTAACCCTAACCCTAACCCTAACCCTAACCCTAACCCCTAACCCTAACCCTAACCCTAACCCTAACCCTAACCCCTAACCCTAACCCTAACCCTAACCCTAACCCTAACCCTAACCCTAACCCCTACCCTAACCCTAACCCTAACCCTAACCCTAACCCTAACCCTAACCCTAACCCTAACCCTAACCCTAACCCTAACCCTAACCCTAACCCTAACCTAACCCTAACCCTAACCCTAACCCTACCCCTAACCCTAACCCTAACCCTACCCCTAACCCCTAACCCTAACCCTAACCCTAACCCTAACCCTAACCCTAACCCTAACCCTAACCCTACCCTAACCCTAACCCTAACCCTAACCCTAACCCTAACCCTAACCCTAACCCTAACCCTAACCCTAAACCCTAACCCTAACCCTAACCCTAAACCCTAACCCTAACCCTGACCCTGACCCTGACCCTGACCCTGACCCTGACCCTGACCCTGACCCTGACCCTGACCCTAACCTAACCCTAACCCTAACCCTAACCCTAAACCCTAACCCTAACCCTAACCCTAACCCTAACCCCTAACCCCTAACCCTAACCCTAACCCTAACCCTAACCCCTAACCCTAACCCTAACCCTAACCCTTAACCCTAACCCTAACCCTAGCCCTATCCCTAACCCTAGCCCTAAACCCTAACCCTAACCCTAACCCTAAACCCTAACCCTAACTCTAACCCCTAACCCTAACCCTAACCCTAACCCTAACCCCTAACCCTAACCCTAACCCTAACCCTAACACTAAACCCTAACCCTAACCCCTAACCCTAGCCCTAACCCTAGCCCTAGCCCTAGCCCTGGCCCTAACCCTAGCCCTAACCCTAACCCCAACCCCAACCCTCTAACCCTAACCCTAACCCTAACCCTAACCCTAACCCTAAGTTGGCTATATTTAGTCCTCAAACGAATGAGAATGTCATGAGTAGTGGTGGTTTCAATTAAGTAGCATGTGAAGCTGTTTACACTTATTGTGATGCGTGGTATGCCACACTCACAAATTTCCATAGCATGGGTGCCAAAACTATACATTTCTCAGTGGAAGCTTCTACATGGACTGTTGGGATCAGAGTTCTAACTCATACAGGCATACATTTACTTTTAAAATTATCCTGCACGGTAATCAAACAAAACACTGCATTAACACCTAGACAGTGTTTGAGCTCTGTACTAAATGATTTGAAAGCTAGTAAACGGAATGAGCTGATGAGGAAGACTATGAACGAGTCATCTTCTTCAACTTGGCCAAACTGCTGATAGTCATACAAGTTAATGAAATGTTAAGCCTGTTGTCATTAATTTAGTTTAAAAGAAATAGAATACTAAAACAAATTAGTAAATCTTGTTTTCTTAATAAACACTCTATTACTTCTGCACAGCTTTGTTACTGGCATGAATAGAATACCTTCAATAATAACTTGTCACAGTGAAACTTATTCACATCCTATATCTATTCACCTCTATAATTGATGCCATAGCTGTTTGATACTATTGCTTAAATGAGTACAACTTATGTGACTTCACAAACTACAAACACTACTAACATAATAGGTATTAAAAAACCTTGAGTGACATGAGCGTTAAGACTTAGTAGAATTGCGCTCACGAATAATGATACTATTATTCACTCTAGCCATAGTACTGGAATCTGTACATTAACACCCCTGCAAAGGAAACTGAAAGAGTAGAATAATAATAAAGGAACTTCATAACTATATTCCTACTGTAATCATTCAACACTGTATGTTTTCTTTTAACCTAACTTTCATATTTGGTCTACTCTAACCTCTTCTGTGTTCACTTTATATTATACTTATTGTTAACAGTAAAATTACCATAGGAGCTCTAATTAATTTTTTTTACTTGCAATACTAGTGATAGAACCAAAGGCTGATATCTATATCTGCAGCAGTTGTAACCTCCTGAACAGACTGCAATAAAAAGGGTTTCCAGAATATCCTGACAATTTCCATCTACTAGGCTGTGCTGAGCTCAAGCAATACATGCTCCAGAGGACAGAAGACAGACAGGTTAGAAAGACTTCTACTGCACTTAGGGAGAAAGGGCATGTTGCTACTCAGCCCAGTACAAGTGTAGAAGTAACACCTCAGTGATTCAACCTTTAAAGACTCGATAAATATGAGGACGACTGGTATGAATAAACCTTCAGAAGTGCCTTCTCAGACCTCCCGTCATAAGCACAAGCGTAATAAAAACACTGAGTTTTCATGGTCTCACACAAAATTAGACTCACTTAGGACTTTGCTTTGAGAGGAGTTGAACTACTCATTGTTAACAAGAAATGATCCTTTCTTCTCTGAAGATTTGTGAATCATTCATTTGGGTGTGGTGAATAAAATACTTAAGGATCTAATACATAAAAATGCAACAGGCAAAGCATAGATTTTTTGCTCCCTTTCTCAAAGGATGGAATATTTTGTATTTGCACTGATTTTATGTCTTGACTTCATGTACAATTATATATGGATTTTTTTTAGTTGAAATACAATAGGACTAAAAATATATATATATAATACTAATAAATCATGTTGGTATGTGTGGTTCTCACATAGGATTCACAGGAAATTTAAATTCACAGTTGTCAATGTAAAGGATGAATGCTATTTAGCTTCTTCATGAATCTATACCATGAATGAAGAACTTTTCTCAAAATATTTCACTGAGGGAAATACAAGGATGATAGGCATAATACTATGCGTCAACTCATGGATTTCTAAGCATTGCTCACAATACAGATCTGATTTTCAACATCAGGGTTCTTTCAGTGTCCTTGAACAGCATTTGTTTTTCTATATACAGAAGAAAAAAACTCATGAGTATCAAACTTGTTCACATAAAACGAGTATATGAATTGTTATCTTCCTGACTCAGGGATCAAACCCACATCACTTCCATCTCCTGCACTGGTAGGCAGGTTATTCACCGACCGTGCTGCCTGGAACCAATATACATTTCAAGAACCACTGCCATCAGCTTCTCCTGTTCATGACCGAAGTAGGAGAAAGAACATTGGAAGAAGTACTCGTAAGTCAAGGAACTGTTATACTGGGTACTCTAGTTATTACTGGGACAAGTCAGCTCCTCCAATGATGAGTGGTATAACTGAAAAATTATTATAGATGCATGGGATGTGATGTCTACATGATAAATGTGTTCCTTTTATGCTACTGCTTCAGGTGTGCCTACTTCAACATGAAGGACTGCATTCAAGGGATGCCTGCCATTCCAGCTCAAGCAACAGATAGTGAAGTGCAGATCATTGTCCTTTGTTGAAAATAATCAGCAGTTTGTCAACATATGTAACATGCCAGAGCAACCCTTGGGATGCAACTCTAAAAACAGGTTAGGCCCTCTTTTTGCCAAACCCCACGATAAAATACAAATCAAAAAAACAAAAATAGCATCAGTTTTGTCAGGACTTCCTCACCTTTTCTTTCTGGATGGCAGGAAGCAGACATTGAGGCCAGATGACTGCGGGATTTAATTGTGAACTAACATTGGGTGGGGTGGAAGCTCATCACTCTAGTAAGAATGTGGCTCAATTAAACTGACTTTCATTCACTTCATGTACATAGAGTTCTATAATCCTTCATTAAGGAATTCAATAAGTTATACTTCCTTACACCTTCACAATCTCTTGGTTTACACGAATGTCAATTCCTCGTCTAGCACTTATACAATGAGTTGTACAGGTAGTAACAGTGCATAAATGATGATGAGCAATGACAGGAAGTTTATTTATTCTCTGTTTGAATTCTTGATTTTTTATAGAATTTTTTTATAATATACTTACAGATGTGGATATTTCAGTGGCATGTATAAATACACGGTGAGTAGTGCTATGATAACTCATAGGGTTGGCACAATAATTATCAGGGTTATTATGCCTTTTTCATGTATGCCTTTTGAGATTCTGTTCCATTATACATTATCATAATATATTCAATACAGTTTCCTAAACTGTACAGTACGTCCTTGTGATTTCTTTCATATATCAGATCAGATCAGATCAGTCGCTCAGTCGTGTCCGACTCTTTGCGACCCCATGAATCGCAGCACGGCAGGCCTCCCTGTCCATCACCAACTCCCGGAGTTCACTCAGACTCACGTCCATCGAGTCAGTGATGCCATCCAGCCATCTCATCCTCTGTTGTCCCCTTCTCCTCCTGCCCTCAATCCCTCTCAGCATCAGAGTCTTTTCCAATGAGTCAACTCTTCACGTGAGGTGGCCAAAGTACTGGAGTGTCAGCTTTAGCATCATTCCTTCCAAAGAAATCCCAGGGCTGATCTCCTTCAGAATGGACTGGTTGGATCTCCTTGCAGTCCAAGAGACTCTCAAGAGTCTTCTCCAACACCACAGTTCAAAAGCATCAATTCTTCGGCGCTCAGCCTTCTTCACAGTCCAACTCTCACATCCATGCATGACCACGGGAAAAACCATAGCCTTGACTAGATGAACCTTTGTTGGCAAAGGAATGTCTCTGCTTTTGAATATGCTAAGTTGGTCATAACTTTCCTTCCAAGGAGTAAGCGCCTTTCATATATAGTACTATGTATTTGTTAATAATTCAATCAAAAACTGGTACACAAACATTCATAGTGACATTATTCACAATAGGTCAAAGGTAGAACCCATTCAAGTGTCCATTGGTGGCTGACTGAATATGCAACACAGGGTATATTCAAAAGCTTGAACAGTATTCTACCATACAAAAAAAAATTAAATGGTGCTGCCACTGTGCAAGACATTATAGAAATTACTCCAAAACTAACACATGGAATACATACATAGTTTGATTCTAATTCATGCTATGTACCCAAAAGGTATGGGAAAAGGGGCTCAAAAAATGCATACTTCTGCAGTCATAGTCACAACAGCATGATTCACACTGGCCAACAAACAGAAGTACTCTAAGTGTCCATGGCAGCCAATTCCATAAACAAACTGTGGTAGACACGCAATGGAATCTGATTCGGCCCTTCAAAGTCGGTAATTCTGACAATGCTACAATGTGGACGAACCTTATGGTCATTATATTAAGTGAAATAAACTAGACCAAAAAAGGAGAAACGTTCTGTGATTCCACTAGTATGAGATATCCAAACAAGTCAAGTCCAAAGCCAGAAAAACAGAAAGTGATTCCCAGGGATCGAAGAGAGTTCATGTTTCATGGACCCCAGTTTCCATTGGGGAAACTGACTTCCCATGATATCTCCAAAACCAATTATACAAATAATTGGAAGCCATATCCAATCAAATGAATGTAGACATAATTTTACAGTTTACACCAACCTCACTCAAACTTCTCAATAGACAAAAGGCAAAACTGTATCTATGGTACCTCAGCTTTGCTTAAAACTGTCTACAGTACCTCAGTTTTGCTTATGAAATTTAACAAAAAAAAACTAAAGTCTATCCAAAAAATATATAAAATATATATAACATGAACTTTAAAAAATTAGAAATTTAAACTGTGAAAAACCTTATTCACAAAACTTAAACACAAGCCACAGAAAAATATATTTACAAAATACATATCTGATAAAGGACTGTACTACAAGTATACCAACAAATCTAGAACCAAAAAAATCATTAAAAATGTATAAATCTAAACACCTGGCCTCCGAAAATATAAAGATAGTAAATTAGCATATCAAAAATACTCAAAATCACATATCATTAGGAAATTACAAACTAAAACAACAGTGAAGTAGCACTGCACACCTATTAGATCCAGGAAACTCAAAAAAAGAGGGGGGCAGAGCTTCTCTGGTGGCTCAGTGGTAAAGAATCTACCTGACAATGCAACACACTCAAGTTCGATCCCTTACCCAGGAAGATCCCACATGCCACAGAGAAACATAGCTGGATTTTTCCACAGTTAAACAAGGCTCACCTGTGACTGAATACTACACGTCTAGCACTTAGTAAACAGCTTTGAAAAACTGTCCAGACAAAAAGTATTGCACAGTTATACACAACAGCTCTACTTGTAATAACTAAAACCTTTCAAATATCAGGATGTCTTAGGTAGGTGACTGTGTAAACAAATTGCGATACATCCAAAGGGAAGGGGAGCAAATGCTACCCCAAAATATACCACTTCAGCATGAGAATTAGTTGGACCTAATTAACTTTTTTTTTTAAGAGGACACATGATCATCTCTGAAACCCAAGCTCAAGACGGCGCTTCTGTGAGTCACATTTACCAGAGAAATCTCATTTCAAAGGAGTCCTCTGTATGTACCAGATAGAAGGATGACAGTCTTGTGAAACTCTTTTTTTTTTTTAATCAATAGGGAAAGGTAAGACATAAATCTCTACAACAACCATACCCTTCCTTTCCTTTGGTTTTATTTTTTAATATTTATTTGTTTTTTTCTTTGGCTGCTCCAGGTGGACCTTCGTTGAGGCAAGCCAGATATTTAGCTACAGCATGCAAACTCTTCGTTGTGGCATGGGAGATCTAGTTCTCGGATCAGGGAATGAACCTGGGCCTCCGTCTTTAGGAGTGTCCAGTCTTAGCCACTGGACCACCAGGAAGCCCCTGTTTTGTGTTTAGATGAACATGGTATCTAAGGTGATATCTTGGGCCATTTCAGTCACTGACTCAGTTTCCTGAGTTTCTCCAAAGCATGCACAAGGTGCACATTATTAAACTGGTTTGCAAAACAAGCAAAGGTTGTTTGCTACAACACTGTATGCTTACAAATATCTAAATGGTAAATGGCATATTAATTTGTAATTACTATGGGGGAAAAAAGAATGCAAGATTCATACATATTACAACATGAATAAACATTTAAACCACCTTTAGTTGAAAAATAAAAATCCATATAGAAAAGGCCACCCAGATCCCATATTCACCATGTCTGCTTTAAATCCATCAAGTTTGTCCAAATAACTGAAAATCTCAGTAACACTCTAAACAAAGAAAAAAGGATGAGGATGCAAAAAAAGATATATTCATACACTTGAACAATTGCTAAAAGTGGAAGTGGGGCTGTGGATTACATTATACTGTAGAGACCATATGATTTCCTGATGTTGGAGGTTATGTGCTGGTTCTGCAGGAGAAGGCACCCCTTTTGGATAAAATACATAGACTATTTTAGATAATGTGGCAAATGTGAGTACTTTTTCCCATTGCTAGGAGTTTTCCATACATTTTAAATTACTGGAAAGTAAATTATGTTTCAAAACAACCATGTCAATACCACAAAAGAAATTCAGAATAGACAGGCATGAAACTTTCTTATATAGGCCAAGACTTACCCAGACGAACTTCAAGGGAAGCTGTGATGCTCACTGCCCTTGAAGGAGTCCACATGGAATGAAGAAGTACTGTGGGAAGTCTACTAGTAACCACCATGTCTTGGGTCCTCTGGATAACCTATTGCAGGAGAACAGGTTTTACAAATAAAATGTTCCACATAACTTCACAAAAAGTTGTTAGACTACATTCAGTAAAGCTGGATCATTTTGGATCAATTTACAATCATATAAAATACTACAATTTACAATCCAGATCAATATACAAAAATCACTTGCGTTTCTATACACTAATAACAATCAGAAACAAAAATTAAGAAAATCCCACTTATAATTGCATCAAAAAGAATAATACATCTAGCAACAAACTTAATCAAAGACATAAAAGACCAGTAGCCAGAAAACTAGAAAGCCCTGATAAAAAAAAAAAAAAAAAAAGAGAACACAAATAAACAGAAAACTATTCCACGCTCATGCACTGGAACAATGAAGAATTAAAATGTCCATTCCAACCAAAGTCATCAACAAATACACTGACTGCAATCACAAATAATATTCAATGGCATGTTTCACAGAAATAGAAATATTCCTAATATTAGACTGCTAATATTGAACAGGACCTTAAACGGCCAAAACGACTCTGAGAAAGAAGAACACAGCTGGAGGCATCTTCCTCTCCCACTTCAAACTACATCACGGCCCTGCAGTAACCACCACAGTGAGGAACTGGCAGGAACACAGACACATGGACTCCAGGAAAGAATAGAGAGCCCAGGAGTAAACCCACATGCACGTGGTCAGTTCATGAAAATCAAACCAGGAACGTGCGAAGAGGAAAGGACAGTCTTCTCAAGAAACAGTGACAGGAAAACTGGCCACCTACACTAAAGAACATCACTGGTCATCCTCTAGATCATCTAACAGAAATCAAACTAAAAACCCACCATTTTCCACATGGAGCTCTTTCCCCAGAGTCCTCTGAGATGGACCTCCAGTCAGGCGTCAGCTGGACACAGGAAACGTCTACTTTGTCCTCATTTTTCCCTCTTGCAGCGCCTCCCTGCTGGCGGGCACTGAGGCTACCCTGCTCCTCTCAGCCAGGACGCAGCCCCGTGACCCTGAAGACCGAGCCCTAAGGGCCCTGAGGAGACAAAGCTCCCGCCAGTTGGTCACCGAGCAGATTCTGAAGGTAAAGCGTCCTGCACCCGCAGGATAGAGGGGGGTTAGGCGCCCCCTGCGGCCCGCCAGAGAAGAGCGGGCAGCCCCGTGCTCGCAGACCTCAGACGGCTCATCCAGAAGCAGCTCTGCTGTGAGCACTCAGACTGGAAGCCCAAACTGAAATGGAGCAGAATAGCTCCATGCTGCTGCTGCTACTGCTGCTAAGTCACTTCAGTCATGTCCGACTCTGTGCGACCCCATAGATGGCAGCCCACCAGACACCCCCATCCCTGGGATTCTCCAGGCAAGAACACTGGAGTGGGTTGCCATTTCCTTCTCCAATGCATGAAAGTGAAAAGTGAAAGTCAAGTCATTCAGTCCTGTCCGACTCTTAGCGACCCCATGGACTGCAGCCCACCAGGCTCCTCCGTCCATGGGATTCTCCAGGCAAGAGTAATGGAGTGGGGAGCCATTGCCTTCTCCCAGAATAGCTCTATGACCCTCCTCAAAACGTGGCTAAGGAACAATGAGAGCCTATATGGAATGCAGTCATAAAAAGGAACCCATTTGAGTCAGTTCTAATGAAGGGGATGAACCTAGAGCGTATTAAACAGGAAAGTCAGTCAAAAAGAGAAAAACAGGTTATCGAGAAGGATGGGTCTAACGAGTCTGTTCACATAGCAGCAATGGAGATGCAGACATAGAGAACACACTTACGGACAAGGGTGGGGAACAAGAGGGAGAGGGTGAGATGAATGGAGAGAGCAGCATGGATGCATGTACACCAACATTTGTAAATAGACAACCAGTGGGAATTTGCTGTATGACTCAGGGAACTCAAACTGGGGCTCTGTAATAACCTAGCGAGGTGGGAATGGGTGGGACGTGGGAGGAAGATTCAAGAGCAAGGAGACATGGGTACACCTATGGTTAATTCATGTGGATGTATGACAAATCAAACCAATATTGTAAAGCAATGATCAACCAACTAAAAATAAATAACTGTTAAAAATAAAACATATGAAATGAACATAAACACAAACTTTGCAACAAGGTAATTCCATTTAAAAAACTATAAAATTTTTAGAAAACAACAAAAGATCTACATGACCTTTGGTCTGGTGATCAGCTCTAACACACAACAAAAAAACCAACTTACCAAATTATAAATATAAATTATTTTAAAAATTGACTTTTATAATTTTATACATTTACTCTGTGGAGGACCTTACTCAAGAGAACCAAAAACAAACTGTTAAATGAACCACTGACCACCCAGCCTTGCCAGGCAACAGAGAAAAGAAAACACTTGCCAGAGTCATCTTACAACAGGAGGTCCTGGTAAGGAACAAAGAACTAACAAGCTACCACCAACCAGGATTCCCGAGAGGTCAACAAGAGAGGTCAAAAAGAGAAGTCAAAAAGAGGTCAACAAGAGATGGGAGACTGCAGTCCAGAGGTCCTAGGAACTTCCCAGGATCCTCCTCGCTGGAATCCATCTCGGCTGAGTGATGCGTGTGCCCCCAGGAAGGATCCCAATTCAGCATGACTGGCAACAGACAAACCAGAAACTAACCCAATGACCATAAACCCTGAGACAGTGAGCCATGTGGCAGAGCAATTCTCTCCGTTTCCCTCACCCTCCTGCCCTCCGCCCCGGCATCCCTTCCCAATAAAGGCTCTCACTTGGACGGCACTCCTCTCCTCAGACAACTTATTTCCAAGTGTCAGACAAGAACACACTCTCAAGCCCTGGAAGGCATCCCCCTTCCTTCATCAAAAGCAATATCCAGGAGAAAATATCTTCAAAACGCTATCTTGTAGAGAAGGAAATCGGAGAAGGCAATGGCAGCCTGCTCCAGTACTATTGCCTGGAGAATCCCATGGAGAGAGGAGCCTGATAGGCTGCAACCCTGGGGTCGCTAAGAGTCGGACACGACTTCACTGAGCGACTTCACTTTCACTTTTCACTTTCATGCATTGGAGAAGGACATGGCAACCCACTCCAGTGTTCTTGCCTGGACAATCCCAGGGACAGAGGAGCCTGGTAGGCCGCCATCTATGGGGTTGCACAGAGTTAGACACGACTGAAGCGACTTAGCAGCAGCAGCAGCAGAGAAGGAAATAGCACAACCTCCAGTATTCTGACCTCGGAAATCCCAGGGCCAGAGGAGCTTGAGCGACAAAGCGATAAGAGGTGGAGTTGTTAGGATCCAGAGAGAAGCCACTCTTCAGGGTGTGAACCATTGCAGAGGGCAAGGGCAAGGGCTGGGGCCATGGAATTAGGCCTGGCTATGTTTTGTGAGGGGGTGGAATTCATATGCTAATGAGTGGGAGGATCATCCCAGCTTTTGGGGAACCACCCACTCCTCCCTCTATGGACCGTGCCTTGGAGATGTCCTGCCACCTCTGGGTGTGTCTGTTGGCTTATAGATTGGGGATTAAGGTTTACTTGAATTTGACTTGTCATCTTGGACCCAATTGATTTTAATTGGTTTACATTATACCCTTGTGCTTTGTCATTCTTTCAAAGGTTGTGCTCTGCCCGCTTCCCTCCTGTTTCATGCTCTTTTCCTGAGCCCCATCCAGACCCACAAGACTACCCCTATAATCTTCTGGAGAGACAACCAGAAAATAGCTGGCCTTGGGAGGGAAATACTCTATAATATCCAACCCCTAATCCTACCCAATACTGGTCACACTGGAGATCTTGGGGATGCTCAAACTCCAGTCCAGGGGGGGTCCCAGGAGGTCATCACGCCTTGACCTGCCTAGGGATCGGTCTTCGAAAGGTTGTCACACCTCAACCTGTTCGGGAATCCTCTAGTCCCAGAGGTCCCAGGAGGTCGTCACGCATCGACCTGCCCAGGGACCCAATCCTGGGGAGGCTGTCACGCCTCAACCTGCCTGGGGATTCGATCTCTAGGAGGCTGTCACGCCTCAGCCTGCCTAGGGATCTGCACCGACCCGGGGACGCCTGGCTCTCAGGTTGCAACTAGATGTCACGCGAGTGTATGTTCCTTGGTTCTTTGTCTCATCACAACAAAGATTTGGAGCAACGGACATTAAAGCCCTCGGCACATCACAGCTCTCGGGTCTTGGACAAACCGTGTTACAGCTCTTAGGCACATCAGTGTTACAGCTCCATTTTATTTAGAAGATAGCAGGAGAATCCAAGACTTGAAGAGAAGAGAGTGGAGGAGTGCGTGGGGAGGGAGGGAGGGAGGGAGGTTGGGGGGGAGAGAAAGAGAGAGAGAGAGAGAGAGAGGGAGGGAGGGAGGGAGGGAGGGAGGGAGGGAGATAGAGCGCATGCATGCGGGAGAGAGAGTCCGAGAGAAAGCGCTTTGGCTCCTCCTTTTATATGTTTTTCTTCCACCTGGGCCTGCCCTATGCAAATTGGGCTTAGCCAGGAGTGCTGTTTGTTCTGCCTGAAGTTTTCACTCTGGTCCTCGGACCTTCCTTTGACCTTCCTTTGACCTTCCTTGTCTTTTAGCCACCGCCATTTTGGACTCCTTTTCCCTATTCTACCTACCTAACAGTCTGATCCTTGGCACAGAGAACAGAAAGGACAGAAGAACCTCCACCGGCTTGTGGAACAGCTACTGGGGCTCAGCAGATAGCGCCTTTGGGACATGCTGAGGAGTAGCCTCTCCAGAGTCCCTAATTGTGCCCCCTGCCACCCGCCCGTTCACAGGAGGTTCAAGGAAACAAGAAACGAGAGATTGTAAGCGTCCCTCCAGCTCTAGGAGCGAGGACCTCTTACCTTAACTGGAGGTCTTCTGGAATCTGAGACTGGGCCACATGAGCTTTCTGCTGAGTTTGTTTTTTGCTGTCCCGGTTTCCAGCACGATGGGCTTTCCCCTGCGCTGGGTTTCTTCACCTTCTGCTTCTAGCGCGGGAGCTTCACTGAGTTGGGATCCTGCTATGCTTGGCCTCTTCCACGCGGAGGTTGTTTCAGCCAGGTTAAATCCGAGTCACGGCACCATAGATGTCACGCGAGTGTATGTTCCTCAGTTCTTTGTCTCGTCACAACAAAGATTGGGAGCGACAGACATTAAAGCCCTCGGCACATCACAGCTCTCGGGTCTTGGACAAACCGTGTTATAGCTCTTAGGCAAATCACTGTTACAGCTCTATTTTATTTAGAAGTTAGCAGGAGAATGCATCCTCGAAGCGTGAGGGCACGCCAACCCAAAGATTCGAAGAGGAGAGAGTGAGGGAGCGCACGGTGGGGGGCGGGGGAGAGTGAGAGAGAGAGAAAGAGCACACGCACGTGGGAGAGAAAGAGCGAGAAAGCACTTTGGCTCCTCCTTTTATACGTTTTTTCCTCCACCTGGGCCTGCCCTATGCAAATTGGGCTTAGCCAGGAGTGCTGTTTGTTCTACCTGAGGTCTTCACTCTGGTCCTCGGACCTTCCTTTGACCTTCCTTTGTTCTATTTTCGTGGGCTTTTCCTTCCTTGTCTTTTAGCCACCACCATTTTGGACTCCTTTTCCCTATTCTACCTACCTAACAGTAAAGAATCTGCCTACCAATGCAGGGAACATGGGTTCAATCCCTGGTCCTAGAAGATTCCACATGCCCAGGGGCAACTAAGCCCCTGAACAACTATTGAAGTTTGCATGCTCCAGAGCGAAAGTTCTGCAACCAGAGAAAGCACTGCAGTGAGAAGGCATGGCACGGCAACTAGAGGGCAGCCTCTGCTCACTACAACTAGACAAACTAGGGATAAAAAACCAGCACAGTCAAAAATAATGTAATGTTTAAAAAAAAAAAAAAAAGGACAGTTCTTTGAAGAAATGACTGAGACTAGGGATGAGACTGTAAATACATGAGCCAGGATAATCTTAAATTATGAGAAAGTAAAGAAAGTAAAGACAACTATCAAGCTGTCCAAACTGATAAAAATGAATGATTATACAGTTTTATCTGTATATACTAGCAAATAACAATCTGAAAAGGAATTTTAAAAAACAATTCCCTTTCGATAATGTCAACATTAATAAAATACTTTGCCATGGATGTAATGAGGATGACAAGACTAGCACACTGGAAATTATACACGATGCTGAAAAATACCCTAAATACATGTACAGATATTCCATAGCGATGGAAAGACTTCAGTTGGCAATACCATGGAATGCATCTTCAATCTGAAATGAAGATTCAATATGAATTACAAAAGGCTGAAAGGTTGTTGCTAAACCACAAAAGATGCCAGGATTCTTGGCCTCCAGAGGAGAAGAGTTCAATCCAGGGCCAGTGACAAAGCTTGATGGCTCAGAGGTTTTGTGTTATAAAGTTTTATTAAACTATAAAAGAGATAGAGAAAGCTGCATAGACACCAGAAGGGGGAAGAAAGAGTACCCCCTGCTAGTCTTTAGCCAGGTGTTGCATAGCCACTAGCAGTCTGCTAATTAAAGAAAGACAATGTCTCAGAGAATGGCACCAGGCCCCTCACCCACAACATGCATTGAGATAACATTGGCAGCAGGTGAGTCTTCCCGGGCCATAAAATGATTGAAATGAATCTTGAAGAAAGGTGGATTTCCAAGCAAATATATAGTTTCATTAACATAGATTAGGAGAACCAGGTATGAGTAAAACACTGGTTTGTCGAGTTGGTTCTGAGCCTTTGACGTGAAGACAGAGTCTTGGGTAAATACATAGTACATTAGCATAACTTAAGACAAACATTTCCATAAGAAAAGTACATTGCTTAGCTCAAGGTTTGAGAAAAGTTAAATTCAGGTGAAGCCAGGAGCCGTCATGGCAACACAGAATTTTCAGAGAAACCTTTTAAATTTGTATCGAGAGAGAGAAATAGTGCAACACTAGTTTCTTTCCTCCTGCCTCTTAAGAGAGAGAGAAACAAACGTCTGACACTTGCAGCCTATTTTCTGGGTCTGGAGACCCCTGGCCTTCCTGCCTGTTACCCTCTCCAGGCCTGTAGGAAGCAATACACAAGCTGACCCTAACGTACACGTGGAATGACAAGGGACTCCAAGGAGCCAAAACAATCACATGAGTCTGCAGTTCAAACATCCTCTGGTATGCTGTGCTAAGTCACTTCAGTCACGTCTGACTGTCAGAGCCCACCAGGCTCCTCTGTCCATGGGAATTTTCCAGGTAAGAATACTGGGATGGGTTGCCATACCCTCCTCCAGGGGATCTTCTCAATCCAGGGATGGAATTCCTGCATTGGCAGATAGGTTCTTTACCACTAGCACCACCTGGGGCAAAAGTGCCTAAATGGAGATCAGGGAAACCCAGTTAGGAGAAGGGACTCAGAGACAAGGAAGTGAGGGAAAGAGATTCTTAGCCACATTCAGAGAAGCCCCGCAGGTAGTTCTGCAGGTGGAAGAGGAGGAGGAAGCAGGCTGAAGCTGTGTAGATGAAAGAGGGAACTAAAGCAGGGGCCCCCCAACCTCTAGGGTCTAATGCCTGATGATCTGAGGTGGAGCTGATTAAATAATAGAAATAAGTGTTCGGTCACTCAGCCATGTCCAACCCTTTGTGACCCTATGGACTGTAGCCCACAAGACTCCTCAGTCCATTGAATTCTTTAGGCAAGAATACTGGAGTGGGCTCTCATTTCCTTCTCCAGGAGATCTTCCCAACCCAGGGATTGAACCTGGGTCTCCTGCACTGCAGGCAGACTACCAACAGAGCCACCAGGGAACAGAAAGAGTGCACAATAAATGGACTGCACTTGAAACATCCCAAAATCTTGCCCCACCCCTGTCTGTCAAAAAACTGTCTTCCAAAAAAACTCCCGAGGTCAAGGAAGGAACTTCAAGTGTACTCAGCTGTCCCAGGTTGCTGGCTTAGGGAGATGTTGAAGCAGGGGTGTCCCAAGAGGTAGACCCTCCCTTGTGTGGGGTCCTCAACAGACCTCCGATGGCCTTGGTGATGATTGGAGAGATTTGTTTCATTTTTTTTTTAATATCCTTGTGGGATAAACTTAAAACTTAGCAATTGTTACAGCCTTCCTAAGAAAAAGTTTTCTTTCTTTACTGATCCATGAAGCACCAACTATGATGATCACTGTTCTAATACACCTCACAGTGTTGCTGACACTATGGATACAATTGTGTGAAATTGAACTTGTTCAATAAAAATGATGAAGCATCTACCCTGTGGCCAGCACTTTCCAAGGGTTGGGGAGGAAATGAAATACTCCATAAGATGCACAGCTGGTAGGCACATTCTTTAAAAAAGCCTTTTACATTTCCACCAATAGTTTATTCTCAATGTCAACACTTGCCAATCAATGACCATGCTGGGTAGGAAGCTCATTAAAAACCCAGGAGCCAGGGTTCCTGGAAGGATATTCCATTCTCCCTTAGACAGTCCTTCACCCTCTCTGGGTCTCAGTTTCCTCATCTGTAAAATCATGGACAACTGACTATAATTCATTCCTGGAACCCAAGCCTATTGAGAGGGATGGGAAATATTACTCCAAGGCCTGGATGATAGACCAGATTTAAAGAAAAATATGTCATTGCTGCTTTTCAGTCAAACAGACAAATACAATGAAGGAAGGGGTCTAGTCTGGGAAGTTCTTACACATCAGGAGATGGCTCTGAGCTGGATTTCCACAAACAAGAACATCCATGCAAAGGACAAGGCTGCAGAGCTCTGTGCCCATCTGCCTCCCTACAGCCAGCAGCATTTACAAGTGACCTCCTAAAGCCTTCACCAAACTACAGGGGCACCTCTGGGCTTTCTATTTCCCTCACTTTTCTGACTCTTTTCTTAAAAAAAAAAAAAAAAAAACGCACATTTCTTCATAGAATGCCACATTGGAAGGAAAATAGGCCTTCAATTTTTAGACCTCAATTTGCAAAAAAACTTGGAGGTTTTTTTTTTTTAATTAAAGCACCACATAATTTAAAAAATTTTACACGTTCTATTTATTCAGTTCTAAAACACCACACTTATTGCACAGGGTCCCCATGGAAAGGCCCCCTCTCAGCAGGACAGCCACAGATTCCACCATGAAAGGGCAGCAAGGTGCCCTCCTCCCTTCTTTTCTGCCTGGGTGGCCACCAGGTGTTTAAATCCATGCACCCTACTAAGTTCCTAGGGTGCAATTCGTGGACCCTTCCCTTTCCCATCCCAGCAGGTGGTCAAGGGCCCACTGGGCTGCAAACTGCCGATAGCAGGGCTGGGCCAGTCAGCCAGAGTAAGGGTTGTGGAGTCCCAGCAGGTGAAATCACCAGGCAGGATAAATCCCTTGGACTTCCTGGGGACCTCGCTGCAGGCACTAGGGTGCTTTGGAAAACCGCGTGGGTCTGAGCTTTATGCGAAAGGGTAAAGTGGTAAAGGCCTTGACCCCAATGGCGAGGCCTTTCTGCGACCGCCAGGTTAGGGGGCTCCGAGACAGTGCCAACAGAGAGGACGGAATACGTGGTTCCCTGCTCCACCCTTTGCCACGGAGCCCCAGTTCCTTTACCTGTGGTCCGCACCCCTCCATTCTGCTCACTGGATGCCTATCGATGGGGACCCAGGAGCCCACGAAATGGGCATTCCCAGCCGCAATGGCGACGCCTGAGACCTGGGACCCACAGCCTAGGAGCTCGGAGGAGGCGCCCTCCGCCCCCGACAAGGGCCAGGTGTGCTCCGCCCATACGCCCACTTCCATGAGAGGCCCAGGAGGCTCGCTATTCCGCCAGGTGAAATCCATCCAGGAGCAAATCCACCCCACCAAGACAACCCAGCTTTTTATCAGCTGTGAAGCGAAGTCGTTCGGTCCTGTCCGACTCTTTGTGACCCCATGGACTGTAGCCTACCAGGCTCCTCCGTCCATGGAATTTTCCAGGCAAGAGAACTGGAGTGGGTTGCCATTTCCTTCTCCAGGGGATCTGCCCAACCCAGGGATGGAACCCGGGTCTCCACACTGCAGGCAGACGCTTTACCATCTGAGCCACCACGGAAGCCCCACGCGCTAGGTACCTGGAAAGGGGGAGGCGAGCGAGCGGCAGGGCGCGCCCCATGGGCCACCACCGCCCCTACGTCAACCACCACTGCGTCTCCTCCCGCGGCCGCCCGCAGGCCTAGGCGCTGCCGGCCCGTGACGCTTGGGGGCCCAGCCGTGCGCTGGTTGACCGCCGCCCGGAGGTCCCCGCCGACGCCAGACGACCACCCCCACGTCCCCCAGAAATGGGGCAGACCCCTCCCCCACCACTTGGTGGGGATTTAAAAACCTGGTGGCCACCCGGGCAGAAAAGAAGGGAGGAGGGCACCTTGCTGCCCCTTCATGGTGGAATCTGTGGCTGTCCTGCTGAGAGGGGGGCCTTTCCATGCGGACCCTGTGCAGTAAGTGTGGTGTTTCAGAACTGAATAAATAGAACGTGTAGATTTTTTTAATTAAAAAAAAAGCTCCACCCGTACGGCCGCACCCCCCACCCCCAACCTCTCCCCTCAACCGCCGGGGCCCCCTACCCGCGCCCCAGGCACCCTTCTCCCCCCACCACCAAGGGCAGAGGGAAGGGGCTCCGACAGGAAGCGTGGTGCCAAGCGAGCAAGGGACATGACAGAGGTAAGGGGGCGAGAGGGCGAGAGAACCGGACAAGACAGCCACGGGACGCGTGGGGAAGGGGGGTTGGGAGCAAGCCCCGAGGCTCGGAGGGCGTGGGGAGGCGCCTGGCATCCGCGCGGCAGGCCCAGAGCAGCGGACGACCGACGACCCGCCGAGGCAGACCAGTCCAGGGCCAGCGGCGGGAGGCGACGGGCAAGCAAGCGGCCCCACGGCGGGGAGCCGCCACCCGTCACGCCGCACAGCCCGCGAGACGCGACCGGAGGTCCACGGCCAGGGGGAAGGCAGTCGTGGCCGGCGCCACGAGCAAAGGCGAGTGGGGTGTGGTGGGGGCGCGCTGAGCACCTCCTCCCCCGCCCCGAACCCTCGGACCCAACCTCGAAGGAACGTGGCGGGGAGGTTGAGCGGAAGAGAGACACCGGAGACGACACCACCGGGCGCGGGGCAAGGGTGGCGCCCGGCCGGGGATGGAGGCGCGGAGGAGCGGGCGGGAAGGCGGAGGAGAGCCGCCTTTCCCACCCGACCCCTACTCTGCTCGCGGCCCCTCATCCCCTGCCACCGGAAAGGCCACTGGGCCCGACAGCCCGCCCGGGGCGCGCAGCCTTCCAGACGTCTTTCCCTCCCTACCTTCCCATCCCGCGCCGCACGGTTGGAGGAGAGGCTCAGGAGCCGGGCGGGGCGAGGCGAGGCCACCGCTTCGCTCTCGGAACCCACCACGTTAATGATCCTTCCGCAGGTTGACCTACGGAAACCTTGTCAGCTGATCTGTCTATATAATTCAGGGATAAAACTATGACTACAGAAAAGAAAGATGACCTGACCTAGGATCGACATGATATTCTATAGAACCAGAGAAAATTGGTTAAAATAAAAAAATTTTTTCTTGGAAACTGTAAAGCTGGTTCTTTTGCATATACAATTAAAAACAATTAGCTTTTAAAAAGGCCTGCCTAGGGCAAAGCTTGAAGTTAACCCTTTCCTTGAAAAACACTGCCCACTTTGCCTGAGACCTTAGCCTTCGGCAAATGAGAACTTCAAGCCCCCCCCCACCCACTCACCCCAGAAAGGAGGTCAAGAGATATTTTGAATCTTAGGCGGAAAACTAGAAGATCTCTGTCTGTCTGTCTGTGTGGATTTATGTATGTCTCAGTGTGAGTCTTCTGTTTTTTGATAATATTGCTGAGGTTGTGAGTTCTTATTTAATCTAAAGAAAAGGAAGCCCTTACAAATCAAACAACTCTAAATACAAGAAAAAATTGACATAAATGAATTTTAGATTCATGTGAACTGGGAAATAATCAATATTAAATATATAGTATTTTTTTTCTAATATAGGCATACCTCAGAGTTATTAACACTAAGCATAAAATTTTCATAGTACCTAGGTTTATTATAAGTTAAATATTGCTATATTGTTATATGTGTCACAAACTTGTCAACAAAGGAAATACCTCTAAAAACAAACAAAAAAACTCCTAAAAAATGTAAATGCGATATGAGCTTTTAGATAAACTATTAAAAATAATTATACTTTAAAATATCTGTCTATAATAGGCTCGATTGAAGGCACAGGAGAAGGGGACAACAGAGGATAAGATGGTTGGATGGCATCACTGACCTGATGGACATGAGTTTGAGCAAGGCCCTGGAGTTGGTGATGGACAGGGAAGCCTGGCATCCTGCAGTCCATGGGGTCGCAAAGAGTCAGACACGACTGAGCAACTGAACTGAACTGAGCTTACAGTAGTTTCTCCAGATTTTGTTTACCTGAGTTTCTATCCTTGTGCTCAACTAAGTGACGACAGTGTATTGAATAGCTAGGTCATTTCCAAATAAATTAAGGTTCTGAAACATTCATGACTTGACAGGACCTTCCTCTTACACAGAAACTAAAGAGATTTTTGGACTATCCTGAATAGTGTCTGGTGCCATCCTAAGATGTTCACCATAAGAAAGCAAATTTTTTTTCGATAGTATCACTGATGTGTACGTTCACCAACCTATAGAATGCCAATATAAAAGTCAGTTCTTGGTTGCTTAAGGAAAATGTATGTCTTGTTATTAAAGAAGGTATGAGGAATGAAATCGCATTTTATGAAGGAAAAAGAAGTAGTTCTGACTTACAGGTGGCAGTTTCAGGATGAGAGAAGCAAAGGAATGGGTACAGAAAGGGATAAGGAGGTTTTATGGAAAGTGGACCCCCAGAAAAGGGTTTTGTGCCTGGTACAAGCTTTCTTGAGATGTTGAACTGCCTTTGCTAATGGATTTTAAGTTTCTTTACCTCTTAAATGATCTGTTCTAGGTTTACCTTTGAAATCTTTTGTTAACTTTGGCTAAGTGAAGAAGTATTGTTTCACAGTAACTTATGTGATCCTACCTGACTGTTATAAACCCTTTTGATATTTTTGAACAAACCTTCCTAAATAATGGACTTCTAGCTACCTTTGGGATGCTTCAGAGGGCCCCTGAGACCTCCCAAAGAGACATATTAAACAACTTGAGTTCATTTGGCATGTTAAACTACATGGGAAGTGTTGTCAGAAAGAATGATGTATCTTCTCAAGTTATATTGTATGGTTGATGATATTAATATAGATATCCTAGAAATTATGTGACATTCATGAAAATCTTATATGTTCTGGTAAAATGCTGTCAGTTATAGTTCTAGTTATCATATTCAAGTGTTTCAAGTTACAGCAGTGACCAGATTACTTTGTCAATTTCAATTTAATCAGGTTTTAAACATGCCTTCTACGGTTTCACACTGATGCCTTTGCAAAAATACTGCTCCTTCAAGATATATGGAAAAGACTTTTCTAAGCTTACCCATAAACAGTTTTTTTGTTTGTTTATTATCTGGTAAGCTGATCAGACTGGAATTTAGTCTACTCTCTAACCCTCTACACATGGACATCACCAGATGGTCAACACCAAAATCAGATTGATTATATTCTTTGCAGCCAAAGATGGAGAAGCTCTACACAGTCAACAAAAACAAGACCAGGAGCTGACTGTTGATCAGATCATGAACTCCTTATTACCAAATTCAGACTTTAATTGAAGAAAGTCGGGAAAACCACTAGACCATTCAGGTATGACCTAAATCAAATCCCTTATGATTATACAGTAGAAGTGACAAATAGATTTAAGGGCCTAGATCTGATAGATAGAGTGCCTGATGAACTATGGAATGAGGTTCGTGACATTGTACAGGAGACAGGGATCAAGACCATCCCCATGGGAAAGAAATGCAAAAAAGCAAAATGGCTGTCTGGGGAGGCCTTACAAATAGCTGTGAAAAGAAGAGAAGCGAAAAGCAAAGAAGAAAAGGAAAGATATAAGCATCTGAATGCAGAGTTCCAAAGAATAGCAAGAAGAGATAAGAAAGCCTTCCTCAGCGATCAATGCAAAAAAAATAGAGGAAAACAAGAGACTAGAGATCTCTTCAAGAAAATTAGAGATACCAAGGGAACATTTCATGCAAAGATGGGCTTGATAAAGGACAGAAATGGTATGGACCTAACAGAAGCAGAAGATATAAAGAGGAAGTGGCAAGAATACACAGAAGAACTGTACAAAAAAGATCTTCACAACCCAGATAATCACAATGGTTTGATCACTCACCTAGAGCCAGACATCCTGGAATGTGAAGTCAAGTGGGCCTTAGAAAGCATCACTACGAACAAAGCTAGTGGAGGTGATGGCACTCCAGCCGAGCTATTTCAAATCCTGAAAGATGATGCTATGAAACTGCTGCACTCAATATGCCAGCAAATTTGGAAAACTCAGCAGTGGCCACAGGACTGGAAAAGGTCAGTTTTCATTCCAATCCCTAAGAAAGGCAATGCCAAAGAATGCTCAAACTACCCCACAATTGCACTCATCTCACATGCTAGTAAAGTAATGCTCAAAATGCTCCAAGCCAGGCTTCAGCAATACGTGAACCGTGAACTTCCTGATGTTCAAGCTGGATTTAGAAAAGGCAGAGGAACCAGAGATCAAATTGCCAACATCCGCTGGATCATGGAAAAAGCAAGAGAGTTCCAGGAAAACATCTATTTCTGCTTTATTGACTATGCCAAAGCCTTTGACTGTGTGGATCACAATAAAGCGGGGAAAATTCTTAAAGAGATGGGAATACCAGACCACCTGACCTGCCTCTTGAGAAATCTGTATGCACGTCAGGAAGCAACAGTTAGAACTGGACATGGAACAACAGACTGGTTCCAAATAGGAAAAGGAATATGTCAAGGCTGTATATTGTCACCCTGCTTATTTAACTTCTATGCAGAGTACATCGTGAGAAACGCTGGACTGGAAGAAATACAAGCTGGAATCAAGATTGCCGGGAGAAATAGCAATAACCTCAGATATGCAGATGACACCACCCTTAAGGCAGAAAGTGAAGAGGAACTCAAAAGCCTCTTGATGAAAGTGAAAGAGGAGAGTGAAAAAGTGGGCTTAAAGCTCAACATTCAGAAAACGAAGATCATGGCATCCGGTCCCATCACTTCATGGGAAATAGATGGGGAAATAGTGGAAACAGTATCAGACTTTATTTTTCTGGGCTCCAAAATCACTGCAGATGGTGACTGCAGCCATGAAATTAAAAGACGTTTACTCCTTGGAAGGAAAGTTATGACCAACCTAGATAGCATATTCAAAAGCAGAGACATTACTTTGCCAACAAAGGTCTGTCTAGTCAAGGCTATGGTTTTTCCTGTGGTCATGTATGGATGTGAGAGTTGGGCTGTGAAGAAAGCTGAGCACCAAATAATTGATGCTTTTGAACTGTGGTGTTGGAGAAGACTCTTGAGAGTCCCTTGGACTGCAAGGAGATCCAACCAGTCCATTCTGAAGATCAGCCCTGGGATTTCTTTGGAGGGAATGATGCTGAAGCTGAAACTCCAGTACTTTGGCCACCTCATGCGAAGAGTTGACTCACTGGAAAAGACTCTGATGCTGGGAGGCACTGGGGGCAGGAGAAGGGGACGACAGAGGATGAGATGGCTGGATGGCATCACTGACTCGATGGACATGAGTCTGAGTGAACTCCGGGGGTTGGTAATGGACAGGGAGGCCTGGCATGCTGCGATTCATGGGGTTGCAAAGAGTCGGACACGACTGAGTGACTGAACTGAACTGAACTAGGTTAAGAGAACACAGTTTTCTTAGAAGGAAGCTTTCAATCACAGATTATTAATTTCTTTACCTTTCAGTGATTTATATTTTTTTATAATTTTTTTTTTACTTCGGTAAAGTAAATAAGCATTATTTAAGATTATGGTACATGTAGGATGGACCAAGCTTTCCCCACTCCTGCAAATTCCCTTAACCCCTCAGATTCTTCTGATGGGACCAAGGTCTCACTTCCCTCCAGAAGGACAATCCAAGCTTTTTATCAGCTGATCTGCCCCTAATATCAGAGTCAATTTGAGCATTATTTGGTCTATAATTTAGGCATTAGACTATGACTACATAAAGGAAAGATGACTTTTTGATGCAGGATGGCCATGATATTCCTTGGATTTCAGAGAAAATTGGTTAAAATGAAACTTTTTTTTTCCTTGGAAACTGCAAAACTGGTTCTTTTAGCATTTGCAATTGAAAACCTCTAGGTTGTAAGGTCAGTTTTCATTCCAGTCCCAAAAAAAGGCAATGACAAAGAATGTTCAAGCTGCCTCACAGTGCAACTCATCTCACACGCTAGTAAAGTAATGCTCAAAATTCTCTAAGCCAGGCTTCAACAATATGTGAACCGTGAACTTCCAGATGTTCAAGCTGGATTTAGAAAAGACAGAGGAACCACAGATCAAATTGCCAACATCCGCTGGATCATGGAAAAAGCAAGAGAGTTGCAGAGAAACATCTATTTCTGCTTTATTGACTATGCCAAAGCCTTTGACTGTGTGGATCACAATAAAGTGGGGAAAATTCTTAAAGAGATGGGAACATCACACCACCTGACCTGCCTCTTGAGAAATCTGTATGCACATCAGGAAGCAACAGTTAGAACTGGACATGGAACAACAGACTGGTTCCAAATAGGAAAAGGAATATGTCAAGGCTGTATATTGTCACCCTGCTTATTTAACTTCTATGCAGAGTACATCGTGAGAAACGCTGGACTGGATGAAGCACAAGCTGGAATCAAGATTGCTGGGAGAAATATCAATAACCTCAGATATGCAGATGACACCACCCTTATGGCAGAAAGGGAAGAACTAAAGAGCCTCTTGATGAAGGTGAAAGAGGAGAGTGTAAGAGCTACCTTAAAGCTCAACATTCAGAAAACTAAGATCATGGCATCTGGCCTCATCACTTCATGGCAAATAGATGGGAAAACAGTGGAAACAGCAGCAGACTTTATCTTGGGGGGCTCGGAAATCACTGCAGATGGTGACTGCAGCCATGAAATTAAAAGAGGCTTGCTACTGCTGCTGCTAAGTCACTTCAGTCGTGTCTGACTCTGTGCGACCCCATAGACAGCAGCCCACCAGGCTCCCCTGTCCCTGGGATTCTCCAGACAAGAACACTGGAGGGGGTTGCCATGTCCTTCTCCAATGCATGAAAGTGAAAAGTGAAAGTGAAGTCACTCAGTCGTGTCCGACTCTTAGCGACCCCATGGACTGCAGCCTACCAGGCTCGTCCATCCATAGGATTTTCCAGGCAAGAGTACTGGAGTGGGTTGACATTGCCTTCTCCGAAAAGACACTTACGACTAGGAAAGAACGTGATGACCAAACTAGACAGCATGCTAAAAAGCAGAGACATTACTTTGCCAACAAAGATCTGTCTAGTTAAGGCTATGGTTTATCCATGTGTCATGTATGGATGTGAAAGTTGGACTATAAAGAAAGTTGACTGCCAAAGATTTGATGCTTTTGACTGTGGAGACCCAACCACTCCATCCTAAAGGAAATCAAGCCTGAATATACATTGGAAGGACAAATATGAACCTGAAACTCCAATACTTTGGCCACTTGATGCAAAGAGCTTACTCATTTGGAGGTCACTTTGATTTGCCTGTGAGTGTGGGAGCCCAACCTAGGTGCAGGGCCTCGGGGGCAATTGCTACTGAATACTGACATTAAAGCAAGTGCATTCCAGCCCTGTGTGACTCTCAGCACACGAGAGACTGGGAAAGCTATCTATCTTGGAGGAAGGAAAGGCAGGCGAGAGAATGTGTTTTCAGGGCCCTCCTCACAGCTGCGGTTTGGCTCCTCAGAGGTCAGACCACCAAGCCTGCTCCCAGGGCCTCAGTTCCCAGGTCAGGGCCGTGTGCCGCCTACACCTTCCGGCCTTGCAAACACATTTCCAGGTCAGCGCAGCACTGCCCGTGGGGAAGGAAGCTTCCGGAGTGTATCAGCACCACAGCGGGGCGCCATGCTGGGGTCACCCAGCCGAGGGCACCTGGCACCTCCCATGGGCGTGCCATGCTGGGGTCACCTAGCCAAGGGCACCTGGCACCTCCCATGGGCGTGCCATGCTGGGGTCACCCAGCTGAGGGCACCTGGCACCTCCCATGGGCGTGCCATGCTGGGATCACCTAGCCGAGGGCACCTGGCACCTCCCATGGGCCCCCGGCGAACAGTGGCAGGTGGAGCCCTGGCTTGCGAAAAACCGAATCGGAGAGCACAGCTAGCTCTGGTAGAAGGAAGCAAACAGCCACGGGAGGCCTTTGCAAGCAGTTGCTGGGCCGCCCCGCGTTAGGGCTCCCTGGACAAAAAATCACTAAAAATTTGTAACACCAGTAATGTTACACCAATAATTTAGAAAGTATTCCTGATTATGTGTTGAAAATAATTAATGTAAAACTCTTTGTTGCTGTTCACTCAGTCATGTCTGGTTCTTTGTGACCCCATGTGCTGCAGCATGCCAGCCTTCCCTGTCCTTCACTGTCCCCCGGAGATTGCTCAAACTCAAGTCCATTGAGTAAATGATTATAAAGAACTCTACTTTTTAACATATGGGTATTCTAACTGTAACTATAAATGTACTTTTTCACTTTTAGAAAGTAGTATTTGAAAATGAATAAGTTACATATGAATACAAAATGTGCCTAATTCACAAATAGAAATATTTAATTTTCTCCACTTTTCTATCCATGGAATATCCTGTTTTGCTTTGTATTATATTTAGCATAATGAACATTTGTTAAAATAAATGTCTATTAAAACAAATAAAATGTTACATATTAAAGTTTTACTCCACTGATAAGTAAATATGGGAGCAGGATATTTTAAAATGTCTTTATTCTATTATTTAATACGACTAAAAATAATCTAAACCTAAAATATTACATATATTTATAAACATTATTTTTATTAAACCTCAATTTTTGGCTTCAGAAAATTATAAATAGTCAGACAGGAGACCTTGAGAGAGGATATATTTATTTGTTCTGATATTCTGCTTCAGAACTTCTGGGGAACTTCCCCAGTGGCTCAGACGGTAAAGCATCTGCCTGCAATGTGGGAGACCTGGGTTCAATCCCTGGGTCAGGAAGATCCCCTGGAGAAAGAAATGACAACCCACTCCAGTACTCTTGCCTGGAAAATTCCATGGATGGACGAGCCTGGTAGGCTACAGTCCATGGGGTCGCAAAGGGTCGGACACGACTGAGCGACTTCACTTATTTCTGCTTCAATGAGCAATAATTTCTCAAGTTAAAACACACACATTTTGGCATCTAATGACAATTCCTTACTCCTGATAACTTATCTGTCTTTAACTTGTCTCTTTTCAGCAGTTCAGAGACTAGAACAAATGATTGAAGAGAATATTACCAGGTGATGGAACTCATTCTTTTGGGTTTTTCAGTCCAGAAAGAGAGTGAAATCCTTCTCTTTCTTCTCATTTTAGTGGTATATTCTCTAACTCTGGTGGGAAACGTTGGCATGATTTCCTTAATCCGGTTGGATCCTCACCTCCACACACCCATGTACTTTTTTTCTCAGTAATCTGGCCTTTGTAGACCTTTGTTACTCCTCATCAATAGCCCCAAAGTTCCTGACCAAGCACAGGTCCCTATCTCTCTATGCATGTGCGCACAGCTGGGCTTTTTCCTGAACTTCCTGATTTTGGAGACGTTCCTTCTTGCAGTCATGGCTTATGACCGCTCTGTGGCCATCTGCGATCCTCTTCTCTACTTGGTGATCATGTCCCAAAAGGTGTGCATGCAACTGGTAGCAGGCCCTTACTGATACAGCTTTTCTGTTGCTTTCCTCCACACAGTTGTTACTTTTCGACTGATCTACTATGGCCCCAATGTTATTAATCACTTCTATTGTGATGATGTCCCTTTGTTGGCTCTTGCCTGCTCAGACACCAGCCTCAAAGAGATCTTGATTTTTATCTTTGCTGGATTCAACATAATCAGCTCTTTGACCACGGTCCTTATTTCTTACCTATACATTGTGGCTGCCATCCTGAGAATCCAATCTACAGAAGGGAGGCGCAGAGCATTCTCATCCTGCGGTTCTCATCTGACTGCTGTCACTATATTCTACAGGACTCTGAGCTTCATGTATCTGCAGCCAAAATCAAACCATTCCCTTGACACAGACAAAATGGCCTCTGTCTACACAATAGTCATTCCTTTGTTGAATCCCATGATCTACAGCCTGAGGAACCAAGAGGTAAAAAATGCCTTGAGGAAAGCCTTTAAAAAATGTTATTTCCTGTCTCTAATAAACATTAAAATGTATCTTGTAACACTGACTGTCTTGGAACTATGCCACACGCAGATATGTTGTTTTTATTATCTTTGATAGGTTAATTTTATTTCTACCATTTTTATAAGAGCAAAATGACTTTGCACATGTGTCCTATTTTTCATTAATTTATAAGTAAGATAAAAGGTTTAAAAGATTATACTGCACATTTTTAATAAATTGCTACTATTTGCATCTGTGACACTTGATAGTTTTGACCTGGATAGTTTCTATTTAACTGATAATAAGATTTAGCCACTGCTTTCAAAAATGTTTCTATTTTATACATTGTGGAGACAGAACAAGGGAGGTGGTAAAGTAAATTTCTTGTCCATCCCCATGTCATTCCAGGCAGTAGCTGTTCCTCAACTGCACCCTGTCTGCTAAAAATCATTCCTCTCTGCTTCTGACTCCCACTAGATTCACTGGCAGTCACCCTCTGTAATTCCATGGTTCTCTTGTTGTTTGAAAAGATGTCATTTTTCGACATGCAGATCTGGAAATCAGGGTCAGCTTTTGGAAAGTCATACTCTCTTTTTCTGTATCAAAACAAAAATGCAGACATACCCCTATATTCCCTCAGCAAAGCTTAAGATCCTTTTATATTTTAGAGATTTGAAGAAATTACAATGGTTTGACAGGAAGCGGTAGTTTAAAACCGAGTTATAAACGTGGTTGCTATCAGATGTCAGGAGTATTATTCTATGTTGGGGTGGTTGTAAAGTGATGCAATCTAAGACCCACTTAAACCATCAACTGGAATTTTTTTTTTAATTCACATTCAAATGTTTGGTGTCTACCATGTGGGTGATATTGTGAGCTATTCTCATAGGGCAAAATCAAAAACATTCCTGAATATGCTGAATAGTCTGCTATTTTGGAAAATACTGGCAAAAAATTGATTGTATAAGTTATTTAGAAACAGTTTAACTTATTTTATCCAAGTTATCTTAGTAAACACTTCATTGTTAAATTAGATTTCACATTTATGTGAAGACATCAATATTGCCATGTTAAATTATTTATATTAAACTTTATTTTAATATATGCCTCACCTAACCTCAACACCATTATTAAAGCAGCAACAAGGTGTTCTAAGTGGATGTAAACTGTACAAATTCTGAAGAGAAGTAATGAATTGCAATCCTGATTTTCAAGTTCTTAAATCAACTTCTTTTGGGGTCAGGGAGCACAGTTGCAGAGAAATTAATCTTGGGAATCATGACTGTCAATTGCCAAAGATAAAACTCAAAAGAGGATAACATCTTTGTTGTTGCTATTTTTTAAATAATTCCAAAAGTATAATTTAAATAGTTAAAAGCAAAGCAGCGAACTTCTATAGTAAACTACAGAGTAAGGGCTGAACCTGAGATTGGCAATGTTAGAAGGGTTTAAAGGTCAGTGAATCTTTCAAAAGGAATCTGGTGCCCCTTCTGGGTAGCACACTGGATTCAGGGGAGGTTGCTGCAAAACCACAGGTTTACCAAAGAAACTTCAGATACATTTGAAGAGCTCCTAGAGCAGAAAGGATGATAGCCTGGGACACTAAGAAAAACTAAAGTAAAATCCAAGTTCTAACATTTAAAAATTACTGAAAAGAAATACATTAGTTTCATCAGTCTGCATTAACAAAATTAACACTCATTGACTTAGAACAACAAAAATTTATTTTCTCACAGTTCTGGAGCCTACAAGTCTGAAGTCAAGGTATTGGCGGAACCAGGCTCTCTACGAAGCTCTAGGGGAGGTTCCTTCCTTGTTTTTTTCAGCTGCTCATGGTCCCAGGCATTCCTTGTCTTCTAAGCATCTTTCCAGTCTCTGCTGTCTTCTCATGATCATCTTCCCTCTACATCTGTGTCCAAATTTCTTCATTCTTGTAAGGACATCACTCACACTGGATTAACGGTCCACCTTACTTCAGTATGACTTCATATTAACAATTGCATCTTCAATGACCCTATATCCAAATAATGACCCTATAACCAAACTCTGAAGTTCTTCAGGTTAGGAACTTAACACATCTTTGGGGGAACAATTTCACTCATAATAAGTACATGTAAGTGTGTGCATGCTCAGTTGTGTTCGACTCTGTGTGACCCTATGGACTGTAACCCGCCAGGCTCCTCTCTGTCCATGGGGTTTTCCAGGCAAGAATACTGGAGTAGGTTGCCATTTCCTTCTCCAGGGGATGTTCCCCCAGGAATCGAAATCATGTCTCTTGCCTTGCAGGTGATTCTTTGCTGCTGACCCATTGGGGAAGCCCCACTAATAAGTAAGGACAGTTAAAGATGTGCTGGCTCAAATGTATGGTGAAAACACACCTTATCTACACCTGCAAGCACCGTGCAGAAAAAAAAATAGCTGAGATTTCCTAAGCTTAAGAAAGAGACTTGTAAGTACCTAAAAAGGCTAGCGAAATGGCCTAGATGATGGATCAAAAGGGATGCAAAACCAGTTAATGTGACAACTGAGTCTTAAAGCTCATAACAAGCCCAAGGACTCATCAAGTAGTTAGGGAAAAGGGATATATAACCTAATATCTAATTTAGATCAGAAGCTTGAGGTTTTCTCCTTCTGGTTAAGACAGAAGACAAGATGCCCTTCTCTCAATACCAGAATAGTTTCTGAAGAGACTTGATCATTCTCAGGTAAAAAGTGTCCTAGTGAGTGGTAAGATGCAGAGGTGAACTGCCAAGGATATTTTATGGAAAATATTATAAGAGCAAATATAGCACTATAGCTAAGTGAACTCTCAAGATGCAGTGACTTAAAGTAATTTATTCCTTTCTCAGGCAGCAATATGAGTTAAGGGGTTTGGGAAAGGCAATTAGACCCTCAATATGTGGTTTCCATCTTTGTCTAAAAAGTGATCATTTCAGTGGCAACATTTTCAAGTAGGAAGGAAGAGGAAAAAAGTCCGTATCTAATGGCTTTAACATAGAGAAGGTGATCTTTAGGTTTCAGGCACCACTTTCTACGGATGGCTCATTGCCAAGACTTGACAACATTATGTGTCCCACTGACAAGGGGCAATGGGAACGTGGTGAACAGCTGCATGACAAAGGTTTTACTTATAAAACATAAAATAGTGGGCACTGAGGAATATGTCTGCCATAAGGATCACAGAAAATGTGATCTTAAAGGGTCAAGTTATAATGATCTCTGTCAGTACGATTGTTTCTTGAGCAGCCTATCGTTTCATACTTGACACCAACTTGTTAGAAGCAAACTTGGGTGATTTGAAAACATTGGGGGAAAAAAAAGCTTTGTTAATGTAGTTCCCAATACTAATCAAATGGTACTCTTTCTTCCTGCTCAGAACTTAAAGTTATGAAAAAGAACTCTCCTCCCACCATCTGCTTTTTCTCAGAACCAATCTGAGGGAATGTGGCTTGTGGGCAATTAGTACATTAGCCTGAGTAACAATACTTTGTGTGCTTAAATGAATCCATCTTTCCAGTGATACTACCACAAGTAAGTGTTACTTCTCAGAGTCTTTCACACACGTTCAGTTGTGCAGCCCTTTTAATTGGATTAGCCCTTAAACAAGAATAAACTCATTCATGAGAAATTGCTTCTGCTTCCGATTTGCTTTTATGCTGGTATTATTAGCAAGAGTCAACAAGGACAAAAAAAAATGGATTCCACTTATATTAACAATGAAGGTAGATTAAGTGGACACCAATTAACATGAACTGTAAACGTGTAATCAGATTGGCTGCCTCATGTGGAGAGCTGACTCATTGGAAAAGACTCCGATGCTGGGAGGGATTGGGGGCAGGAGGAGAAGGGGACGACAGAGGATGAGATGGTTGGATGGCATCACCAATTCAATGGACATGAGTTTGAGTAAGCTCCGGGAGTTGGTGATGGACAGGGAGGCCTGGTGTGCTGTGGTTCATGGGGTCGCACACAGTCGGACTCGACTGAGCGACTGAACTGACCTCAACTGAACCACGTGACCGCCAACGACGCTCCAGCATCTGGGGCGCGAGCAGCCTGGGATCAAACAGACGCGCCTGGAACTTCAGGAAACCGTTGGTGGGTGGAGAGGGGGCTCCGTACGGCAGCTCCTTTCTGATCTGCCACGCTGAGAACGTGGGCTTTCCTTCCTGGAAATGAGCCTGAATCCCTCGAAGGTTCCGCCTGAGCCGGAGCCGGAGCGGGAGGCAGGACAAGGGCCTGAGTCCGAGGCCCAGGGGCCGGGGCCTGAGAGAGAGAGAGCGGGCCGCCCGCACGGCCTGGCCCGGAGCCGGAGCCGCCCTCGGCGGCGGGTCAGGACCGGGAGCCCGAGCGCGGCGGGGCTCGGGGGCCGAGCGCAGAGCCCCCTCCCGGGCCCGAGGCTCCGCCGCCCACTCCGGCCTCGCGGTCTGAGAACCTTCGGGCCCCGCGGCCCCGCTGCCACACCAAGTACCTGGAGGCGCCGCTGTCCCTGGCCTTCCGGCGGCTGGGCGGGAAGGTGGGCGCGCACCCCTGGATCTTCCTGCTACTGCCGGTGGCGCTAACGGGTGTCCTGGGCACCGGCCTGATGTACCTGCCCCGGGATGTAGAAGAAGACCTGGAGGAGCAGTACACCCCGATCGGGAGCCCCGCCAAGGCCGAGCGGCGCTTCGTGCAGGGACATTTCACCGCCAACGACTCTCTCGTCTTCTCCATCTCCAGGAAGAGCGCCGAGGTCCCTTATGCCTCCGTCCTCGTGGTCTCCAACACCGAGACCCTGCTGGAGCCGGACATCCTAGAGGAAATCAGCAAGGTGGACGACGCGGTGCAGGCTCTGACTGTGACCCAGGACAACGGAACCTAGATCCCCTACAACGAGGTGTGCACTAAGAATCAGGGCTCCTGTGTCCCCCCCCCCCCAACCCACTCTTGTTCGCCTGGAAAAGGAACAAGGGCCTCAACCTGAAAACCATCACCTTCCCCATCTACAGCCTAGCCAGTCAGATCGTCTCCCTGGCCAACATCCTGGGAGGAACTGTCTTGGGCGAGAGTATGGGGCCGAGCCAGTTACTCCTCCAGGCCAAAGCCATGCGGCTGCAGTACTACCTGGAGACAGGTGGAGAGGAAAATGAACGTAGCAAGGCGTGGATGATCCATTTCCTGATGAAGGTTGGCAGCCTTGAAGAGAGTCTGGCCTTGAAGAAGATCCAGGTACCTAGTGGCTGGGGTTTATGGGAGGCCAGGAGAAGGTGGGAGGGATAAGAGGACTTGTTCCAAGGACCATAGCAGCAGCACTCCCAGATTATCCGATAGAGTCCTTGACTGGAAGCTAGGTGTGCTCTGCTTTATTTGATCCATAATCCAACTTTCTTAAAATAGCACACTGAAGAAAGCCACAAACAGATTCTAAAAAAGAGTGTATATGTGTATAACTGGCTCACGTTGCTGTACACACGAAACTAACACAACATTGAAAATCAACTACAATGAAAGTGGAGTTGCTCAGTCGTGTCCGACTCTTTGCAACCCCATGGACTGTAGCCCGTCAGGCTCCTCCTTCCATGGGATTTTCCAGGCAAGAGTGCTGGAGTGGATTGCATGTCCTCCATATACTACAATAATTTTGTTTAATAAAGTAAAAAGAGGACTTTAAAAAAAAGGAGAAGAATGCCACAAATCTTAAATCCTTGGTAACATTCTTGTTAAAAACACAAATGGTACATTCTCAGGGTAGGTCTGTTCAGTACAGACATTGATCTTCAGGTTTAGTTTGGTTTATCTGGTCAAATTACTCTGTAATTCTTGCTTTCAGTTTAAGCCTTTGCTGTTTCTGGGAGCCCCCCAAACTCTGGAGTTCACTGGAATAAAAAAGCAAAACTTTAAACAAAAGTTCCATGATGTTTTTGAGAAAGATGAGCATTTTAAAGGTAAATTATAGCATAGTGCCAGGCACATATTAGCTGTTCAGTAATTTTGGGGCTGGCAAACCCAATACTCTGAATAAAACTGGTGAAAAAGAGAAGATATCTTCTGGGAAAAGCCTTTTAATACCCAAGCCTGTCTGAAATGATGTTTGTACAATTAAAACAGTAAAAGATAAGGACTGAATATAAGTTTAGAAAAAATTATCATGTTTATAGTTCTTAATGCTTTCACAGTTTTATATAAGATTCAGATTTTGTGTATTCAGGAGTTTTAAACTTTAGATTTTTTTAAAGAAACTTTGAAAAGCATGCCAGAGATTTATGGGAAGAAGCAAATCTTTATTACCTTCTTTATTTTAAAATCATAATCCACATATTTTGTTTTTTCACTGAATTTTAATGTTTAAATTAATAAGTTGTAGTTTTCCAGTATCATATGTAACTCACATGCAATATCAGAATTGAAAATCATTTATCTGAATATATTTTTGTGGCAGGTTGTCTACTTTTCATCACTTTCTAGACAACTGGAATTTGAGGCAACTTCTATGACCGTGGTCCCCTTGTTTCACTTGGCCTACCTTCTAATCATATTATTTGCAATTGTATCATGCTACAGGTAAAGCTATTGTATTAGTTTTTTAAACTCTAAAAAATATTTTATTGTAATAATGTATATAATGTGTATATAACACTTATAACATAAAATGTGTCATTTCAAAAACCATTTCTAAGTGTACGATCAGTGGCATTAATTACATTATCAGTGTCGTGCAACCATCACAACTACCCCTTTATGAATATTTTCCATCACCCCAAACACCGTAACCATTAAGTAATAACTCCCCACTGTCTCCCCCAAGTCTTGGCTAATTTTTAATCTAGTTTCTGTTTCCATGAATTTGCCTATTCTAGAGATTTCATATAACTGGAATCATACAGTATTTGTCCTTTTGTGACTGACTTATTTCACTTACCATGTTTTCAACATTTATCCATGTTGTAGCATGAGTTCCTTTACATGGCTGAATAATATTCCATTTTATGTATATACCACATTCGTTTAGCTACCTATCTGTTGATGGGCACTTGAAATATTTTTACCTTTGGACTATAGTGAATAATGCTGCAGTGAACCATGCTGTCCAGATCTCTGTTTAAGCTCCTGTTTTCAGTTCTTGTCAGTATATACCTAGGAGTGGAATCAGTGGGTTGTGTGATAATTCCCTGGTTAGCTTTTTGAAGAACCACCAAACTATTTTTCACAGAGGCTACACCATTTTATATCCCACCAGCAATGTATAAGTTTTCCAATTTCTCTACATTCTAACCATGATTATCTTTTTAATGTGGTTATTGGTTATTTGTATATCTTCTTTGGAGCTCCCCAGGTGACGCAGTTATAAAGAATCTGCCTGCCAGTGCAGGAAATGCAAGACACTTGGTTTCGATCCCTGTGTTGGGAAGATGCCCTGGAGAAGGAAATGGTAACCCACTCTGGTATTCTTGCCTGGAAAATTTCATGAACAGAAGAGCTTGGTGGCTAGGGGTCACAAGGAGTCAGACAACTGAGCTACTGCACACACATGCATATCCTCTATGGAGAAATGTCTATTCAAGTCCTTTGCCTTTTTTTTGGCTGCGCCCCAAGGCTTGAAGAATCTTATTTCCCTGACCGGAGGTTGAACTTGGGCCCAGGCCCTTGGCAGCGAAAGTTTGGAGTTCTGACCACGGGACTGCCAGGGAATTCCCACCTGTGTTCATTTTTAGTGAAGCTGTTTGTCCTTCTGTTGTTGAATTCTGTTTTGTTGAGAATATGTTTTGGATATTAAATCCTTATCAAGTTATATAATTTGCAAACATTTTCTCTCGCTCTGTAGATTATCTCTTCACTTGCTGATAATGTCCTTTATGTACACAGGCTTTAATGCAGATGAAATTCAGCTTGTTATTTCCATTGTTTCTGCTTGTGCTTTTGGTGTTGCCTCTAAGCTTCCATTGACAAGCAAGGTCGTCTGCAATTACTCTATGTTTCCTTCAAGAGTTTTATGGTTTTAGCTGTGATATTTAGGTCGTTACAATTTGTAATCATAGTTGTACATGATGTGAAGTAGGGGTCCAACTTCATTCTTGTTCCCGTGGAAATGCAGTCATCCAAGTGCCATTTGTTGAAAAGACTGCTCTTTCCCAGTTGATTGGATTTGGCATCCTTGTCAAAAATCAATGGGCTGTAGATATATGGATTTATTTCTAGGAGCTCAGTTCTACTCCATTGGTCTATATGTCTGTCCATATACTACTACCAATTTGATTTAAATACTGTAGCTATAAGTTTTAAAATCTGGAAATCTCAGTTGTCCGTTTATTTTTTCTTTTTATGGTTATTCTGGAATATCCAGGGCTCCTTGTAATTCCATATGAATTTGAGTATTGACCTATACATTTCTGAATAAAAGCTGTTTGAATTTTGATAGAGATTGTATTTAATGTGTAGATCGCCTTAGGTGAGATTGTCGTTTTGACAATATTAAGTCTTCCCCCCACCATGGACTGTGAAGGTCTTTCCATTAATTTAGGTCTTTTTTAGTTTCTTTCACCAGTGTTTTGTAGTTTTCCATATACCAGTCTTTCACTTCTTTGGTTAAATGTATTCCTAAGTATTTCATTATTTTAAAAGCTAAATGAAATCACTTTCTCAATTCTTTTTGGGATTGTTCATTGCACATGGATAGAAACAACTGAATCCTGTGTGTTGATCTTGTATCTTGCAGCTTTACTGAATTTGTTTACTAACTTTAGTAGCTTCCTTTGGATTCATTGGAGTTTTCATATGTAGGATCATATAATCTGTGAAAAGAGAGTTACAATTCTTCCTTTCAGGTTGCTGCTGTGCTGCTGCTGCTGCTAAGTCACTTCAGTCGTGTCCGACTCTGTGCGACCCCATAGACGGCAGGCCACCAGGCTCCTCCGTCCCTGGGATTCTCCAGGCAAGAACACTGGAATGGGTTGCCATTTCCTTCTCCAATGCAGGAAGGTGAAGAGTGAAAGTGAAGTCGCTCAGTCGTGTCCAACCCTCAGCGACCCCATGGACTGCAGCCTTCCAGACTCCTCCACGCATGGGGTTTTTCAGGTAAGAGTACTGGAGTGGGGTGCCATTGCCTAACCCTTTCCAGTTTGAATTCCTTTAATTTCAAAGTCCTGTCTAATTGCTCTGATAAGCACTTCTAGTACATCTTTGAATATCACTGATGGAAGTGGGCATCCTTATGTTGTTCCTGATCTTAGAGGGAAAGCTTTCTTTTTTTCACCATTGAGTATAACATTAGCTGTGCAGTTTTCATACTTGCCTTTGTAAGTTTGAGGAACTTTCCTTCCATTCCTTGTTTTTGAGAGTTTTTATCATGAAAAGACATTGGGTTCTGTCAAATGTCTTTTCTGTACCTTTTGAGAGATTCATATGGTTTTTATCCTCTGTTCTGTTAGTGTGCTGTGTTACATTGATGCCCTCATGTTGAACCACTCTTCCATTCCTGGGGTAAATCCTATATGGTCATGATGTATACTTCTTTTAATATGCTTATTGAACTGTGTTTACTAGAATTTTATTGAAGATTTTTGTATCTATAAGAGGTATTATTTGTAGCTTCCTTGTGGTATCTTAGTCTGACATTTATATCAGTGTGGCCTCATCGAAAGAGTTAGGAAGTGTTCCCTTCCTTTCAGTTTTTTTGGAAGGGTTTGAAAAGGATTGGTGTTAATTCTTCTTTACATATTTGATAAAATTCACTGTTGAAGCCATCAAGCCTGGACTTTATTTTGGAGGTGAGGGGAGGTTTTTGACTATGGATCAGTCCTTTTACATGTTCTGTTGAGAGTTTCATCTTGAGTCAGTTTAGGTCTTTGTGTATTTCTAGGAATTTGTGTATTTTATCTAGGTTATCCGGTTTTTTGGCATAGCTTGCTTATAGTAATGCCTTAAATCCTTTCTATTTCTGTAAATTCAGTAGTGATGTCCCCATTTTTATGTCTCATTTAGTTATTTGTATTTTTTCCCCTTTATCACTCTAAATAAATGTCTTTCAATTTTGTTGGTTTTTTGGGTTTTTTTTTATAACCAACTTTTGGCTTTGTTGGTTTTCTCTATTGTTTTTCTATTCTCAATTATATTTATCACTGTTCTTATTTTATTCCTTATGTTAGCTTTGTGTTAGGTCTTCTCTTCTTTTTCTGGTTCCACAAGGTGTCTAAATCCACAAAGTGGTTTGAGATCTTTCCTCTTTTTTTTTAATGCAGCATAAATTTGCCTCTGGACACTGGTGTCACTACATCTCATAAGTTTTATGGTATTTTGTATGTTTTCATTTTCCTTATAGATTATCAGCCTAGATGTTTTATCCATTACTGAAAGGGAGGTATTGAACTTTCCAACTATTACTGTAGAGCTATGTATTTATCTCTAGAATACTGTTAATATTTGCTTCATATATATTGGGTCCCTGTTATGGGGTCCATTTATGTTTATATTTGTTATATCTTCTTGATTAATTGGCCCTTTTATAATATATAATTCCTTCTGTCACAAAACTTTTAACAGTTTCTGAAACAGCCTATTTAGTCTGTTATCAGTATAGGCGCTCCTGGTCTCTTTTGGTTACTATTCATCTGGAGAATCTATTCCAGTCCTCTTGTCAATCTATGTCTTTGGATCTAAAGTGAATCTCTTTTAAATAGCATATAGTTGAATCATGCTGTTTTATCCATTCTGACAATATCTGCTTTTTGATTAGAAAGTTTAATCTGTTTAGATTTAAAATAATTTCTGACAAGGAAGGACTTACTTCTATTGTTTGGGTATTTAATATTCTGTTTATGTTAGAGCTATTATCCTTCATTTCATCCATTTATACCTTTTTTTTTTTTTTTGGCCAAACCCAGGCCCTAGCAATGAAAGTGCTGAAGAGTCCTAACCACTGGACCACTAGGGAACTCCTGTTCCATGCCTTCTTTAGGGTTAGGGTTAGGGTTAGGGCCTTCTTTAATATGTCGTTTGTGAGCTGTTTTGATTGGTCATTTTGCTGCCAGTGATTCCCAAGTCAGCCTGAGCACTGGAATCACATGAAGAAATTTTTAGACACATGGATTCTGCAACTTCCCTACAAACTGTAGATCAGAGTCTGCAGAGCTGTGTTCCAGGACTGCAGAAATCTAAAGTTCTGAGACTCTCCTAAGTCATTCTGATAAACTGCTTAACCAAAGTCCTTCTTGGGGACTAGAAAAGCTGCGAGTGTGTTCACCGGTGTTCTGCATTCACATCTTTCCTTCTATTGCCTACTGAACATTAAAATAAGGATCACTTAGAGAGCCAGCACAGCGACTAGTCGAAGTCAAATCACTCTAGCCAATAATATACTTCACTCCCTCCATCCTCTGAAAAATTTATACCAACAGTCCAGAAACCTGAAAGAGGGAATAGGGCTAAGCATGTCATATGCAGCTTTTATCCTGTTAATCTTTCTGATTTCAAGGTTAATTTGTGTTACTTTTATCTTAAACTCCTATAAACCAGTATTGTTTCTTTAAGAAAGTATTGTGTATATGTGTTAGTCACTTAATCGTGTCTGACTCTTTGTGACCCCAGGGTCGGTACCCAGCAGGCCTCTCTGTCCATGGGATTCTCCAGGCAAGAATACTGAAGTGGATTGCCATTTCCTTCTCCAGGAGATCTTCCTGACCCAGGGATTGAACCCAAATCTCCTGCATTGCAGGCAGATTCTTTACCATCTGAGCTCTAGGGAAGTCCGCAAGACAGTATTGGTTGTAATCAAATTTTGTTTTGTAATCAAAACAAAATACTTTTGTTTTGGTGCGTGTATGTATGTTGATTTGGGGCCCTGAGTTTAACAGATAGCACCAGCAGTTTGAGAAAAACTGAAATACAGGCACACATAGTTGTTTTAATAAGAAAGTTTGGTTATTTTAATGTGGCCTTGCATGAATAAGGTCTTTAGTTATAGTCTTGCTTTTGGGAATCAGCAGCTCCATTTCCGTAGTTGACTTTCCTATTCTTCAAACCAGACTGTTTCTCTCTCCTCCTAAAGTTTCTAGAGGCAGCAGTCAGTCATTGTTTTGACGCAGTTGGCAATGAAGTAAAACAGAAACCTAGAGATTGTCGTCAATACTTTAAAATGTAAAGTTGTGGTTGTTGGGGAGTTAAAGTATTAAATCCAGTCTTTTTCAAATGCTGTATATATATTCCCATTTTTGTTGGTCCAACCAAGAAATAGACATAAGTTGTGTTATTCAAAATGGAGTATATATTACTTTTTTTGTTGTTGCAATTAGTAGCCACTTTTCTCGGAGAAGGCAATAGCAACCCACTCCAATACTCTTGCCTGGAGAATCCCATGGATGGAGGAGCCTCGTGGGCTGCCGTTTATGGGGTCGCACAGAGTCGGACATGACTGACGCGACTTAGCAGCAGCAGCAGCCACTTTTCTTGGGCTTCCCTGGTGGCTGAGTGGTAAAGAATCTGCCTGCAATGCAAGAGACACAGGAAATGCGGGTTTGATCCCTGGGTGGAGAGGATCCCCTAGAGGGAAGGCATGGCAACCTACTCCACTCTTCCTGCCTGGGGACTCCTGTGGACAGAGGAGCCTAGTGGGCTACAGTCCATAGGGTCACAAGCAGTCAGACACAACTGAATTGACTGAGCACACACACACACACACAGCCTCTTTTCTAGAGCACACTTCTTTAGCAGAGAACCATGAAAAACTTTTAGAAGGAGGCTTTCATTCTTTTTGTTAGCCACAATATATATTAAACCAGCTTTGACATACAGGAGATATTTGGGATTGTGTTTATGGCTGATGGGAGTCATAAGTGGGTGAGAAGTTACCTCGACGTGGGCACTTTCATACTGCTTGCTTCTATTCACGCTCCTTTGGAGATCAGAGTAGAATTAGCTACTTGCAATATTTAGTATCTTTTTGTGGTTCTGAAAGGCCAGTCGGTGGATTCATGCTTGGCTCACTGCATAAGAATCAACCAGTATAGTTTGGTAAAAGTACAGATTCCCAACTTTTCTGTCCCCACCCCACCCCCCACCCCTCACCGCCCTTTGTTTTTGTTCAGTTGGTCTGGGCTAGTGCCTGGAAATTAAAGTTCTCTAGCAGACAGGTATGGGGATTATTGCCCAAGAGGGCTCTGAAGAGGTGTCCGAGTCAAGAATGTTATGAATGGCTGGAATTTCAGTATGGAAGCTACCACCACAAGTTCCATGACTTTTCCCTCCAAATTTACAGGTGTGACTGTGTGCGGAACAAAATGTGGGTCGCAGTCTTCGGAGTCATCTCCACCGCCCTGGCCGTGGTGAGTGGCTTCGGCCTGATGCCGTATGTCGGGGTGCCTTTTGTGCTCATAGTCGCGAATTCACCGTTTCTTATCCTCGGTGAGTAAAACGAAGCACAAGGCTGCACACTGTGCATGGGGGTGTGGGGTGGGCAAAGGAAGGGCACTGTGTTAGATCAGGCAGAATAGTTATATGTAGGTGACTTTACAGACCCAAAATGAGGAATCAGGAGAAAAAGAAAATCAAATGGAATTATATGCCTTTAGAGTTGGAAAAATCTGGTACCCCAAATGGAAAAACACAGACCAGGGACATGAACAGGCATTTCACACACACACACACACACACAGTTCCAAAATAATAATCATTGAAAATATAAGAAAGAAATATTTGACCTTGTGTAATCACATCAAGGGATGCAAGTTAAACCAAAAGTGAGATAATTTGTCTTCTTATTAGATTAATGAATATTATAGCAAGATTGAAGGTTTGGAGAAGGTTCTATGCAAGTGAACTCTCTCATATTCTGCTGAGGGAGATTTGTAAATTGGCTCACTTTTAAGATATAACTTTGCAACAAATCAAAAGACTTAAAAATTTTAAATGGAATACCTTTGACCTGCCAACTCCACTTCTGGGAATTTGTCCTAGTTATTGGACGGGTTTTCACAAAATAAATAAGCATGTTCATTTTAGTGTGATTTAGAATAGGAAAAACCAAAAACAAGTTAATCCTATATCAACATGGGATTGGTCTGCTCAGATCACATTAAAGTTTTGGAATCCTATTCAGTCTTTCAAAAGAGGTAGATATAAAGTGTTAAATGAAAAATGCTGGTTATGAAACAAGATGTTTAAAACAGAGTGATATACAAATATGCATATATATTTGTATAGAGCAAATTCTGCATAGATAATACTTAAAAATTTAGCAAGGATTATCCTTGACAGGTAGAATTACAGTTGTTTAAAGGTTTTCTTTGTATTTGCCCGTACTTTCAGGATTTATTTTACAATAAGTATAAGAAGGCAAATATGTTTCTATTTTGGGTGGTAAGCAACTTGGAAGAATTAATAATTGGTTTCCTAGGGGAGATAGGAGAGGAACTGTGCACTGGATGTGTGCCTTCCTGGCACACACTCACGCTTACACACTCAGTGTTCCCACAGCCATAAGCAACTGACCTGTAGACAACTGATTTCATATCAACGTCTTCATATTATCTGTATATACATAGACGTGAGTGTAGGGGTGCATGTGTGTGGGGGGGCTGTGATTTCAGTAGCTCAAGAAATGTGTGAGGACAGTTTCTGAACCAAGTTCCATAAATAATAAAACCGGTTTTTAAATACCTGTTCCATATCAATGAGTTTATTTGTGGTCCTTAGTACTTCAGATTCTTGCCTTTCGTCCAGCTGAATGCAAGTGAAATCCAGACAGCTGGCTGCAGGGGACATGTCAGGATGCAGATGTGACAGACCACACAGCCTGTGCCGCTGCAGGCCTTCTGCCAGACCACACGCACAGAGCATCCCAATTAGAGGCAAAGTGCAATTCCAAGTACCTTCCCGTGTCATCCATGGAGAGGATCTTCCAAGGTTGATGTTAAAATCAATCAGCATTCAGTTCCAAGTATTGATTTTGTATCAATACACACAGAGACAGGTGTGTAAGAGTGAAAGCGTAGGAAGCTTGGGGGAGTGAGGTTTATCTGCAGCGTGCTTAGGCTGTCCTTGGAATCCCCTTTCTTCTCTGTGGTCCTCCTCTCCTAACCTTCAGTGACGACTTCAGAGTCCTCAAATGTTCTCCTGGCCTCTTTATTCCAAATCAGTCAGGAAACGTCACTGTGGAAAAGACTGGTTACTTTAGTATTCACTTAGTATGTAAAGGATTCTTAAGGTTCACTTTGGTACATGTTTCTGATCTCTAGAGTACCTGCATTTTACTGACATAATGCCTTAACCTGGGCAAGTGAAGCTTGAATGACAGCATCTGGGTGTCAGAACCAGACTAACAGAAAATGACATGTGTGTGTATATCTGTGTGTGTGTGTGTGTGTGTACATACCACATTGATCAGATCAGATCAGATCAGTCGCTCAGTCGTGTCCAACGCATTGCGACCCCATGAACCGCAGCACGCCAGGCCTCCCTGTCCATCACCGACTCCCAGAGTTCACTCAGACTCATGTCCATCGAGTCAGTGATGCCATCCAGCCATTTCATCCTCTGATAGCTAGGTGCTAGCTGGAGAACAGATAAATCCAGCTCATATTTTAAACAACAGGATGCTAACTCAGTATTAGTGCCTTAAAGTAAAATGGTTTATAAGAGAAAATGGTCTCTCAAATGTTCTGATGGAATCAGAGATGCATGGCTAATAATACCCAGTCAGCCAGGTTTCCTGACTCTTCACTGAAACACCCTGAATGAAGACTAGGAGTAGAGTGTACTGTGCTATGTGTACAAATCGCAGAGTTATTACAGAGCAAGGAGTGAAAAGTTGTGTTGTGGATTCAGAGGCAACCAGAGAAGGCATCAGAGAAAGCAGTATCCAAACACAGACTCCACAAGATCAGTGAGACCTTGAGAGACGGGCAAAGAAAACGGTTTGAGTTGATCTGGTTAATCTTTAATGGATGTTAAAAAGTATGAAGACTCTGTTTCTTTCTCTAACAGGTGTTGGGGTTGATGACATGTTTATCATGATTTCTGCCTGGCAGAAGACCAGCCTCACGGATAGCATAAGCGAGCGGATGTCCGATGTCTATTCAAAAGTGGCAGTGTCCATTACGATCACCACCGTGACCAATGTCCTGGCCTTCTATACAGGAATTATGACCTCTTTCAAGTCCGCACAATACTTTTGCATCTATACAGTAACAACCCTGCTCTTCTGTTATTTTTATAGCATCACCTGTTTTGGAGCATGTATGGCCCTGGATGGGAAAAGAGAAGTAGTCTGTCTGTGCTGGCTGAAGAAGCCAGAAACGCCTAACCAAAAATGTTCTTCATTAAAAAAGTCCTGCTGCCTCCCAGGTAATTCTCTCCAAGATGAATATAAAGCTGACATCCACCCAATGAATCTGTTCTTTAGAGACTATTTTGGTCCTTTTCTCACAAGCACCAAGTCCAAGATTTTTGTAGTGCTCCTATATGTTTCGTACATCATAACTAGTTTATATGGGTGTTTCCGAGTGCAGGAAGGTTTAGACCTCCGAAATTTGGCAAGTGACGACTCCTACATCACACCATATTTTAATGTAGAAGGAGAACATTTTTATACTTATGGTCCCAGGGTTATGGTAATCATTACTGAGGTTCTTGACTACTGGGATAAAGATGCTAGGCAAAAACTGGAAAAATGTCTGGCAGATTTTGAAAACAATGAGTATGTAGATGAAAACCTTACAGAGTTTTGGTTACGAGAATATGTAAAATATATGGAAAACCTCCGTCAAGATATAAATGATAAGACAGCGTTTCTAAGCAATATTCCCACTTTTTTAATGGAATTTCCACTTTTTTCATATGATATTAATATAACATCATCACAGGAAATCATTTGTTCCCGGGCCTTCGTTCAAACCATGGGTATTTCTTCTTCAACCAGTAAGAAGCTGATGTTGCTCCAGTTCCAAGACATGGCTGAGAAGTGTGAGGTTCCCCTGATGGTGTACAACTCGGCATTCATATATTTTGATCAGTTTTCTGCAATAGTAGAGAACACTGTGCGAAATGTGATTGTTACCTCCGCAGCTATGTTCATTGTTTCCTTATTATTAATTCCTCATCCCCTGTGTTCTTTGTGGGTAACTTTTGCTATTGCTTCTATGATTGTGGGCGTCACGGGTTTTATGGCCTTCTGGAATGTCAACCTTGACTCCATATCCATGATTAATCTTGTCATTTGTATAGGGTTTTCTTTTGACTTTTCTGCTCACATTTCCTATGCCTTTGTTTCCAGTTCAGAGCCCTTGGTAAACCGAAAAGCCATCGAGGCCCTGTATCTGCTGGGCTACCCCGTGTTACAGAGTGCAGTTTCAACAATAATAGGGGTGTGTGTCCTGTCTGCAGCTAAAGCATACATCTTCAGGACATTTTTCAAGATTATGTTTCTTGTGATGGTATTTGGAGCTGCTCATGGTCTAATTTTTATCCCAGTATTCTTAACCTTTTTTTGAAAGTTACTTTGAATCGGTCGGTCTGTCTGTTCAGTCCTCAGTCGTGTCCGACTCTTTGCGACCCCATGAATCGCAGCATGCCAGGCCTCTCTGTCCATCACCAACTCCCGGAGTTCACTCAAACTCACGTCCATTGAGTCAGTGATGCCATCCAGCCATCTCATCCTCTGTCATCCCCTTCTCCTCCTGCCCCCAATCCCTCCCAGGATCAGAGTCTTTTCCAATGAGTCAACTCTTCCCATGAGGTGGCCAAAGTATTGGAGTTTCAGCTTTAGCATCATTCCTTCCAAAGAAATCCCAGGGCTGATCTCCTTCAGAATGGATTTGTTGGATCTCCTTGCAGTCCAAGGGACTCTCAAGAGTCTTCTCCAACACCACAGTTCAAAAGCATCAATTCTTCGGTGCTCAGCTTTCTTCACAGTCCAACTCTCATATCCATACATGACTACTGGAAAAACCATAGCCTTTGAATAGCCACTAACAAATCAAAGACCAATTATAGAATTCCTGATTGGCCCAATCCAGTCTGATGAAAATGCACTATTAAGAATAGTCAATAAACTAAAAACAAAGGCATGTTTCCTTGGCTTATAAATACTGTTTTAAAATGTTATTTAAAATATCCTGAGAATAATTAATGTCTCACATTAAAATATTTTTACTAAATTAAGTGTTTTCATCTGTATTATGGTCTATACAATCAAGCATAACTTTCCAATTATTTGTACTTTTATTTCATCATTAGTAATTTATGCATGGAATTCAAATATTTTATGTATTATACTCAAAAATGAAATATTATTTTCATTGTACTTCTCATATGCATTATTGTGTAAAAGTGTAACTGGCTATTATTTATTCTTCTAGTCTGGGGTTTTTCTATGCATTTTCTTAATGGTGTATTTTGATGAACAGAAGTTTTTAAAGTTTTGGAATCAAATTTATCTCTTTTTTTTATGGTTAGTGTTTTCTGATAAATTTTTGCCTAATCCAAGATTGCAAAAAATCACCTATATTTTCTTCTCAAAGCTAATAGTTTTATATTTACATTTTATATCATATTACAGATGAATCACAGACCTGTGTTTGTGAGGAGTTGGGTAGAGGCTCTGTTTCTTCCCATTATAGCTATCCAGTTGTCCCAGTCTCCAGTGAAAAGACTGTCCTTTCACCAGAGGGACTAACTTGGCACCTCTGTCAGAGACCCAAGTGACAATTTATGTGTGGCTCTATTATCTGTTTTTCTGTAATAAAGTGGATACCACACTGTATCGATTACTGAAGCTTTATATTAATTATGGAAATTGGGTTAGGTAAGTTGTCCAGCATTTTCCCTCTTTTCCAAATTATTTTGGCTGTTATAGGTTCTTTGCATTTAGATACTAATTTTAGACTCACTTGTCCTTATATCCAAAAAAGAAAAAAAAAAACAGGTTTCTGGGATCATAATTGGGTCATGGTGAGTCTACAGATCAATTTGGGGAAAACAGATATATTAGCAATATGAAATCCTCCAATCTGTGAACATGGTTTGTCTCTTACCTATTATCTTATTTCATGTTTTTCAGAAGTGTCTTATAGATATACATGGATTTACTTTCTAAACATAATCATTTTTTAGCACCGTAAATACTTTGAACCCCTTTTTCATTTTTTTTCACTAGTACATGAGAATACAATCGGTTTCAGTATACCTACCTTATTATGTGTAATCTTTTTAGGTTCACTTATTCATGTAGATTTTTATAGTTTTTTTAGTAGTTTTTAATCTATGCAGTATGTCAAGATCACATAAAGACCATTTTATTTCTCCCTACATAAACTTTTTCTCTTACCTTACTGCACAGGCTTAAAACGCCCAGGAAAATATAGGGCAGCATAGTGGCCCCGTTGCCTGCTGTCAGCTTCGTACGGAATGGAATCAGTGTTTCATCAAATATGATGATGGCCTGGAAGCTTTTCATCGCCATCTTCTGTCAGATTGTGGAAGCCCCTTTCTACTTCTAGTTTTCTGGCATGTTTTAACATGAATGGGTATTAAATTTTGTCAGATTCCTGTCAACTGAGATTATCATGTCTGTTTTTCTGTTGTAGTCTGTGGAATGTGACAACTTACACTGAATGATTTTTTTAAATGAACTTATATGGAATCATTTAATACTAACCTTGCATTCCTAGAGTAATTCACATTTGGTCATGGCATCTTCATATAGTGCCATTTTTGTTAATATTTTGTCAGTGATATTTGTTCCTGTGTTCATGAGGCATATTGGTCTACAATTCCTTTTTTTGTAATGCCTTTCTCAGGTCGTGGTATCAGGGTTATACTGCCCTCAGGAAACAAGCCAATAAATATTCTTCCTCTTCTGTTTTCTGAAATATATGCTGTATGGTTGACATCATTTTTTCATTTCTTATCAAATGTTTGGTAGAATTCACTAGTGAAGTCTTTGGGTGTGGAGTTTTTCTGAGAAGGGCTTTTATTTCAGATTCACTTTCTTTAACAAATAGAAGGCCATTAAAATGTTTTTTTTCTTCCTGGGTCAATTTTGGTGTGTTTGTTTTGTACGGAATTTGCCATTTTTCCAATTGGCTATAAATTTCCTTCTAGCTACTATTTTAACTGTATCCACAAAAATTTTTTTATGAGAGATGTTCATTATCATTCATTCCAAAATAAGCTCCTATTTCCCTTGTGATTTCTTCTTTGACCATGAATTAAACAATACCTTTATTTTCTCTTCATTTTTGAAGAATAGTTTAAACAGATACAGATTTCTAAGTTGAGAAGACTTTTTTTCTTTCAGCACTTTAAAAATGTCATTGCATTGTCTTGACGCAATGCTGTTGAATTCAGTCTTCACTTTCACATTGATCTTCTCTATGGAATATGGCTTTTCCCCCTCTATATTCATTTAATATTTTTTATTACTGCTTTTCAGCAATTTAACTATGATGAGATTATATGTGTGTGTGTGTGTGTGTGTGTGTGTGTGTTTCTATTCCATCTTCTTAGATATCTTTAAGCACTTAGGACCAGTGGCCTGATATTTTCCATCATATTTGGAAATACTTTAGCCTTTATTTCTTCAAATGTTTTTCTGCCACATTGTCTCTCCCCTTTCCTTCAGTGACTTTAATTATAAATATGTTCTCATTATTTTCAGTTGTCATAAAATGATAATATTCCCCAAGATTGCATTTTATCATTAATAAATTGAAATTTATTGACACTTTCAAAAAACCCTTCTCTGTAGCCCATATTTTGTTGAAAAAATTAACTCTTTCTACATATGTTGAGATTCCTGGTAAGCTCAGGAAAATTCTCAGTGAAGGTACATAATTATGCTTTTATGTATGGAAATGTTTAAATATTTTAGTCCAAATATTTTCATCATATCATTTTTATTTCATTAAGACTTGTTCTTAGACAAATATTTTATAACACAAAACTCAACCGTATTGTCTCCACTTCTAATTATCTTGAAATACTTTGCCAAACAAAACAGAGATGTCACAAAATAATAGGGCTTTTCAATTTCATTCTATTCGTTACAGACTGTAAATTTACCCCCAAATGGAAGCTCGTTCAAAACTTGTTCTCACGAGTTATGAAATTACAAACCACAGCTATGAAGGCTCAGTCAGGCACACTGCGCTCCTCTTACTTGATTTTGTCATTTTGCCCCTCACTTTCGCAGTGACAAATTCAATTACTTCCTGTTTATATACTGTGTTTTCAGGAATTCCATTCTGCTAAAGTCTTCAAAACTTTATGTTTCTATGGTGTTCCCTTCACTGAACATTTTGATTATTCACACTGATTTTGAAAAAATTGCAACAAAAAAGAGTAGAGGACTCTATTCAGAAACTAGTCACAGTTTTACAAACTAGCTCAATAACTTTGCAGGGCAACAGCTTGATTTTCAAAGCAGTTCCACAAAGAATCAAGCATTTGCAAACTCTGTCTGATACTGGGCAGCTAAGAGAAACAGCTGTGTACTATCATGCCTGAATATTTTTAATTCATTCTCAATTGCCAAATATTTGTTGTTCAGTCACTTTAGATGTTTTATTAGCTCATCTCCTCCTCCTTCATGTATTCCTCCAGATGTAATCTTGGGTTATCCATTCACATTTACAGATGAAGCCTATTTTGCTTAATATAGGTCATTGATAAATTTCCTACACAATTGTGAATTCTGTCTCCAGCAGCCAAAACTGGTTCCTACTGTCATCCTGGTATATCACCTATTTTAAGTTTGTACTGGATGCCTTGTTTTAAATGAAGTCTTATTATTGAGAGATGAATTAAAATAAGCCTGGACTGGTTTGCTATACCTCTGCTTTTTATGTTCAGATTTTTCCAGGTCCAGTCTAGTGGTGCAGATGATGCAAGTGCACTGAATAGAATTTTCGCTTTAACGTGCAGTTAATCGTGAAAGTCGCCCACGGACATACCACCCCCTTCCCCATCCTTTACGAACATTATGTAACTAACATCTCCTGTTCATTGACAGTGGTGACAGTGGGCAGAGTGCTCACTGAACAGAATGAAGTGTGCTCAGACACGGGTGCTCAGGGAACGTTAGCTCCTCTCTGGATCCTGTATTGCTGAAGCCGTACTGGCCACGTCAATAAATAAACCCCAACCGTGTAGTGGCTCCTCACAGTGCGAGTCTAATTCTCACTCGTGTAACAGTCGCTGTTGGTGTTCCTGGTCAGTGAGTGGCTGTCTTGACCCCTGTAAATCAGGGACCCAGGTTCCTGCCAACTTCTGGTGCCACAATCCAAATGGCCTCTTCTGTTGCCTGCGTCCAGATGGCAGATGGGACAGAGAACTTCTTAAGGTCTTGGCCTACAGGTGACACACATCACCCCCACATACATTTTGTAGTGACTACTGGTCACATGGCCACACACGTAAGTCAAAGGAATTAGAAAATGCAGTCCTTGATTGGGCAGCCATATTTCTATTAAATTCTATATTACGGAAATGGGGCACAATTTTTGTTTGAAACAAGCATTCAATATTATTGATTCTTAAACTCTTTACTTTAAAATAAGTTTCCAGATGGATCAATATTTAAGTGTAAAAAAGTAGATAATTATAATCTCAGAAATAAAAAGATCTGTCTGCTGTGACACAAAGTCCTGAATCCATTGGGGGAAAAAAAAAAAAAAGCATTAGTTGATTCAATCACAAACTTAAGCCATAGCAACTAGAAAAAAAGAGGTTAGACAAGGGAGCCCTCAACACACAGGAAAAAGTCAAGAATAAAATTGTAACTGTCCAAAAAAGGAAATCAATAAAAGATGTAGGATTGTAGTTTCTACATCCCAAAGAGACATATGGTTAGTCTAAGCAACAAGTTAAAAGAATTAAATACAGAATAAGATACCGATGGCGTGAATCACTTTAATGGCCTTCTGAGATAGGCTGCAGCAAAACAGAACACCATACACTATTTTTGAGGGTGTAAATTGATACAACCTCTATAGATTTTAATTTTCAATCGTTCTAAAAATTTTAATGAGGATATCCTTTGACATACTAAGTCCCTTTCTAAAAAAAAATCTCACAAATACTGTTCTTATGTTCTAAGTAAAGACACTGATTCACTTAGCACTGCTTATACCAGCAAAACACTAAACAACCTACAGATCTGTCAACAGTTGTTCAGTTGCTCAGTCATGTCTGACTCTTTGTGACCCCATGGACTGCAGCATGCCAGGCTTCCCTGTCCTTCACCATCTCCTTGAGTTTGTTCAGATTCATGTCTATCGAGTCAGTGATGCCATCCAACCATCTCATCGTCTGTTGTTCCCTTTTCCTCCTGCTTTCAATCTGTCCCAGCATCAGGGTCTTTTCCAATGAGTTGGTTCTTCATATTAGGTGGCCAAAGTATTGGAGCTTCAGCTTCAGCAGGGTTATGGTTAATTTATGTTTCAGCCATACACTGGAAAATTATAAAGCAATTCAAAAGAATAAGATAAATCTACATACAGAAGTCTACATACAGATGTTAGGATCCTTTGACATATTTGGTGAAAAATGTATTCTGCATACTGAGGTAGTGCAGCAATATTTATGAAAAGGATATACTTGCATATATTTTGATATACCTGCAAATGCAAAGAACACAGTTTGTAATGATAAGCACCCACTTTTTAAATTTATGTAGAAGAGGAACGAGACAGAATGAAGTTTAGTTACTGTCCAACTATCTGAAGGCTTCTTCTGCAGTTTTGTTTTGTTTTGTTTTGTTTTGTTTTGTTTGAGCGCAGAGTGCCCCATTTCTATTTCCACCCTGAACTCCTTTCAGGGGTGTTGAAGCTCAGCAGCTTCAGTGGCCGTGATTCAGTCTTTGTAGAGGTGGATGGCAGAGCCCCTTCAGCGTCATTAATCTGACCACAGTTTGGGGGCACTGCAGAACCATTTTGTCACACACTTGGTAATGTGAAGGACAACACTTTTTTTAATTTTTTAAAAATTTAAACGACACGGGAACCCATGCAATCTTGGCCCAACAAGGTACAATAGTCAAGTCTGGGGAGCAAGCTAAATGTAGAAATTACAGATGAATAGAAACAGAAGACCGGGTACATGTACACAATGCAATGTTTCTCAACAATAAGGAAGTAGGAAATAATGCCAAGTTCCGACCACAGGAAATAAAGTGGAGACGATCATTCCAAGTGAAGTAACGGAGACAGAGAGAGACACGCATCATGTGATATTACCTCTAGGTGTAACCTAAAAATAGATACAAATGAAGTTCTTTCACAAAGAAACACAGCCTAACAGATTTAGAAAAGAAACTTCCGGTCACCAAGAAAATTAAGTTGCATTAGACTGAAAAGGAAAAAAAGCCCCACAAGATTGTGATTCACCTATATACTCCAGTTCAAATCATAGGGCAAAAACAGAAAAATATGGAACAAGAAATGCTGGTTCTATTCCCTTCAGGCCACAGTGACCTGGGCTGGTGTCCCATCCCTGGAGTCTGAATGGCTTGGACACCAAGGCTGAGCGTACTGGGGCTGAGGGAGCCAGAAGCAGGTGGCAGGCAGTGTCCCCCCAAGGTGGACCTGGGGTGCCTGCTGCCCTCTGCAGAGCCCCCAACCTTCAGAAACAAGTGAGGGAAATTAGGTGTTTGGAATTAACATATACACAGAAATATATATCAGATGATCAAAAAGTAACTAGTGAATAGCATAGGAAAGTTGATGAACACACTGTAATAATCACCTATACGTGAAAATGAACCCAAAGAGAATAGATAAACATCTATGCATAACTGAATCATGTATCTACACAACTGAAACAAACACATCAGAAATCAACAATATCCCAACATAAAATAACAAGGAGATTGGGGGGGGGGGGTGGGGAGGTGTGGGAAAGGCAGGACATGGAGACGTGCTGCCCCCTCGTGGCCTTTTAATTTACCAACACCGTGAAAAGCAGCGCTGCGGGGCATTTAATGCACAAGGGTCAAAGACACCTGCCTTCAAGAAACATCCTAGGTGTCACTGAAAAAACATTCAAAACAAGGCAGGCATTCAAGTGGCCAATTTCAAGAAGTAAGTTTAACTCACACCCTTTAAAAGAATCACATGAAAAGAGGTCCACATCACTAAATATTACAGACACACAAATCAAAACTACAATAAGGTATTTCCTCACATGGTTCACAACGACCATTGTCCAAAAGCTGACAAACAATAAACGCTGGAGAAGGTGTGGAAAGAAGGGAGCCCTCCCACACTGTTAGTGAAAAGGTGGGTTAGTAGCAGCCACCATGAAGAACAGTGTGCAGGTTTTTTAAGGAATGGTCATGAGAATGAAATTAGAATACTGCCTAACAGCATACAGAAAAATAAACTCCAAATAGATTAAGGACCTAAATCAAAGGACAGAAAATATGGAACTCTTAAGGGAAAAAGCAGAACACACTTTGACATAAAATGCAGCAAGTTTTCGTTTGACCCACCTCTTAGAATCATGAAAAATAAAACAAAAATAAATAAATGGGACCTCATCACCAATAAAATGCAAAAAATGCAAAAAAGCAAAATGGTTGTCTGAGGAGGCCTTACAAATAGCTGTGAAAAGAAGAGAAGCAAAAAGCAAAGGAGAAAAGGAACGATACACCCATTTGAATGCAGAGTTCCAAAGAACAGCAAGGAGAGATAAGAAAGGCTCGCTCAGTGATCAGTGCAAAGAAATAGAGGAAAGCAATAGAACAGGAAAGACTAGAGATCTCTTGAAGAAAATTAGAGATACCAAGGGAACATTTCATGCAAAGATGGGCACAATAAAGGACAGAAATGGTATGGACCTAACAGAAGCAGAAGATATTAAGAAGAGCTAGCAATAATACACAGAAGAACTGTACAAAAAAGATCTTCATGACCCAGAAAATCATGACGGTGTGATTACTCACCAGGAGCCAGACTTCCTGGAATGTGAATTCAAGTGGTCCTTAGGAAGCATCACTATGAACAAAGCTAGTGGAGGTGATGGCACTCCAGCTGAGCTATTTCAAATCCTGAAAGATGATGCTGTGAAACTGCTGCACTCAATATGCCAGCAAATGTGGAAAACTCAGCAGTGACCACAGGACTGGAAATGGTCAGTTTTCATTCCAATCCCAAAGAAAGGCAACGCCAAAGAATGCTCAGCCTACCACAAAATTGCACTGATCTCACATGCTTAGCAAAGTGATGCTCAAAACACTCCAAGCCAGGCTTCAGCAGTGTGTGAACCAGGAACTTCCAGACGTTCAAGCTGGTTTTAGAAAAGGCAGAGGAACCAGAGATCAAATTGCCAACATCTGTTGGATCATCGAAAAAGCAAGAGAATTCCAGAAAAACATCTATTTCTGCTTTATTGACTATGCCAAAGCCTTTGACTGTGTTCATTACAATAAACCGTGGAAAATTCTAAAAGAGATGGGAATACCAGACCACCTGACCTGCCTCTTCAGAAATCTGTATGCAGGTCAGTAAGCAACATTTAGAACTGGACATGGTACAACAGACTGGTTCCAAATAGGAAAAGGAGTACATCAAGGCTGTATATTGTCACCCTGCTTATTTAACGTATATGCAGAGTACATCATGAGAAACGCTGGGCTGGATGAAGCACAAGCTGGAATCAAGATTGCTGGGAGAAATATCAATAACCTCAGATATGCAGATGACACCACCCTATGGCAAAAAGTGAAGAGGAACTAAAGAGCCTCTTGATGAAATTGAAAGGAGAGTGAAAATTTTGGCTTAAAGCTCAACATTCAGAAAACTAAGATTATGGCATCTGGTTCCATCACTTCATGGCAAATAGATGGAGAAACAGTGGAAACCGTGGCTGATTTATTTTTTGAGGGCTCCAAAATCACTGCAGATGATGACTGCAGCCATGAAATTAAAGAACGCTTACTCCTTGGAAGGAAAGTTATGACCAACCTAGACATTAAAGCAGAGACATTACTTTGCCAACAAAGGTCCATCTAGTCAAGGTCATGGTTTTTCCAGTGGTCATGTATGGATGTGAGAGTTGGACTGTGAAGAAAGCTGAGCGCCAAAGAATTGATGCTTTTGAACTGTGGTGTTGGAGAAGACTCTTGAGAGTTCCTTGGACTGCAAGGAGATCCAACCAGTCCATCCTAAAGGAAATCAGTCCTGAATATTCATTGGAAGAACTGATGTTGAAGCTGAAATTCCAATACTTTGGATACCTGATGCAAAGAACTGACTTATTTGAAAAGACCCTGATGCTAGGAAAGATGGAAGGCAGGAGGAGAAGGGGACAACAGAGGATGAGTTGGTTGGATGGCATCACTGACTCAATGAACATGAGTTTGAGTAAACTTCAGGAGTTGGTGATGGACAGGGAGGCCTGGCGTGCTGCAGTCCATGGGGTCACAAAGAGTCAGACACAACTGAGCAACTGAACTCAACTGAACTCCCCTTTAAAATGCTAGCACAGTAGAGGAAACCATAAACACGACAAAAAGACAAACCTCATAATGGAACTAATCTGTGCAAATAAACACCCACAAGGAATTTCTCTCCAAAATATACACAGCTTATGCACTTTGATATCAAAGAAACAACCCAGTCAAATAGGGGCACAAGATTTAAACCGACCTTTCTCCACAGAAGACACAGAGATGGCCAAGAAGCACATGAAAAGATAGCATATGAAGTATTAGAGAACTGTGAATCAAAAGTGGCATCACCTCAAACACATCAGAACAGTCAGCCTAGAAAATCTATGACAATAAATGTTGGAGAGGGAATGGAGGGAAAAGAACCCTCCTAGCTGTGGGTGGGAATGAAAGTCAGCAAATCTACAAAGGAGATTAGGACAAAGGTTCGTTTAAAACTTAGCAGAGAAGTACCATCAGTTCAGTTCAGTTCAGTCGTTCAGTCATGTCTGACTCTGCGACCCCATGAATCGAAGCATGCCAGGCCTCCCTGTCCATCACCAACTCCCGGAGTTCACTCAGACTCACATCCATCGAGTCGGTGATGCCACCCAGCCATCTCATCCTCTGTCATCCCCTTTTCCTCCTGCCTCCAATCCCTCCCAGCATCAGAGTCTTTTCCAATGAGTCAACTCTTCCCATGAGGTGGCCAAAGCACTGGAGTTTCAGCTTTAGCATCATTCCTTCCAAAGAACACCCAGGGCTGATCTCCTTTAGAATGGACTGGTTGGACCTCCTTGCAGTCCAAGGGACTCTCAGGAGTCTTCTCCAACACCACAGTTCAAAAGCATCAATTCTTCGGCACTCAGCTTTCTTCACAGTCCAACTCTTACATCCATACATGACCACTGGAACTCCATGGGATTTTCCAGGGAAGAGTACTGGAGTGGGGTGCCATCACCTTCTCTGGGAAAAACCATAGCCTTGACTAGACGGACCTTTGTTGGCAAAGTAATGTCTCTGCTTTTCAATATGCTATCTATGTAGGTCATAACTTTTCTTCCAAGGAGTAAGCGTCTCTTAATTTCATGGCTGCAGTCACCATCTGCAGTGATTTTGGAGCCCCAAAAAATAAAGTCTGACGCTGTTTCCACTGTTTCCCCATCTATTTCCCATGAAGTGATGGGACCGGCTGCCATGATCTTCATTTTCTGAATGTCGAGCTTTAAGCCAATTTTTTCACTCTCCACTTTCACTTTCACCAAGAGGCTTTTTAGCTCCTCTTCACTTTCTGCCATAAGGGTGGTGTCATCTTCGTATCTGAGGTTATTGATATTTCTCCCAGCAATCTTGATTCCAGCTTGTGCTTCTTCCAGCCCAGCTTTTCTCATGATGTACTCTGCATAGAAGTTAAATAAGCAGGGTGACAATATACAGCCTTGACATACTTCTTTTCCTATCTGGAATGCAAAAGTAGAAGTCAAGAAACACCTGCAGTAACAGGCAAATTTGGCCTTGGAGTACGGAATGAAGCAGGGCAAATGCTATTAGAGTTTTGCCAAGAGAACACACTGGTCATACCAAATACCCTCTTCCAACAACACAAGAGAAGACTCTACACATGGACTTCACCAGATGGTCAACACTGAAATCAGGTTGATTATATTCTTTGCAGCCAAAGATGAAGAAGCTGTATACAGTCAACAAAAACAAGACCAGGAGCTGACTGTGGCTCAGATCATGAACTCCTTATTGCCAAATTCAGACTTAAATTGAAGAAAGTAGGGGAAACCACTAGACCATTCAGGTATGACCTAAATCAAATCCCTTATGATTATACAGTGGAACTGAGAAATAGATTTAAGGGACTAGATCTGATAGAGTGCCTGATGAACTATGGAATGAGGTTCGTGACATTGTACAGGAGACAGGGATCAAGACCATCCCCATGGAAAAGAAATGCAAAAAAGCAAAATGGCTGTCTGGGGAGAAGTACTATAGGGCCCAGCAATCCCATTCCTGGGCACAGATCCAGGGAAAACCATAATTTTAATGACAGGTGCACCCCAATGTTCATGGCAGCACCACGTACAAAAGCCAAGACACAGAAGAAGCCTAAGTGGGTAAGGACAGATGAATGGGTAAAAAGATGGGGAACACACATGCAGAGCAATATTAGTCATAAAGGATGACATCACGCCATGTCCCGCAACAAGGAAGGGAGTAGAGATGATCACACTAAGTGACGTGAGACAAAGAAAGATAAGCATCCTATGGCATCACTTAGGGCTGGATTCTAAAAACGGATCCAAATGAACTTCTTTGCCAAACAGAAGTGGCCTGACAACATAGCACAGTGCCTTATGGTTACCGAGAGGGAAGTGAGGTGGGTGGAGGAAATGAGCAGGTAGGATGAACACACACACATGACTCTTTGTAAAATGATCAACAAGAACCCACTATAGGACGAGGACCCCTACTCAACACTGCATAATAAACTATACGGGAAGGGAACCCAAAAAGCAACGTGTACACGCTATGCATGAGGGAATCATGCTGCTGTCCACCTGAAACAAACAACACACTCTACAACATTGTAAGTCACCTACAGGCCAATGCAAAACACAGGTTACAGAAAGAGAACGCTGACTGTTCCCCTCGGACCTTGGTGGCCTGGCTGCTGCCCTATCCTTGAAGCCTGGGCAGGCCTGGGGCCCATGAGCTTATTGTCTTGGGGCTGAGGGGACTAGACATAGGTCCTCCTGAAGCGAAACTCTGCCTAATACACCCAAAGGACGTTGGCGCCGCTGGCCCAGAAGAGCTTTGAAAAGCCCCCTGGGCTCGAAGTCTCCTGGTGACAGGGTTCCCGCCTCCACCTTCCTTCCTTGGGGTCGCCCCACCTGTGATGACAGCACCCCCCACTGAGTGGTGTTCCAGGACCTGGGGTGTCCAGGACATAGGACCGAGGAAGGAAGGCGGGTGTCCAGGACATAGGACCAAGGAAGGAAGGCGGGTGTCCAGGACATAGGACCGAGGAAGGAGGACGGGTGTCCAGGACATAGGACCGAGGAAGGAAGACGGGTGTCCAGGACATAGGACCGAGGAAGGAAGACGGGTGTCCAGGACATAGGACCGAGGAAGGAGGACGGGTGTCCAGGACATAGGACCGAGGAAGGAAGACGGGTGTCCAGGACATAGGACCGAGGAAGGAAGGCGGGTGTCCAGGACATAGGACCGAGGAAGGAGGACGGGTGTCCAGGACATAGGACCGAGGAAGGAAGACGGGTGTCCAGGACATAGGACCGAGGAAGGAAGGCGGGTGTCCAGGACATAGGACCGAGGAAGGAGGACGGGTGTCCAGGACATAGGACCGAGGAAGGAGGACGGGTGTCCAGGACATAGGACCGAGGAAGGAAGGCGGGTGTCCAGGACATAGGACCGAGGAAGGAGGACGGGTGTCCAGGACATAGGACCGAGGAAGGAGGACGGGTGTCCAGGACATAGGACCGAGGAAGGAGGACGGGTGTCCAGGACATAGGACCGAGGAAGGAGGACGGGTGTCCAGGACATAGGACCGAGGAAGGAGGACGGGTGTCCAGGACATAGGACCGAGGAAGGAGGACGGGTGTCCAGGACATAGGACCGAGGAAGGAGGACGGGTGTCCAGGACATAGGACCGAGGAAGGAGGACGGGTGTCCAGGACATAGGACCGAGGAAGGAGGACGGGTGTCCAGGACATAGGACCGAGGAAGGAGGACGGGTGTCCAGGACATAGGACCGAGGAAGGAGGACGGGTGTCCAGGACATAGGACCGAGGAAGGAGGACGGGTGTCCAGGACATAGGACCGAGGAAGGAGGACGGGTGTCCAGGACATAGGACTGAGGAAGGAGGACGGGTGTCCAGGACATAGGACCGAGGAAGGAGGACGGGTGTCCAGGACATAGGACTGAGGAAGGAGGACGGGTGTCCAGGACATAGGACTGAGGAAGGAGGACGGGTGTCCAGGACATAGGACTGAGGAAGGAGGACGGGTGTCCAGGACATAGGACTGAGGAAGGAAGACAGGTGTCCAGGACATACGACTAAGGAAGGAAGACGGAACGGCACACAAGCCTTGGGTGTTTCTTCTGGACTGGCAATCCAGGAATAGGACTTTTCCTAAGGCTCTGGTTGCCCCGGTAACCAGAGTTGGACATTAACATGCTGCTGCCTCGTGGCCGTTTCCCGTAACAACAGCTCTGAAGCCATTGCTCCTGTAGTGTGAGTTGCTCAGTCGTGTAGGACTCCTCAAAACCCCATGGACTGTGGCCTGCCAAGGTCCTCTGTCCATGGGATTCTCCAGGCAAGAATACTGGAGCAGGCTGCCATTTCCTTCTCCACCATTGCTCATGGGCACTTAATATTCACAAGGCCAGCAGGCTGTAAATGAAAAACACCTGCCCTCAAAAAATGTCCTAGGGGAGGTCATCAGAAAAATATTAAAAACAGAGCAGGCGTTCAAGAAGACAATTTGAATAAGTAAGTTTAACTCACACTGTTTTAAAAAATCACATGCAGCACTCGTAGCGGATCCATGTCGATTTATGGCAAAAACCACCACAATATTATAATTAGCCTCCAATTAAAATAAATAAATCAAATTTTAAAAATCATATGCAAAGACGCCAACATCACTAAATATGAGAGATATGTAAATCAAGACTTCAGTGGGGTATCACCTCACACCGGTCAGAATGGCCATGGATGGAAACTCTACAAACAGGAATTGCTGGAGAGGATGCAGAGAAAGGGAGCCCTCCTACACTGATGCTGGGAACGGAAATAGGGAGCAGCCACTGTGGAGGACACCAGGCAGGTTCCTTAGCAATGAAATTAGAATGCTCCCTAACACCATACACAGAAACAAACTCCAAATAGATTAAAGATCTAAATAAAAATACAGGTACTATGGAACTCTTAAGGAAAAGAGCAGAACACGTTTTGACATAAAATGCAGCGAGTTCTTTTTTGATCCACCTCGTAGAATCATGAAAAATAAAAAAATAAATGAATGGGACCTACTGTTAAAAAGTATTTGCACAGCAAAGGAAACCATCAGTGAAAGAAAAAGACAACCCTCAGAATGGAAAAAAATTCTTGCAAAGGAAAATACTTACAAAGAATTTATGTCCAACACATACAACTTGCACAGCTCAATATTTTTTTTAAAAATCCAATAAAAAATTAGCCAATGATCTAAATACACATTTCTCCAAAGATGTCATAGAGACAGCCATAAAGCACAAGAAAAGATGCTCAGTATCACTAGTTCTCAGAGAAAGGCAAACCAAATGTACAACGGGGTATCACCTCACATTGATCAGAATGCCCATATCAAAAACCTAAATAAATTCTGCAGAAGGTGTGGAGAGAAGGGACCCCTCCTACACTGATGGCAGGAATATAAATCAGTACACCCACTAGCGAGAAGATGATGGAGGTTCTTAAAAACCAAACATAAAAGAACGAAGAGACTGGCAGTGTCATGCCTGGGCGTAGATCCAGAGAAAACCAAAATTTAAAAAGCCACCCGCGCCCCAGAGATCATGGCAGCACCAGGTACAATACCCGAGCCACAGAAGCAACTTAAGTGTACAAGGACAGAAGGATGGATACAGAAAAACTGGGTACATACACACAACGCAATATTAATCAGACACAAAGAAGGGTGAAATAATGTCACTTCCAGTTACAGGAAAGAAACTGGAGATGATGGTACTAAGTGAAGTAAGTGAGAAAGGCTTAAGCGAGTGTCATAGGTCATCAGTTCCGGTGGAAACTAAACACAGACACGTGTGAACTTCTTTACAAAAGAGAAACAGCCTCACAGACGCAGAGGAGGAATGCATGGACACCGAAAAAGAGAGGCGGAGGGACAGCGAGCAACGAGCTGGTTCAGATCAACATACACACTGTGAAACAGGGGCTGAAGGGCTCTAAACAGCCACAAGGCCAGCAGGGTTGTAATTGACACCTGCCCTCAAGAAATGTCTGGGTAAATCGTTGGAAAAGAATTCCAAACAGGGCCAGCTTTCAAGAGGTAAATTGTAATCACAAAGTGTAAAATAAAGGCACACAGAAAGATGCTCCACATCAATAACTATTAAATCAATGCCAATCAAAACCACAATGAGGTGTCACCTCACACTGGTCACAGTGACCGTCATTGAAAAGATCTACAAAGAATAAATACTGCAGAGGATGTACAGAAAGGAGAAAGAAAGTGAAAGTGAAGTCGCTCAGTCATGTCCGACTCTTTGAGATCCCATGGAATGTAGTCTACCAGGCTTCTCTGTCCATGGGATTTTCCAGGCAAGAGTACTGGAGTGGGTTGCCATTTCCTCCTCCAGGGGATCTTCCTGACCCAAGGATCGAACCCAGGTCTCCTGCATTGCAGGTACACGCTTTACCCTCTGAGCCAAAGGGGAACCTTCCTACAATCTTGGTGGGAATGTAAATGGTGAAACCACGATGGAAAACAGCATGGAGGGTCCTTGAACACTAAACACAGAGGTATCATATGATCCTGCAATCCCATTCCTGGGCTTAGGTCCAGAGAGGATCACCATTCAAAATGACACGTGCACTTTGACTATTACAACAGCCAAGACGCAGAATTCACCACTGACAGAAAATGAAGACTGTGTGGCACATCTATACACTGGAATGCTCCTCAGCCACAAGGATGTACCAAGAAATTATCATCCTAATGGGGTAAATCAGGGAGAAAAAGACAGATATCCTGCAGGAGCACATACAGGTGGACCTATAAATTCATCCCAATGAGCTGGTGCACAAAACAGAGACAGGCTCACAGACAGAGAGAGCCGAGCTGTGATCATCAAAGGAAGTCAGAAGGGAGGGATAAATTAAGAGTTTGGGATGAAATTAAAAAAACTAATAGATACCGAGTTTTTTTTGTTGACCATGATGGCTACTCCATTTCTCCTAAGAGATTCCTGCCCACAGTAGTAGATATAATGGTCATCTGAGTTAAATTCACCCATTCCAGTCCATTTTAGTTCGTTGATTCCTAGAATGTCGACGTTGACTCTTGCCATCTCCTGTTGGACCACTTCCAATTTGCCTTGATTCATGGACTTAACATTCCAGGTTCCTATGCAATATTGCTCTTTACAGCATCAGACCTTGCTTCTATCACCAGTCACATCCACAACTGGGTATTGTTTTTGCTTTGGCTCCATCCCTTCATTCTTTCTGGAGTTATTTCTCCACTGATCTCCAGTAGTGTATTGGGTACTTACCAACCTGGGGAGTTTCTCTTTCAGTATCCTATCATTTTGCCTTTTCATACTGTTCATGGGGTTCTCAAGGCAAGAATACTGAAGTGGTTTGCCATTCCCTTCTCCAGTGGACCACATTCTGTCAGACCTCTCCACCATGACCCGTGTGTCTTGGGTGGCCCCACACGGCATGGCTTAGTTTCGTTGAGTTAGACAAGGCTGTGGTCTGTGTGATCAGATTGGTTCATTTTCTGTGATTATGGTTTCAGCATGTCTGCCCTCTGATGCCCTCTCGCAACACCTTCCATCTTACTTGGGTTTCTCCTACCTTGGACGTGGGGTATCTCTTCACAGCTGCCCCAGCAAAGCGCACCCACCACTCCTTACCTTGGATGAGGGGTGTCTCCTCACCACCACCCCTCCTGACCTTGAATGTGGAGTAGCTCCTCTTGGCCCTCCTGAGCCTGCACAGCAACCACTCCTTGGACATGGGGTAGCTCCTCTCAGCCGCCGCCCCTGACCTAGGGCATGGGGTAGCTTGTCTCAGCCACCACCCCTGACCTTGGACTTAGGGTAGCTCATCTTGGCCGCTCCTGCACCATCGCAGCCTGGTGCTCTCGGTCACCACCCCGACCTTGGGCGAGGGACAGCTCCTCTCAGCCATGCTTCTGCATGGTCCATCACAGCCGGCACACTTCTGCAATCTCAAAAACGACAGAATGATCTCTGTTCGTTTCCAAGCCAAACCATTCAATATCACGGTAATCCAAGCCTATGCCCCAACCAGTAACACTGAAGAAGCTGAAGTTGAACGGTTCTATGAAGACCTACAAGACCTTTTGGAACTAACACCTAAAAAAGATGTCCTTTTCGTTATAGGGGACTGGAATGCAAAAGCAGAAAGTCAAGAAACACCTGGAGTAACAGGCAAATTTGGTCTTGGAGTACGGAATGAAGCAGGGCAAACGCTATTAGAGTTTTGCCAAGAGAATGTATTGGTCATAGCAAACACCTTCTTCCAACAACATGAGAGAAGACTCTACACATGGACATCACCAGATGGTCAACACCGAAATCAGATTGATTATATTCTTTGCAGCCAAAGATGGAGAAGCTCTATACAGTCAGCAAAAACAAGACCAGGAGCTGACTGTCGATCAGATCATGAACTCCTTATTGCCAAATTCAGACTTAAATTGAAGAAAGTAGGGAAAACCACTAGACCATTCAGGTATGACCTAAATCAAATCCCTTATGATTATACAGTGGAAGTGAGAAATAGATTTAAGGGATTAGATCTGATCAAGTGCCTGATGAACTATGGACTGAGGTTCGTGACATTGTACAGGAGACAGGGATCAAGACCATCCCCATGGAAAAGAAATGCAAAAAAGCAAAATGGCTGTCTGGGGAGGCCTTACAAATAGCTGTGAAAAGAAGAGAAGCAAAAAGCAAAGGAGAAAAGGAAAAATATAAGCATCTGAATGCAGAGTTCCAAAGAATTGCAAGGAGAGATAATAAAGCTTTCCTCGGCAATCAGTGCAAAGAAATAGAGGAAAACAACAGAATGAGAAGGACTAGAGATCTCTTCAAGAAAATTAAAGATACCAAGGGAACATTTCATGCAAAGATGGGCTCAATAAAGGACAGAAATGGTATGGACCTAACAGAAGCAGAAGATATTAAGAAGAGGTGGCAAGAATACACAGAACTGTACAAAAAAGATCTTCATGACCCAGATAATCACGATGGTGTGATCACTCACCTAGAGCCAGACATCCTGGAATGTGAAGTCAAGTGGGCCTTAGAAAGCATCACTACAAACAAAGACCAATATAAATCCCACTAAAAATGATGCTGGAACACCTAATTTAAAACAATATCCCCTGAGACAAGATGCCCAAAAGAATCCAGTCAATTCTGCAGAAGTTTTTAAAATCAGGACTGATCAGACCTTGCAGGTCTCCATATAACACCCCTATCCTCCCAGTAAAAAACCAAACTCAGGAGAGTACTGTCTTGTTCAGGACTTGAGGGCTATTAATGAAGTAGTCCACAACTTACACCCTGTGGGGCCTAATCCACACGCTCTACTCACAACTGTTCCCGGAGAACACAGTTGGTTCTCAGTCCTGAATGTGAAGGATGCTTTCCTCTGCACTCCTGTTGCAGAGGAATTGCAGCTGCTATTTGCCTTTGAATGGCAGGACATGGAAACACAGCCAGTCCAAAACCACTGTTGGACAGTCCTGCCGCAAGTGTTCAAAAACCCCCCCTACCTCATTTGGGGAAACGCTGGCTAGAGACCTCAGAGACTTAATGTTGGATGAAGGGCTTTTGCTCCAATACGTAGATGACATGCTCATAGCAAGCCCTACATATGACAAGTGTCTAGAGAATACTATCAGGACTCTGAACTATTTGGCCAAATGTGGGTATAAGGTCCCCAGGAAAAAGCCCAGATATGCAAACAAGTCACATATCTGGGCTTTGTCCTCTCCCAAGGACAACTGGACCTCTTGCCTCACAGAAAGCAAGCGCCTGCAGGTTTGGGAGCACCGAAGATCTGCAGACAACTGAAAGGTTTTCTGGGAATGGCAGGGTTTTATCTGGATCCCAGATTATGGGCTCACAGGGAAGCCCCTGAGACACTGAAGGGACATGACCTTGAGCCTCTTACTTGGAGTAAAGAGGGCCAAACAGCCTTTGAGACAATAAAAAGGAACTTAGTCTCAGCTCCAGCTTTGGACTACCAGACCTAAAGAAACCCTTCAAACTGTATGTCCATGATACACAAGATAAGCCTTGGGATGCTAATCCAAGCCCTGGGGAATGTCCCCCAACCTGCTGCCTACTTCCCAGAACATCTAGAACAGCCTGCCAAGGGCCGGTCTCCTCGTCTGTGAGCTGCGGCAGCTACTTGCGGCACACTTCAGGACGCTGAGAGGCGCACCGTGGGGCAATCCCCACTGTGTGCGCCTCATCATGTCCTCCCTTTGCTGCAGCAAAAAGGCGGCTGCGGGCTGCCTTCAGGAAAGTGCCAAGCCGTTCTCCCCGACAATCCCCCCGTGAGACTTCAAGTCACTCCAGCCCTGAATCCAGCACAGCACTCCCGTTTAATGCTGCACCCACAGGTCATGGACCTGCAAACTCCAGCAGACCAGACCTAAGGGACAAACCCCTGGCTGAGCCGGAAACAGAACTGGTCACTGACGGACGCAGCTCTGTGGACCAGTGCCAGCGTGCCCGGGTGTGCAGTGGCGACCCTGACACAGAAGTGGAAGCAGAAGCCCCGCCCCGAGGGCTCAGCTCAGAAACCACTGCCTCGACGGGAGCTCTGCGCAGCCCCTGGAGGCCAGGTGCCCTGTGGGCTGCCTCTCCCTGAAAAGAACAGACAGGAGTGCAGGGGGGGCATGGTGCTTTTATTATGATGGGGGTGGGGAGCGGCGCGAGTGCGGCTTCCAGCCAGTCTGCGGTGGGGGACGGGGTGGAGGGGGTGGCTGTGCAGGGTGTGGACAGTGTGGAGCAGGAGAAGGTGGCTCAGGAGCGGCCGGTGAGGAGTAGGTCCTGGAGAAGGAGGAGCCATTCTACTTCCAGCGCCCGGTGACCTTGGCCTTCCCTCGAGTCTTGGAGCTGCAGGAAGCAGGACCCAGTCAGGGGGGACGGGGTGGGCGGCGGGGGGGGGGGTTGAGGGAGCCTCCAGGGGGTGTGGGGGTGCTGAGGGCCGATGGTGGCAGGGGCACACTGAGCTGCCTGCAGAGGCTCAGCCCGAAGCAGCCTCGTGGAGGGCAGGGGCCTGACCACAGGAGTGGGGAGGAGCCGGAAGACCACGGGTGGGGGTGAAAGCTGGAGTCAGACACTCACACTTTCTGGTTGTCATTGATCCTGTTTCGGAGAACATTGATCTGAAAGAAACGGCGGGAATAGTAGCCCAGGCACCCCCTGCGCGGGGCCCCAGGTGGCCTGGGGAGGTGGGCAGGGCTGGGGGGCAAGCCGTCCTCCTGCCTGGCATCTGCGTGGCGGGGACCACACTGCCTCTCCCAGGACCCAAGTGGGCATGGGGGAGCGAAGGGGCCGAATCACTGGTGAGCCCCCGACTCCACAGGAGGCCTGGCCTGTGCAATGGTCCTTCCGGTGGACTCAGGGCGCTGAGCTGCTTCCTCAGGCCAGAAGTGGGGGCCCTCAGGGCCGGGACCCCAGGAAGTGTCTGCTCAGCCCCAGTGACCCTCAGGCTCCAGGAGCACCAGCCCCCGCAAGGGTGGGGAGCACCACCAGACAGGCCCCAGGGGTTGTGGGGGGACAGAGGCCACCAGCGGGGGCGCGGGCAGCAGCCGCTTACCTCGTATTTCTGCTGCTTGAACTTCTCCTGCAGGTCGAACTTCTCTGCCTCCAGGTCGTAGATGCTCTGCCACAGCTCCTTGGCCTTCTCCCTGCACAGGCCAGCAAAAGAGGTGGGCAGTAAGAAGGTCTCCACCTGCCTGCATCCGGATCCTGACCCCCCAGCCTTGCCCTCCTTCGCCCCCAGGCCCTGCACCCTGGCTTGGCCTGGGCAGTGCCCAGCACTGCAGGCGGACGCCAGCACTGCCAGGACAAAGCCTTAGGACATGGAGCTGGGGAGCCCCAGTGGGAAGAAGAGTGAGCCAAGCGCCGCCTGCCGAGAAGGCCCAGACCAGCCCCCCGAAGCCCCCGCGGGAAAGTGGGGCAGCAGCACCCAGTGATGCAAGGCAGGACGCCCTCCAGAGGTGCAGCCCCGCAGGCAGCCCACCTCAGCTGGTCTTCGTTCAGGTGGTCGATGGCCAGCACCTTCCTCCGCTCGGCCAGAATCTTCTTCTTCTTCTCCCGCTCGGTCTGTCTCTTCCCACTTTTACGCTCTGTCTGGATAAAGTAAGAAGCAGGGGAGGGGCTAGAGAAGCCCTGCCTTCCCTGCACTCCCAGGCCTGGTAGGGAGACAGGCCTGCCTGCAGCACGGCTGCTGCTCATCTCCCTGCTGCACACCCAGGCCAGCAACACCCGGCCTCCCCGCCTTCCAGCCCAGCACCTTGCCCTCCCCAGGGTCCCCAAAGGAGAGGAGAAGGACCTGAGGACCAGAACCTACCTGGGCCTGCACAGCGGGACAGCGGGAGAAGAGCCCCAGAGAAAGACAGGAGAGGCAACAGACAGAGGGAGGGACAGGAAGAGTGGAGACACGGAGGAGAGGCGTCAGCTGCCTTGGGGAGCCGGCTGCTGGACCCATGTGCGGGCTGGGGGCAGGGCCGACGGCCAGCAGGCCCTGCTTGAGGGTCACCAGGAGGCAGGGCCCAGGGGCTGGCCGGGTCCACAGCACAGAGAGTTCTGCTCCCCCTTCCCCTCCCTCCAGGAATAGGGGGCACCACACTAGGCCCTGTGGTGGGCCCTAGAAGGAAACCAGTCTGCATCCAGGCAGCACTCAGCTGCTTTCCAGGGTAGCTCGTCTGACCATCTCAGAGCAGGCAGACGGCACCATTAATGCCATCCTACAAATGGAGAGACGGCCTCCAGGCTGCGGGAGGCCACACAGGGCAGACCTGAGATGGGGCTTCGGGCCTGACGGCTGCACCAGCCGCCGGGGAAGAGCGCTGGTGCTCTGGAGCCCCCAGCCCGGCAGCTCTTCCCAGGGAAAGCCAGCCAGGGAGAGGCAGCCAGGGAGAGCCAGCTCAGGATCTGGGTGTGAGAACGCGGTCTCCCAGCAGTGGCTGGGCATTTCTCTCCCGAGACCCCCGCAACAGGAGGAGCCGGAGGCCCCCACCTTCTGGATGTAGCCTCCGAAGTGCATCATGTTGGACAGAGCCTTCTTCTTGCGCGCCTCGTCCTCCGCCTTCCTGCGGCTCTCCTCCTCCTCTCGGCGGGCTCGCTCCTCCTGGTTCCCACGGGGAGAGAGTGGGTTACGCTGGGGGCCAGACGCCCTGAGTCTGGGCCAGCACTGAGGGCGCGCCCGGCACACGCCTGGCGCTGGCGGTGCCCGGCGGGAGAAGAGGGGCTGAACACATGGGCTCCAGCTCCCGAGGGCCTGCTCCCCTCCAGGCCAGGAGGCCCTGCCGTGGGGGCCCACCCACAGCAGTGCAGGAGGGGGATGCGGAGCTCGGCTCCCGGGGGCGCGCTGCGGAGGGATGGGGCGTCTCCTTAGGCACTCTGGGCATCTCTGTCTCCTCCGCTGTCAGAGCCGGGACAGCGACCCTGGGCCCCGCGGACGGAGGCCAGCGGCCACTCACCGCCAGGCGCGTCTGCCGCTCCTTCTCGCGCTCCGTACGGATGCGCTGCTGCTCCGCGCGTTCTGCCCGCCGCTTCTCCTGCGGGGAGGACCGCAAGGCTGCGGTCACTCGGGACGGACCTCAGCCCCCGGAGAGGGCCCGACGGCCTTCGCCGCGGCCCCTGAGTGCCCGCCGGCCCCGCCCCCGCCGGTGTGGACGCCACTCTGCGCAGGGAGATGGAGGCCAAGCTCTGTGGAGCAGGAGCGGGGCGGGGCGGAGGGGCTAGAGCGTGGAGGAGAGAGAATCCAGGCTCAAGGTCACGGCATCTGCCCTTCATCACTGGGGCGGGGTTGTGCCCAGGGTGCGGGAGGTGGGAGCTGGGATGCCGACTCCGCTCTGCCCTGGGGGGTGGGGGAGGGAAGAGAGCGCGGGGCGGGGCCCTGGGGGCTCCTTCTGGACCTCCTCCCAGACGCCCAGAGGGCACGACACCCACGATCCTGTCTTTGAGGGAGACCAGCTCCTCCTCCTCCTTCTTGCGGTTCTCGAAATGCGCCTCGATCAGCGTCTGCAGCTCGTTGAGGTCCTTCTCCATGCGCTTCCGGTGTATGTCCTGGGGTGGGGGGCGGGGGGCGGCACTCAGAGGCGACCCCGCCCGCAGGGCAGGAGCGAAGCCTTGGGGTCGTGGGACCGACTGGGGCTGAGCTCAGGGTGGTGTCGGACACGGTGCCCCTCCCCCCGTGTCCTCCCCCAAGCGTGGCGGGGTGTGGGGGGTGGGCAGCCGGAGGTCTTTAGTGGGGCGGGGGCTGCCCTCCTTGAGCTCGCACTCACATCGAAGTCCACCCTCTCTCCATCAGGGATCTTGGGCGGCACCAAGTTAGGCATGAAGGGCCTGGTGGGCAGAAGGAGGGGTGAGTACCAAGCCCTCCCTGCACAGAGGGGCTGTGGAACCGGGGATGGGCAGGTCCCTCTCCTCCCTACAGAAAGGCTGAGACCCAGCCTCCCACGCGGTGACAGCAGCACAGTGCCCACCCGGGGCCCCCACGCCCACTCGGGACTGCGGTGCCTACAGTGGCCTCATGTATCCTCACATTTACCTGGAGTGGAAGCCACTCATCTCGTTCAGGAAGACGGAGGCTCAGAGACATAAGGCTTTGCTCAAAACCATGCAGCCAGGAAGTAGAGAGGCTTGGCTTGCACCCTGGCTGACCCACACTCCTGGCCCCGACCCCAGGAGCCCGGGAGGCAGCGGTCGGCCTCACACACCTCACCCACTCTCTGTGGGACTCCAGGCTAGGACACTGAGCCCTGCTTTCCTGTCTGCCCTCTGGTGTGGGGATCTGAACCAAGACACCGCAGTGTTTGCTCCAATGAGGGGATGGGAAGGGGCTGGGATTGCCAGGCTGGGCTGCTTTTGGAGCGTCTCCTGGACTGTGTGCTGAGGCACCATCAGATCGCGGGGTTGGCATTTCCAAAGCCCCACCCCGCTCTGCACACAGAGCTCCCATGTGTGTCCTGTATGGCCCCAAGTTGCCTTGTGAGGCCCTTTGTGACCCTCTGAAGCCATATGCCTAGACTGACACGCTTTCACTGCTTGGCTTCTCCAAATTTTTTTCCCTCATGTCCTCCTCCAGCCACCAAGGACAGTGTCCTAGCTCTCCTGAGGGGTCGGACAGGGTGTCTGCCCAGGTCCATGGCTGGTCTGTCCTTTCCCTCTAGATGGGCATAGTGCTGACTGTAGCAGGGTTAGGGTTAGGGTCAGGGTCAGGGTCAGGGTCAGGGTTAGGGTTAGAGTTAAGGCGCTGGTGACGGAGTGTGGGTGGTTTTCAGCGCCCCACCCCCTACCCCCACACACCCAGCAGAGACTCTTATACCGCACACAACCTACACAGCTGTACAGGGTAGTCTGTGTCTGCCGCATCCCAGCCTGTGCCCACTGTGCCACGTGCACCCAGTCCTGTCCCGAGGGTTCTCTCTCACGGGCCCTCTGCTCCCAGGGCTTCACCACTCACCTGGGCTTGGGCTTGAACTCCTCGACCGGGCCATCTGGAGAGGAGGAAAGCACGTGAACTTGGGGTCGGGAGGCCTGGATCTGGCCCCACTGTGCCCCTGATAAGCTGGCACCCATGAGCCTCCATTTGCCCGTCACCAGTGATTCCCTCCCATCCTGGGACTGCAGGAGCAACCAGAGCACTAAATGGTAGGCTGCAAACCCCAGGCTCCACTCAGGGCTGATGCTCAGGGGGTCTTGGGGACGCGAGTGCACACAGCGCTCTCACTCAGCAGTGCCTGCCACACAGGGAGGACGGGTCAGGGACACGTCCTGGGGTCCTGGCCCCAGAGTCCCTGCCTAAGTCTCTGCCTCCGCAGTCGCCCCCCAGACCTGAGGCGGCTCAGGACCGGAAGCTGATGGGTGTGACTCCAAGCCCCAGTGTGTGACTCGGGCCACCTGGGCCCCTGTGAAGGCTGTAGGTCAATAGCGCCCACAGCAGTGACCTACCCCATGGACCATCCGCGCCTGGGATCTCAGCCCCAGACACCCTACCCTCCCGTGGTTCACCCAGGCCTCAGAAACCTCATGGATAGACGTGATGTGACCACTGCCCTGACCCAACCTGGCCCCCTCCCCCTGGGCACCCCCAAGGCACCGTCTCTGGAAGGAGGAGCCCAACCTGCAGACACACACGTTCTATGCCCACACCCGCAGGGTCTCCCCCTCCCCCCCAGGGTCTCCCCCTCCCCCCCAGGGTCTCCTCCTCCCCCCCAGGGTCTCCCCCTCACCCCAGGGTCTCCCCAACTCCCCAGGGTCTCCCCCTCCCCCCAGGGTCTCCACCTCCCCCTAGGGTCTCCCATTCCTCCCCCCAGGGTCTCCACCTCCCCCTAGGGTCTCCCATTCCTCCCCCTAGGGTCTCCCCCACCCCAAGGTCTCCCCCTCCTCCCCCCCAGGGTCTCCCCCTCCCCCCAAGGTCTCCCCCTCCCCCCAGGGTCTCCCCCACAGCTGCAGGAGGGGCTTCCCCACCATGTCCCGATGGCCTGTGGGCCTCACCTTCAGCCTCTCTACCTTCCTCTTCTTCTCCATCTTCTGAACAGAACATGAGAAAGGAGTCACGGTCCCAATTCCAAGCTCAAGGCCCTGCCAGTAGCCCCCTGTCCCCCCAACACGTCCTCAGCCAAGGGGGCCCTGCAGGGCTCCAGGTCCAGGATCCGCCTGTGCACACCTGCCAGGGCCCAGGACCGCCTGGCCAAAAGAAGCAGGTGCAGCGTGTACTGATGAGGCTGAGCCCGGCCTAGACGGGGGGCTGCCCAGGCTGCAGAGCACGGTCTAGGGGGCCTTCCCGCTGCCTCAGGAGCAGCGCTGGGGCCCTTGCTGCCCCAAGCTCAAGAGGGCCCCCTTACCCCCTCGCTCCAGGAGGGGCCTCACCTGTGGTGCAGGGCTCCCCAGCCTCAGCCTCGCCTCCAGCCTCCTCTTCCACCACCTCCTCGTGCTCTGGAGAGGTGAACCAGACAGTGAGCAGGCCTGGCGCAGGGAGGTGTGGGGCCCAGTGACATCCAAGGTCCCAATGAGTGTGGGGGGACCTGTGTGGCTGACAGGCCGCTCTGTTCTTGGTTTAAACCAGAAGCCGCAAACTAGGGCCCAACAGCCTGCAGACCGTTTCTAGAATGTTCCTGGAGCGGCAGCTTCAGCAGGACCGGGGGCTACAAAGCCTGGAACGCTCCGTGTCTGCTCCTTCAGGGGAAGTCTATGCAAGGTCCTCTCGTCTGAAAGTTTCCCCTCTGGGGCTGAAGCCCCCTCTGCACCCGGAGGTGCTGTCACAGTGGGGCTGCCTCTGGGCCCCGTGTCTGACTCAGCCTCCCTCCCCAGCTCGTTCTCTGATGTCACGGCACAGGGTCAGGGTCCTGTCCTAGACTCAGGCCCTGGTGCCCCTTCCTCAGTGTCTGGAACCAGAAAGGACCCATGTGGGTGAGGGGCCGCCCAGCATGCGAGAGGGCCAGGGCCCGGGCAGAATTCGGTGGGGGGGGGGTTCTATTTTCATCACTTGCTGGCAGGGTGTGGCCCCCAGCCCGGTCAGGCGGTGGAGCAGACAGGTGGCATGGCCCCGTCAGGACTCTGCCCGCAGGAAGCCGGGGCTGGTAGGGGGGCTTTGCTCAGCTGAGAGCAGGGGCTGGGGACAGGTGAGATGCTTCCTGGGCAACCCCCACCCCTGTACCTTCCTCGGCTGCTTCTGCTCGGGGAGGAGACGTGAGCGCAAGAGAGGAGAGAAGAGACAGTCAGTTTCCAGCCAGGCTGTCTTCCCGCCCAGTGAGAGTCAGGGTGTGCTTACCTTCCTGCTCCCTGCGGCGTGAGGGGACATGCTGTCAGGAACACAGCACGCACGTGTACACATGCGCGCACACACGTGTACACACACGCGCACACACCCCATGACCTTTTCCAGGAGACGTTTACCCCGGTGCTGGGTCCTGGCGTCTGCCCGCCCCCCACCCACAGCCCAGCCAAGCCTGGCTCCGTTCAGCTCCGTTTCCCCACCCCCCCAGGAAACCTGGCGAGTGCTGGTCCCTGGGCTCTGCACGCCCCCATCCCCGTCCACCCAGCCCAAGTCCACGGGCACAAGCCCTCCACTCAGCCCCCAGGTCTACACCCTCGGTGCCCAGGAGGGGGTCTTCAGGGTCCAAGCGATGTCTGTGGTCCTATCTGCCCCGGGCACTGCCTCCCCCAGGGACGACTGACTGATGGGTTGCAGCATGCCCCCCTCCCTGGCCCCCAGGACAGGGAAGCGGGCAAGGCCAGCAGCCCCCAGGGCCGTGATGCCAGGTCTGGGGCGGGTTTCTGGGCACAATGGCTCTGTGGCCTCTGGGACCTCACAGAAACTCTCTGGTCTTTTCTCAGGAGGCCCAGCCCCTAGCCCCTGGCCCAGCCCATCCCCTAGCCCTGGGGTGTTCACGGCCAGCCCCCTGCCTGGGGCAGCCCGAGGCAACAGGCTGGAAGCAAGGGTGTGGCTCTCCCCACTCCCCCGACGGGCGCAGCCCCTGCCCAGCGCCCCAGGACTCACTCATACTCGTCCACTGTCTCTTCCACGTCCGACATGGCCTCCTCTTCCCTCTGCAGAGAGACAGACAGTCCGGGTGGGCAGGGGGCTAGCCGCCCAGCTCTGCGGGAAGCGCTGGGCCTGCCATCCCCCAACCCTGGACCAGCTGCACCGGGCCCCTGCCCCTGTCGGGCAGAGACACCATCCCAGCAGGGCCAGGCTGCAGGCTCCGCACCCCTCGGACACGGCTCTGAGTCTTCCCACAGCCAGGCCTCTCCCCCGGGAGCAACTCAGTGACAGGGAGGAACCCGCAGGGTCAGCCAACACCCGGAGCCAAAATCAGGGCCCATGGTCACGGGGAGGGGCCGCTGCCTGCAGTTCTGTCTATAAAGCTCTCAGCACCACCGCGGGGCAGACACGGAGGACAGAGCAGGGCCGCGGGGCCTGTGGAGGCCAGAGGGACACCTGGGGGACACGTGGGGGACACGTGGCTGCAGAGCTGCCCAGGGCCACTCTGCTGGTGGCTCCACAGACACACAGGTAAAGGGCTGGGGAGCTCACCCTCACACACACTCACACACACACACACACACACAGAGCACACCAGACACACACCAGATACCAGACCCGCAGAGGCTGAACGGAAGGGAGCTCACCCTCACACACACTCACACACACACACACACACACAGAGCACACCAGACACACACCAGATACCAGACCCACAGAGGCTGAACGGAAGGGAGTTCACCCTCACACACACTCACACACACACAGCACACACCAGACACACACCAGATACCAGACCCACAGAGGCTGAACGGAAGGGAGCTCACCCTCACACACACTCACACACACACACAGAGCACACCAGACACACACCAGATACCAGACCCACAGAGGCTGAACGGAAGGGAGCTCACCCTCACACACACTCACACACACACACAGAGCACACCAGACACACACCAGATACCAGACCCACAGAGGCGGAACGGAAGGGAGTTCACCCTCACACACTCACACACACACACAGAGCACACCAGACACACACCAGACACACACCAGATACCAGACCCACAGAGGCTGAACGGAAGGGAGCTCACCCTCACACACACTCACACACACACACACAGCACACCAGACACACACCAGATACCAGACCCACAGAGGCTGAACGGAAGGGAGTTCACCCTCACACACTCACACACACACACAGAGCACACCAGACACTAGATGACACACACCAGACCCCAGACACACACCACACATGGGGAGTGCAAGCTGAGCAGGGAATCCAAGGAGGATCACAGATGAGGGAATGCCCATGTGCCAGCCTGTGTGATGCTTCCCTGGGGACCCTGGGCAGGTGTGGGGTCTGTTCATCTCTCACAGCTGCTGTCTCTATGAAAAGCCCAGCTCCGTGGAGCTTCTCCAGGGTGTCCCCCACGCGGCGCTGAGAACAGAAGCCGGGGCCCGAGCCCCCCTCCCAAGGCCTGTGTGGAGGCAGCCCAGGGTCCCATACGGAAGCGTCTTGCTGCCCCGTCACTGTGAGCCCAGGGAGAGGCCAGAGGGGTGGCTGGGAGGCAGGCATGGCTCGGGACACAGGCTCCACGCCCCGTGTGTGTGACCGTGGGAAGGCCATTGGCCCCCTGTGCCTCAGTTTCCTCTTCTCCAAGGGGAGGAAGGCTGGGGTGAAGGGAGGCTGCACCCTGCGCTGCGGCCGCCAACCTGTGACTCAGGCCGCAGTGACGGCGCCCTGGACGGGGTGCTGATGCCCCCTCACCTGTCCCCCAGACCCGCCCTCATGGCTGAGACCCACCCAGGCCCCTGTCTGCAGACGTGCCGCGAGCCCCAGCTCTGGCAGGTGGCATGGTGTCTGCCACAAGGCAGCCCCTTTGAAGCTAAGAGGTGCTGAAGGAGCCCCACCCGCAGCCCCCGGGGGAGACCGCCTCGGGCAGCAACCTTGGGCTGGCAACTCTTCTGAGCCTGCTCCCAGTCATCCAGCCCTGCTGGGTCAGGGCAAACGGATCTACAGTGGGGCAGGCAGGGCGGGGCTGGCAACAGGGTGCTTTGGACTGAAGCTGGCTCTTCTGGGTGGGGGTACTCATCCCAGAGAGTCTCCAAATGAGGCCTGGGGGAAAAGCAGCAGGGGGACAGCCCCCAGCCCAGGGTGGGTGAGGACTGGCAGGTCAGTACTGCTTGGAGCCCCAGGGAAGCAGTCAGGCCAGGGACTGGGAGGCCTGAGCCCTGGGAGGAGTCTGTCACCCTGGGGTTCAGGGAGGCCTCCAGGGAGGGGGTTGGCCAGCCTGGGGTGCAGCTCTCATGCTCTCTGCCAGTTCTGAGCCCCCACACAGCCCTGCGAGCCCCCCTGCTCCTACAAGCACAGCTCCTAAAAATAGAGCCGCTCAAGAGTCAGGTCAGGGTGGGGGAGGGCTTCCAGCCCAGAGGAGGCGTCTGAGATCGCATCCAGGAGCTGGTGGCAGGAAGGCGGGGGGCCAGGGGGGCCTCCAGTTGGGAGAGGGGCCGGAAGGCCCCTACCTGCCCTTTCTAGCAGGTCGCCATCACAGCCAAAAGGCTAGGGTCACCTTTCTTGGGGAATAAAGCCAAAACCATAGAAGGCAGAAAGAACACTGGCCATGCTGTCAAAGGCCCAGGTTTAATACCCAGATTTGCTGTGTGACCTTAGCTGAGTCACTTAACCTCTCTGTGCCTCCGTTAACCTATCCATGAAACAGAAGAGTGGAGGCCCCACTCTCAGCCCTGTGCCCGGCAGGCAGCTGGACCTGACCGCAGCTGTTGGCCCACCCTCAGAGCTGGACCAGGGCAATGCGATCCTCCCAGATTCCTCTCCTGCCTGAAGACCCAGGTCAGAGGAGGAATTCAGGAGGTCAGGCCTCCCAGCTGCACCAGGACAAGAATGAGCCTCAAACGCCCATCTCCAGGCGCCCGCCCCCAGTGTTCCTTCAGGAGGAAGTGATTCTCCCTGCAGAGCTCCAGCAGGCGATCTCCCCAGGGGCATGGGGGGCAGGGACCCTGGGGTGGGGGCACTGGACTCAGGGTTAACACCCTGACCCAGGGAGCTGGGCCCCCGCCCTGGGAAGTGGGTCTCTCCACGCCGCTCAGCCCGCGCCCTGTCCGGGGTGGGGCCCAGCCCTGCGTCCGCCTGGAAGAGCCTCCGGGGTCCCTGGTCCCCTGGCTGCCTCTGGCAGGCGGCCTTTCTCATCAGTTCTGACAGCTTCTGAACCCCAGGGAGGAGGATGTGGCCGCGAGGACTGTTCTGACTGGTGTGGGCACCCACGGCCTGGCTCTGCTCCCCGGGGAGTGGGGAGGACCTGCCCAGGATGGGGCAGGGGCTCCCCGCCTGGAGGGAGGAGGCGCCGGGAGAGGGTCCCCGGGGGTCGGAGCATCATTTCATTTAGAGGCCTGGCAATTATCTCTCCATCCTACAAAAGAGGAAACAGACCCAGGGAGGGACAGCTATTCACCCAAGACCTTCCACCCGCCCCATGCCTTCAGTGGGAGGTCTGTGATTCAGACCCGAGTCTCCAGCCTCAGGCTGAGGGTCGGTTAAACTAGGCTCAGGGATTCATCTCAGAGACGCCTCCCTCTAAAGCTCCCGAGGGAAGGGGGCCTCTCCCAGCTCCGACACCCAGTCAGAGTGGACACTGCGACTTGGGACAGAGGGCCCAGACTACAGGGCACCCCTCTGCTCTTAGAGCCTGCCCCAGTCTTACCCAGAACAGGAACTGCCAACGGGTCTTGTGCTGTCTGCTCTGCCTTGCGGGCTCTGGGCGAGGGCAGGGGCTGGACAGGCTTTAAGCAGGCCTGCGCCCCGGCGGTGGGAGGAATGTGCGCAGGAGTCACGCCAGGGGTGGCGGGGGCAGGGGGAGAGGGGGTGTTGGCTGCTATTTTGGCAGGTGCCAGGGACAGGGCTAAGGGAACATGTACCCCAGGCCATATAAGCCCATGTGGTCATCCAGCTGCTCAGATAAGCTATTTAAAACCAGGACAGACAGGCAGGGGACAGGAGGGAGCAGGCACATAACACAAGCCAGCTGTCTGTCCTGAGAACCCCGATAAAGCGGATGCCAGCAGTCGGGAAGGCAGGCTGGGGGCAGGGTGGGGGCAGAAGCTCAGCTGTGGTGATGTGTGGACAAGGGTGCTTCCAGGCTACTGGCTCGAGCGGGTGAACACCCTTGGGGGAGAGGCAGGCTCTGGCGGCCTCAGTGAGCACACCTACAGAGGGGTCTGCTTGCCCCCCAAGCCACGTGGCAAGCCCTCCCCACGGGGCAGGGAGTAGACCCACTGCAGGGGGTCAGATTCAAGGTCGAACTTCCAGCCAGGAGCAAGGGTTCTCTTCAAAGAGGCAGCTGGTTGAGCGAAGGGGCAGGGAAGATGGTTGAAGTTCACGCCACGATGGCTTTAAAATTACGATCTGCTAAGCCCACCAGATTACAATGTCCACGCGGCCAGCACCCAGGGGCCTCGCATTTGTTTGCATGCCTGTGCCTGCGGCCTCCAGCACAGCGCCTGGGTCATGGAAGGCTCGGGACACAACAAAGAGGAAGCAGACCTAGGGGAGGCCTGCTCTGAATTCTCAGGGCCCCCGTCCTGCCCGACTCCTGGGCCCTGAGCCTCAGCCCTGCCAAGGGCCGCCTGTGGGCGATGAACACTCCTCTCCGTGGGCAAGGACAGCCTCTCCCCACTTCCCCCCTCTCCTGACCCACATCCCACCCCCACCCCTCAACTTCGCTGCCTGGGGAGCCCCAGGCCCCGTCCGTCACGCGCTCCTCACCCGCTCTGCTATCAACCTGGCCCCGTCTCAGCTGAGGCTGTCCTTCCACGGTCCCTGGGGGCCTCTGAGCCCAGTGGCCTGAGTCGCCTCCTCTAGGCTCAGTGGCCTGAGTCGCCTCCTCTAGGCTCAGTGGCCCTTCCCGCACCAGTAGATCCGGGTCGGGACTGGCTGAAGCCAGGAGCCAGCAGCCGGCACCGGGGCACAGTGAGCAGCCAGGCTGCCACCCACTCTCCTGGTCTGGCCCCCAGGGGCCCAGCTGGGCTTTGTTTCCTGGCCCGAAATCTCCTGCAGTTTAGGAACCGCTTTTCCTACAGCTTCCCTTAACTCAAGCTACTGCAGTGGGTCCCTTGTAAGCTCAAAAGTCCTTCAAATGGGACAGAATTTGCTTGCGTGGATGCCTGGGAGAGGGCTCTGGCACCCGAGGCCCCACAGGAAAAGACTGGCAGGTTCCAGGCATCTGTGGCCTGACTGTGTGCGGCCTCCAGGGACCGTCCTAAGGCAGGATGGACTGACTCGGCGCGCAGGCGGCCATCACTGCAGCCGCCACAGCTGGCCTGCCCTGGACGCCCTGCCCTTGCACACGAGGTGAAGTCACCTCCCTGAGCTTACAGCAGAGGAGGGACAAGAACGCAGAGACGGTGCCCTCAGCCCTGAGGACCCGCAGGAGGCCCGGCACGGGAGGCGGGCGCGGTCAGGTGGATGCCCAGGCTGAGTGCTGTCCTCACACGCCAACCTGAGGTCACCCTGGGCGTGCATCCCCCCCAGAAGGATGAGTGCAGGGCCTTTGTGTATAGATGAATGAGTGCAAGGGGGTGGGCGGCATGGTGCTGCCCTCCACACCCTGCCCAGGCAGCCCTGATGGGCACCAAGGGCTCCCCCCAGGGACAGCAGTGCCATATGCCCAGACACCAGGGCCAGGTGGGCCAAGACCCCTCGGGCCCCTCTCAGACCCCCATGCTGGAGGGAGGGTGCTGCTATGCTGGGCAAAGCCACCCGCCGGGACCTTCCCAAGTGTAGCACGCGAGCACTCAGCACCTCATGGTCGCTTGCTGACCGAGTTCCTGGTGGGACAGCACAGAGCAGGGCCTGCCTCTCTGGAGGTGCCCAGCCCAGCCCTCCTAGCTCCATCCAGGAACTCTGGGGTTGCACGTGTGGCGGTGGGTGAGGGTGGCTGGCCAGGGCCTCCAGGTCCTGCTGCCCCCAGCTCCAGGCGGGCACGGGGCCGGCCATGCGAGACCCCCTGCTGGAGGCAGGCCAGTCGGCTCACAGGCGGGGCCCCAAGGCCCTTCTGTCCCTGGCCCCAGGATGTGGGATGGGAGCCTCCCTCAGGACCATACGCACAGGGGGGCTGGGGCAAAGGGGCTGTGAGGTGTCACTGACTCCAGAGAAACCCAAGCAGGCACCTGAGAGCAGGGTTCTAACGTAGGTCTAGTGATGGGAAAACGTGTGGACCACACATAGACTTGTGCACAAACACACGTACGCCCCATACATACACACGCCCTCAGCCACACACAGCGCGCAGGGCTGACGGCACCAGGCTGGCTCTGGATGCTTGGTCTACAAACAGCTCAGCATCCACCCTGGCTCAGGAGGGCAGGGGAGTGGAGAACCGGGTTTGGGGGCAGGTGTGCTGGGCTGTGGCCACAGAGGCTGCTGGCAGATGACCGCCTGCCCCCCTCGGGCCCCCACAGCCAAAACATCCTCCCCACGCAATTTAGTCTCCACTGAAAAGCAAAGCTTTTGGAAAGAATGATTTTTAAGGTATCATTGATCACACCTGAGAGTGAATGAGTTTATCAGCTCTTTCCTGAGAGTGGGGAGGGGGCACAGGATGGCTTGGCCAGGGCAGCAGGTAGGGCGTGAAGGGGAGCAAGGCAGGGCCTGGGAGGGGTCAGCGCAGCTCCTCCAGCCTGGCAGGTGGCGCAGGGATGTTGGGGGCCAGCCTGGGAGAGGTGCAGAGAGGTGCACGGAGATGACAGCCCCAGAGGAGGAGGAAGAGCAGGAGTCGGTGTGGACAGAGTGGCGAGGCTGTGTGCAGACACGCAGTGCCCGCAGCCAGACAAGGCACAGGGCACGCCTGCCCCCACAGGGGTGTGGGGAAGATGCCGGCCAGCGTCCTCCCAGGTCCAAGGCGGAAAGCGGGCAGGAGAGGCAACTGGCACAGCTGCTGGCCTGAGACTGGCTCCTCACACCTGCAGTGGGACCGAGAGTGGTTAGGACAAGGGGTTCCTGGGGCGGGCCAGGGACGCTCCCTTTTCCCCAGGCCCCCCATGCTGGGCAGAGCCCAGGCCTGCAGTGGAGGAGTGGACGCCTACCAACCCGTGTTCTCCAGGGACAGCTGCCCCAGCCCCTGGGCCCCCACATACCTCGGCACCCAGTGGGGGCTCTGGCTTCTTCTTCCACTGGGGCCTCCTGCCAGCTGCTGACTCTCTCTGCGTCTCCTGGTTCTGGGCATCAGGACAGAAACCGGGCTCAGGCTGCCACAGAGCCCCCTGGCCCGCCCCTTCCCGGGGGAGGACCCCAGGCCCTCCTCCTTCCACCCTCTGACCCGCAGGCTTCCCCACAGCCGTCCCGCGTGCAAGGCATCTCCACTGCGCTCGGGGCTGTGCCTCCCCTGACGGGTCATCCCACTATGACAGGCCTGCAGGGAGACCGGGGGCAGAGGGGCACGCGCAGTACCTGCAGGCCCTGCTGTGCTGACTCCTGGGTCCTGCTGATCCATAGGTTGAGCCGCGACGTCACTACCCCTGAGAGCTGCAAGTTCTCCTGAGAAGAGAGCTCCCACCTTGGGACCGGGCTGCCATCTCCAGAGGGCCCCCCTCACCACATCCACACAGCCAGGCCACGGGACCCTCCCCTGAAGCTGTGTGCACAGCTGGGCTGGGGGCTCAGCAACAGGCATGGCCGGGCCCTTGAGTCCACCAGACAGATACAGGAAAGCATGGAGCTGTCCTACAGTCCCCAGGCTCCAGCTCTGCAGATCCCAGGCTCAGCGGCCTGCAGATGCCTGGCGGGCCAGAGCCACTCACCTTGCGGCTGGAAGCTGGGCCCTCTCGGCTTTGGCCCACCAGCTCTTTCTCGAAGAGGCGGCGCTTGCTGGCGACATCCACAGGAGCCACGAGGAACTCAGTGCGGGACGGGCTTGCACACTTGACAGACTCTGATCTCTGGGAGCAGAGAGCACAGGCCGCTGACCCTGGAGGGTCAGGGCCCTGGCACACCCGGCACATTCCAGGGACCGGCCCGCTCACCTGTATGGCTGAGTGGTATCGCTCCACCTTCGGGCCTAATTTGACTGAGCTGGCCGGGAGCCTCACACTGGCACTGCGGGGCAGGAAGACAGGGCGACAAAGCAGGTGAGGCCTGCCTGCCCACAGGACACCGGGCCTGCCCCTGTGCCCCACCTCACTCTGGCAAAGAGAATGCAGCCTTTGTAAACAGACTGTGGGCGCTCCCTGTCCTCCTGAGACACGGTCCATTCAACAGGACACCCCAGGCCAGAAACAGCTGCTGTCCCTGCCCCGAGGAGTCAGTCCTGGCTCAGACGCTGCTCCCCTCTCTCCACCTTCCACCCCCCTGGCCCCCAGGCCCCCCATCCCAGATCAACCCCATCCTGCCCTCAGGCACAGGCAGCGTGAAAGGCTCATGACCTGGGTCTGATGCCCTCCTGACCCTGGCGCCCCCACCCTGCACCCCATGCTGCTGTGCCGGCCGGCTGACCTCCATGTGGACTCCGCTCCAAGCCCCTCCTTTCACCAACCCTCCAACCAGAGCTGCCTGCAGAGCTCTCCCCACCTCATGCCCCCTGCCGCCCGCCACCCTGTGCCCTCGCCCTGCTCTCACAGGCTGAGCTCCCCTGACTGCAAGGGGCTCCAACCCTCGGTTCCCATCCTGAACCCTCGGAACCTCCATGCCCCGTGGTTCCTGCATGCCTCACTCTGATGTGAGGGCAGTGACCCCCTCATCTACTATGTTCCCCACGCCCACCGGCCTCGCCCAGGACCGCTGGCCTCAGTACAGTCTTGGGGCAGATGGTGCGGCCTGCATGCATGAATCCCCAATGCTTGACTCAAACGACCCTGGTGCACCCACCCCTCCCCCAACCCGGGCACCTAGTGGCTCAGGACGGCCCCTCCCTCCCGCCCCCTCCAGGCAGCCGGACCCTCCCCTTGCTGCACCTCGGGCCTCAGCCCCACGGCAGACGAGCCCCGGGGCCCCCAGGCCCTGACCTGCGGGTTAAGGCCACCTCTGAGCTGTCTCTCCGGGGGCTCATCTGGAAAGAGAAGGAAGGTGCCAGTGAGCGGGGTCCGTGGCAGCCATGGTCTCCATAAGGGAGGACTCAGCTCTCAGAACGCAGCCTGCCCTGGGGTCCCGCCCCCCACCCTCCTCTGCACAGACCCCAGCCACAACCCCATGAAAGGCCTGCCTCGGGCCTGGGGCACGGCCCCTCCCATCAAGCCAGGTCAAGAGACACCCCCCCTTGATGCCCCCAGATCTTCTCGGGGTGCCTCCTGCCTGCCTCCCCACTGCCCCGAGCCCTGCAGTGAGGGGCCCACAGCAGCCAGGCTCACCCTGAAGGAGATGGTGCGGGGGCTGGAGCGCTGCAGGGCGCTGCTGAAGGTGGGCGAAGCCCGTGTCGGCGAGGGGGCCTCGGCCTCAGCATCCGTGCTGGGGGTCCTCACCTGGACAGAGCAGGGGGTGAGTCACGCGGGAGGACAGGCAGCCTGGAGCCCCCGCAGGCCGGCTCACCCCAGCAGCCGCGGTGGCAGCAGGCCAGCCCTCTGCTCCCACCCACTGCCTCGGCTGTGGGGGTGCAGCCACAGGCCCAGGGCCAGGCCAGCGGACAGGGCTTCCGGGGCGGGGGGCTTCTACAAGCATCTGAGGCTTCCCTGGAGTCTGGGTCTGGGATGAGGGTGTGGTGTGGGTGCCAGGTGAGACCGCAGCCCAGCCCCCTGTCCTGCGGGCAGCAGAGCAGGCAGGGAGAGGAGACACAGCTGGGGCTGGCCTGGAGGGAGGAGGACAGGAGACAGGGAGGCAGCCAGAGACACCAGGAGGACAGGGAGGCGGGGGGCACTGCGCACCTGCAGAGTGACGGGCGGGAGGCTGCCAGCCCGGGGCAGAGGCCCCGCCAAGGACTCAGGCTCCATCTCAGGCCCAGCACCCCCAGCACCCCGCTGCCCCCTGGGGCTGGACGGGCACTCCGCTGAGGCTGGGTGCTCCCGGGCCAGGGGACGCGCTGGGGCCATGGCCCTGCCTGGGGCCGGCTGTGTCTCGGGGCCCGGGGTCTTCTCGAAGACAGTGGCTTTCTCAGACACCAGTCTCTTCTCTGAGACGCTGGCTTTGTCTGGAACTGCCCTCTTTCCTGAGAGGGCTCTCTCCTCCAGCACAGTGATCTTCTGGGACACGGAGCATTTACTGGGACTGGGGGTCTCAGGGTCCAGGCTCGCTTCCAGCTCAAGTGTCTTCCCTGCAGCAGATGGCTTCTCGGAGCCCACAGGTGCCCCGCCCGCCAGGCCCCCCTCCTCTGCGAAGCCGCGCTGCGGGCTCAGTCTCCGACAGGACGTCGACTGCACCTGCTCCTCGGGCGCCAGGGGCAGCTGCCTGGCCTCAGTCAGCTCCGGGACGGGGGCCTCCTGGCGCCTCTGCCTCCGTTCCTGCCGCGTCCTCAGGACAGCCCGGACATCCTCCTCATCTCTGGGGTCTGGGGCCGGTGGCCGGGGTCCCTCTGCTTCCTCCACGCTCAGCAGTCTGAGTCGGAAGGGAGATGGCGGGAGACAGTCAGAAACGGGAGAGACCCCGGGAGCACCCGACCCAGGGGGACACCTCAGGGCGCCTCGTGCCCTCCCAACCCCTTGAATCGATGTCCCTTAAATCAGGATCGCTTTCATCTGCTTTACCCATCAGGCTTCCAAGGTATCATCTGAACAAAGCACTGCTGCTGCTGCTAAGTCGCTTCAGTCGTGTCTGACTCTGTGCGACCCCATAGACGGCAGCCCACCAGGCTCCCCTGTCCCTGGGATTCTCCAGGCAAGAACACTGGAGTGAGTTGCCATTTCCTTCTCCAATGCATGAAAGTGAAAAGTGAAAGTGAAGTCGCTCAGTCGTGTCCGACTCTTAGCGACCCCATGGACTGCAGCCCACCAGGCTCCTCCGTCCATAGGATTTTCCAGGCAAGAGTACTGGAGTGGGGTGCCATTGCCTTCTCCGGAACAAAGCACAAGAGGCTTTAAAAAAAAAATTTATAAACGCCTGTAAGGTACAACCACTCCATGTTCAACAAACACCTCTCCTGGTCAGGCCCTGCCACTTACAGATGACAAGCAGAGACAGGCAGGGAGCTGGCCCAAGTCACACGGCGACGGGCAGGAAGCCAGGAGTGGTACCCAGGCCTCCGCGCCTCCGCAGCCACGTGGGTGCAGCGCCGGCCGCACGCCTCGCAGCCCCCTCTCCAGGAGCCGGGGAGCAGCACACAAAGCTGCCCCAAACCCGGCCTGCAGCAGAGGGGCCCCTCCTGCGCCTCCACCCACCCACCTGCAACTCGGGCGAGTTCACTCGCTGGCTGAGCCCACTGCCAGATCTGCAATCTGGGCTTGTTTGGAGACGAGAGGAGACGCAGCCCCCGAGTGCGGGCCCCACCCTGGTCAGGACAGCAGTCAGGCCCCATCCCTGTGGACAGGCGTGTCGCGGCGCTCAGCCTCGGGGCTGGTGGTCAGACCAGCGGCACCTCCTTCCCGTCAGAGACCACAGGGGTCCGCTAGCGGGAGGGGTCTGGGCTGAAGGGGCATGGTCGGCCCAGGGCCTGATGACCCCCAGGCTCTGCCCCCGGTGTTCGAGCCGTGCACTCTCTGACAGCTGCCTACCCGTGAGCCGGGTTAGCACCCTCTCAGGAGCGTGGAAGGATGAGCTATGCTTATAAAATGCCCAGCAAGAGTGGCCCAGCTCACCCACACTGGTCCTGACTGCTGTCCTGACCAGGGTGGGGCCCGCAGAAGGTCAGCCCACTCCCCAGGCAGGGGCCGCTGGTCCATCCTCACTGGGGTCCCGCCTCCCACCCGCACCTCTCGGGGGCCGGCGGGTCCTCGTCCTGGGCAGGCGGGTCCTCGTCGTCTGTGGCAAAGCTCAGGTTCCGGTGTCGCCGCCGGCGTTCTCGCTCCTGTTCCTCCTCGTCCTCCAGGGTCCACTGCCGGGTCAGGCTGGGGGGGACGGGGGGTCAGCGCAGCCTCAGGGTGATGCCCAGAGCGTCCCGGTGGCCGACACTGGGGGGAGGGGGGCGGCGGGCCGGACTTCACCCTGCACCCCCACTGGAACAGGGGGTCTACTCACCGGGGTGCCCCACATCCCCACTGCAATGGGGGTCCACCTGCCTGGGCACCCCAGCACCCCCACTGGAACGGGGGTCCACCAACCTGGGCTCCCCCACACCCGCACTGGAACGGGGTTCCACCCTGCCTGGGCGCCCAGAGACGTGGCAGGGTGGTCACTGCTCAGCCCGAAGGAGGCAGGTGAACCTGGCAGAGCCCGGCTTTGATCTGAGGCTCTTAGATGAACAGTTACTGAGAAACATCCCAGCTCCCAGCTCCCCCAGGACGTCCCAGCCCCCAGACAGAGATCCCAGATGAACCAGCCATCCCCAAAGGGGAACCCAGCATCGCTTCCCTCACCACCTAGGCGCTCCGTCAGCTTCCTTCACCTCTGAAAACCAACTTTCCCGTGGGCAGGAGCGAGGGGCACAGCCTGCCTCTGGCCCCCGGTCGCTCTCCCAGCCACAGTTACTCACAGTCACTCATAGTCACTCTCATACTGGGACTCCTCATAGCCACCCCCTGGACCCTGCCTTCCACCATCCCGCCTCCAGCCCCGTGTCCCTACAGCACCCTGCCCCAGCCTCCCACCAGTCATCCTCACCCACCTGCCCATGCACCTACCTCCCCCCAGCGCCCCACCCCCATTCTAGCCAAAGAGCAAAGAATCTCTGAGGAACCAAGCTGGGCCAGCCTCCCACTGGGAACTGTGGGGTCACAGAAACCCACCCGCCAAATACCGAGACAGGGAAGTGAGCCCCGCTCTGCACCAGGAGGGAAAGGTCTGGACTTCAGAGGAGGGAGGCTGGGGCGGGGCCCGCAGGGAGGGAGGCCGGGGGCAGGGCCCGCGGGGGAGGGAGGCAGAGCTTCCCGAGGGGCCGCAGGAGAAGCTCCAGGCCCTGTGAGCCTGGGGTACCGTCCAACACTGTCTGGGCCCCGATCAGAAGGGTCCGGGGAAGGCCGCCCTCTCGCCTCCCAGCATCACCACTGCAGGGTAGTAAGGCCCCCGCCTGGTCAGCGCCTGTTCCCCAGCCTCTCCGCTGCCCTGTTCCTACCGTGGCCTCGCCTGCCTCTACAGAGCCTCACATGCAACCACGGAAGAAGTATCATGGGAGGAGCAGGCACGTTTCTAGGGGGAAACCCACAAATTTTATCAACTGAATGACATAAAACCTATCTAAAAAGCTTCCTAAAGGAAAGAGCCCCCAGCCCCTGGGGAGACTTTTGCAGGGCCAGGTCAGACAGCCTGCTTGATCCCCCCACCTAAGCGGGGGTCACTTCCCTGCACCTCCCCAGTCCTCCTCCCTAAAAGGGGCAGGAGCCACACCACCACCCTGACCTCTTCGTTCAGGCCCAGCATCATGTTCGCTGACCTGGTGTTTAGTAAACTCACATTCTTTGAGCAGGATCTGCATACAAGCGGGCTCCAGGGCTCCCCTGCTCATGAACAAAAGAACAGGAGGGACCAAGGACAAGGGGTGGCAGTGCCAGAGGGGATGGAGCCCCGAGGAGCCGGGTGTGCTGGCAGAGCACGAGCCCAGGCCTGGCTGGGGTGTGCGGCAGTGGTGGGGGGACACTGGACTCAGCAGAAGGGGCGACAGGGCGGGTGCTTGGGGACCAAGGGAGACACGGGTTCACTCTGTGTGTGGGGAGCCACTAGGAGACTTAAGTGATGGATTCAGGACACAATTTGAAGGCAGAGTCCACTGGGTTTGCTGGGGGACTGGATGGGGATGGGGGGCCAGCAAGGAAACGAGAAAAATGAAGGAAAGCGGGCTTGAGCAGCTCCTGGTGGTGCTTTTAGAAGGCTGGGGGCCATCGGGGAGAGAGGGGTTCAATGAGCTGTCTGCAGCAGTGGTGGGGGAGGAGGGGCAGGAGGACGTGAAGGGTGAGGAGACACTCACTCGATGGAGGAGGGAGGAGCCAGTCTGGTGGACCGCAGGAAGGGGATGTGCTGGGACTGCAGGAAGGGGCCCACCAGGGCAGTGCTGGGCAAAGAGGCTCCAAGACCCTTAGAAAGAGCCCGACTGGACAAGAGACAACCAGAGGGCTCCAGAAGGAGGAGCTGGTGACGCCCAGCATCTGAGAAGGGTTAACAAAAAGCTGTGTCAGAGATTTGCAAACAAACTGTGGAGAGCTTGTCCCACGGGGAGAGAAAAGGCCATGGGACAGGATGCATCTACCACGGTGCCCAGAACATGCGGGCCACCAAATGTGGTACCAGGTACAGGGGGCAGGGCGCTCCTCCTCACGGGGTCACCAGATCTCTGCCTGACCCATGGGAGCACAAAGGGGCAGCAAACCCTAGGCCCCACACTGGCACCTGCCCACACCTGGCCGTCAGGCTCGCTGGCAGTGCAGACCTCAGCGACCCTGCCTGTCAGGGCTCAACTCCCCCTGAGTGGGTGGGAAGGGCTCCAGCCCAGGCCCCACAGCCTTGATCACGGGGTGGAAACCAGACCACCCCAGGCCTCTGCCATCACTCACTCCATGGGAACCCATGGCCCCTCCAACCAGGCCCCGATGCCCTCGTCCAGTTGAGAAAGGCCCCCTGCACGTGGCTTCCCCTGGGTCCACACATTCAGCCCTCCCCCTGCGGACCCTCCCTCGAGTCCACAGTTTGGGGTCAGCCATGCGCTGCAGAGATGAGAGACCACCCCCCACAGGGAGACTGGCCCACGGAGACAGGACTCCCCCACACACCTGTGGCCAGGTAGAGATGGAACGCACAGGATTCCTTGGGCCTGAGCAAGCCTGTTCCCACACAGGCGGCTCAGCCCTCAGGGGAGCTGCTGGTTTGTCAGTGGAACCTGGGTCAGACAGCGTGTGATCTGTTGGGGCCTAGTCTCGGGGAAGTGACTCACCCCAGGCAGCTCCTTGCCCTGAGGGTGTCAGCCCAGGAGTCCTAAAGTGACCCCCAGCTGTACATCAAGACCCCACTGCTCACCTCGGTGATGTGGCCACCCACCCCAACCACACCCCCCAGCCCAAGAGAAACATTATCTCCACCAAACAAAGAGCTACCCCTCTTAAGAGAAGGAGAGAGAAGGACAGGAGGGGTGGAGGTCAGGCTCCCAGAGGGGCGGGTAAAACGGTAAAACCCCAGGAATGAATATACGGTACCCAAAGGCCCAGGGCAGTGCCAAAGAATGTTCAAACTTCCAGACAATTGCATTCATTTCACATGCTGCTAAGGTTATGCTCAAAATCCTTCAAGTTAGGCTTCAACAGGACATGAACTGTGAACTTCCAGATTGCAAAACTAGGTTTAGAAAAGACAGAGGAACCAGAGATCAAATTACCAACATCCGCTGGATCATAAAGAAAGAAAGGGAATTTCAGAAAAACATCTACTTCTGCTTCATTGACTACGCTAAAGACTTTGACTGTGTGGATCAAAACAAACTGTGGAAAATTCTTTAAGAGATGGGAATACCAGACCACGTTACCTGCCTCCTGAGAAATCTGGATGCAGGTCAGGAAGCAACAGTTAGAACTGGACATGGAACAATGGACTGGTTCAAAATTGGGAAAGGAGTACAGCAAGGCTGTATATTATCACCCTTATAACTTATATGCAGACTATAATAACTTACATGTCTACAACTTATATGCAGACTACATCATGCAAAATGCAGCTAGATGAATCCCAAGCTGGAATCAAGATTGCAGGGAGAAATATCAACAACCTCAGATATGCAGATGACACCACCCTTATGGCAGAAAGTGAAGAGGAACTAAAAAGCCTCTTGATGAACGTGAAAGAGTGAAAAAACTGGCTTAAAACTCAACATTCAGAAAACTAAAATCACAGCATAAAGGGTGGAAGGAGCGACAGAATTTATTTTCTTGGGCTCCAAAATCACTGTGGACGGTGACTGCAGCCAATAAATTAAAAGATGCTTGCTCCTTAGAAGGAAAGCTGTAACAAACCTAGATAGTGCATTGAAAAACAAAGACATCACTTTGCCAACGAAGGTCCATATAGTCAAAGTTATGATTTTTCCAGTAGTCATGTATGGATGTGAGAGTTGGACCATAAAGAAGGCTGAGCACCAAAAAATTGATGCCTTTGAATTATGGTGCTGGAGAAGACTCTTGAGTGTCTCTTGGACAGCAAGGAAATCAAACCAGTCCGTCCTGAAGGGAATCAACCCTGAATATTCATTGGAAGGACCAATGTTGAAGCTGAAGCTCCAATACTTTGGCCACCTGATGGGAAGAGCCAACTTATTGAAAAATATCCTGATGCTGGGAAAGATTGAAGGCAGGAGGAGAAGGGAACGACAGAGGATGAGATGGTTGGATGGCATCACCGACTCAATGGACATGAGTTTGAGTAAGCTCCGGGAGTTGGTGATGGCCAGGGAAGCCTGGCCTGCTGCAGTCCATGGGGTCGCAAAGACATGACTGAGGGACTGAACAGCAAAGGCCCCAGAGCAGTGCTCAGCACTCAGAAGCACATGTGTTTGGTGAATACAGTGACCAGTAAACCAATAAACGAAGCAGTGAGGGCACTGACATGTGCCCAGACAGCACCGGATGCTCACAAGTGCCACTGACAAGAGGCCCCACAACCTTGAGGAATGCAGGGGGCAGGGGGAGGTGGGGCACCTCCATTCTGCAGATGAGGCTTCCAAGACTCACAGGATCAACAAGGTACCCAAGGCAGCGTGGCCAGTAAAAGAAGGAGCCGAGGTTCCCAGCCAGGGCAGCGTGTTAACCACAAGGCCTAGTGCCAGGAAGGATGCCCAGGGAGGCTCCACCTTCTCAGGAGCCCAGGAGCTGAGCAGTCAGAGGGAGTGGGGTGCTTGGGAGGGGCCGGAATGTGTGGGACTCCCCAGCCCTGCTTGAGCTCCGGTGCAGCCTGGGGAAGCAGGTCTGGGGAGACCCAGCGGCCAACAGCTTGTCCTTTAGAGCGCCAGGGTCAGTGCACGCTGACACCCGGGGGGTCCCAGCCACAGCCACCAGCTGAAGCCCCAGCAGCTGCCCCTGCACCTCCCCCTCGCCAGGCCCGCCAGCCCCCACACTCCATCCTTAGAGGAAGGGATCTCCTGTTCCCTTCTGTGGTTCGGGAAACTCCCTGCCCACTGTGCAGGGGAGAGCCAGTTCGGCTCCCTGCCCCAGGCCCTTCTTCCTGAGTCTGCCCTGACCATGGTCAGCAGCTGAGGGCAGGGGTGTCCCTGCGGGCAGGTTGACCAGCAGAACCCTTCCTTCCTAAGGGAATCGCACACAGAAATCTGCTGTGTGAGAGGTCAGGGCTCAGCTGCCTGGGGAGGGTTAGCAGGGGAGGGCACAGGGCTGCCCCAGGGCATTCCGTGGAGGCCCAGGCTCAAAGGGCAGGATGTGCAGACCTTGGGAGGGGAAGAACGGGTGCAGGCCTGACACCAGGCCCTGTGACCCGGGGCCAGTGTGCTGCCCAAGGGGAGCCAGCCTCCCCAGGCGAGGGGCCACTGTGGGTGGTCAGTGAGGTCCCCTCCAGCCCTGACGGTCTAGGGAGAGGTGCCAGGGAGAACCAGGCAGCTTGGGAGGTGGCAGGGCTGTGGGAGGCCAGGTGGGGAAATGATTAACCCCCAGCCGCTCTGTCCTGGGCACTCGACCCACCCTCACCCCCCGCGGACAGGCCCGCCCCGCCTCACGGGGAGGAGGGGGCCGGGTGCCAGGTGCCCATCCAGGGCTGGGCGTCTGCATTTCGACATGGCGCCAAGGATGGGGGGCCCGCTGGTCCTCCGCTGCCCACTTGGGCCCTGCCTGAGCCACCCTCCTCACCCCTTCTTCAGCACCCCCCACCCTTCCTTGGAAGCTCGGCTGACAGTGACTCACAGCCCTTCCCTCTGCCAGCTGGGGCTCGTTCCCGGGAGTGGGGCGGAGGGTCCCAGCTCCAGCTGCCTCCTGGGCAAGCTGCGGCTGCCCAGGGCACTGGGGAGGCAGGGCAGCTTCCCCAGGGCACTCGACCCCACCCCTGCAGCCACAGGAGCCTGGGGCCTCTGAGCAGAGAGCCAGAGAAGACCAGACCCTGCACCGTCATCCTCAATGGCCATCTGAGTGGACGCGAACGCCCAAATGGCAACGTCAGAACCTCCCACCTACCCAGACTTCTCCACACTACACAAGGCCCACACGTGCATGTGCGCACACACACACACACACACGAACACAGACAGGCCCCGCCTGGAAACACAGACACTCCCGCATCAGACCCACACGCAGAGTCCAAGACCTTGACTGCCAGCTCCACCCTCTGCACAGACCCTCCCTGGGTGTGACTGGCCTCTGAGACGCTGGGCCCCCATCCAGAGCACCGAGCGCCTCCTTTCTTGGGGCGTATCCTCCTCTCTCCAGACCCCACAGGCCTCTGCTGCAGAGCAGTGAGGACAGAGAGTCCAGGGGGACCCCAGCCCTGGGGAGGTGCTGCCATGGGGGGGTCCCTGGAGCTTGGGGCCCTTGGGGGGTGGGGGGAGGGGAGAGTCAAGGTCCTGATGGGAGGGGCTGCCCACACCTGCAGAGGCAGCCTGGCCTCACCACCCAAAAGCCCGCCTGGGGCCAATTTCTACCAGCGAGAGACTTTGGGTCAAGGAGTAGGGACTCAGCTCCTGCCCATCCACTACATGGGCCTCAGTCTTCTGGGGATGGCGTGGGGGGGTCAGGAGATGCTCTGGGGGGGACCCCAAGAGGAGTTCAGGGGTCACCAATCTCATGAGGGTGCTGCCTCCTGGACACCCACCCCCCAGGCTTCACTGACCCTGTCCCCAGACCCTTTGAAGGCCCTGCTCATGAGTGAAGACTGAAGCGCAGAGAGGGAGAGCGCCAAGCGTGAGGTTTCCCAGCCCCAACAGCACCCCGAAACGCTGTGCCCAGAGCCTGAGCCTCATCCCTGGGAGGGCACCTGCCCGCTCGGCCTACTCACTGACCCTGTGAGGCAGTGCCGCGGCCTCCTCCCGGGAGGGGCCTCTCAGACTCTTCAGAGAAAGACAGGCAGTCAGGGGCGGCTCAGAAGCTGAGACTTGGCCGTTTACCTCCTGAACGCCTCCCCAGCCCTCAGAGCGGCCTCTCCGGGCCGGACAGCCCTCCGCAGGCAGCCTGCTCGGGCCTGCGTCCCCAAGGAGGAAGAGGGCCGGAACCCCGGGGGCTGCGCGGCATGGCCCCGACTCTGTGGCCCCCGGAGCAGTCAGGACCCCGACTCACCTGGACAGAGCCGCCCAGCTCTTCCTGCTGACCGACATGCCGCCAGACCGCCGAGCGTCCCGTCCGCTCCGCGCCGCCCCGCGCCCCGCCCGCGGCGCAGGTAGGCTCACCTGGCCTCTTATCCCGGGCCGCGCCCGCGCAGCCGCGCAGCCGCACCGCCTGCCGCCTCGGATTGGCCTGCGGGTGGGGACGTCGAGGACGGAGCCTCCCCGGTCCCCACCCCGGCCTCCCGGCCCAGCGCCCTAGACCGGTCGCCACACCGAGGGACAGACGGACGGATGGACGGGCGTACAGGCGCACAGGCCGCGCGGGGCGGGGCGGCCGCCCAGGGTGGGGACCGAGACTTCCTGCTCGGAACCTGTAGAACCAGCCCGCCGGGCCGCCCCCTCCCGCGGGTTCCCGACCGGGAGTGGGGTGCCCCGGGTCAAGCCCGCTCTCCGCCCGCCGACCGGCTCGACCACGCGAAACCCATCTGGGAAGCGGGCGGGCAGGCGCGCATCTTGGGTCCGGATCCAGAGCTCTCCCGAAGAGCGCGCGGGGCGCGGAAAACTGCGGGCAGGCCCCGTGCAAAGCCCGCCCCTCCAGAAAGAAGAGCCGGGATCCCTTCTGTACACACAGCGCTCAGGGCTCCGAAGAAGCCAAGGCTTCGGAGGCGCCCTCGGACTTTGGGCTGGCGGGGCAGGGGGTTGAACCCGGCCGGCTTCCCCCCGCCCCGGGGAACAGCGAACAGGGGAGTACCGCGGGAGGTCTGGAGCGAGTGAAGTACCACCTGGCTCCCTTTAGGTGCACGTCCCGCTGCGCGCGCCTCCCATCCAACAGGACCTCAGGGAACCAGGGAGGATCAGTCCTAGCAGGGGAATCTTGTCTTCCCTGAGTATCAGAACTGTTGCGGCTCCCAGAGGAAAGAGGTGCAACCCCCGACACCAGTAGAAGACGACGGGGCGGGGGAGGGGGGGAGTAGGAGGGCTGGAAATGACGTGGCCTGCTGGGTCTCGCTGGCCAGCCTGGTCCCCTTGGGGCGCTGATCCGGAGCTGGTGGTCTCTACAGTGCCTCCCAGCTCTGAGATCCCCAGTGAAGGGCAAGACTGCTGCTTGGGAGCAAAGAAGAGGGGGTGGCAACAACCTGGCCCCTGCATGCTGGGACTCGGGGCCACCTCTTCTGGGGCGCCTGCTGTCCCCAGGGACCCAGAAAATGTCCTTCCCTTGGTTTGTCAACTGAGAAAGAAAAGTAACCCTTGTCGTTGAAAGCCCAGCCCTTCCAGGGACACTCCATGAAGCCAGCAGTTAGGAGTGTCTCTAAAAGTTCAAACTCCAACACTGGCGCTATGGACACAAAACCAAAGACCGGGAAGGCTGGTGTGCAGACCCTCCAGAGGTGCAAGACAGCGAGCTTTGTGCGTGTTAGGGCCCTACAGTCCGCTGAGGGCAGACCCTCCTGCGTCCCGGGCACTCGCTGCGCAAGCACAGGGCCAGCGCTGCAGCAACACGTGTCACCGGCTTGGCGGCTGCAGAGCTCAGGTGTTGGTCTTCTCACAGTTCCGGGGGCTGGGGTCCCTCAGAGGACCACACTCCCCCAGAGACCCTGGGGCAGGATCCGTCCTGCATCCTCCTGCTGCCGCCCGTGGTTGCGGCAGCTCTGGGCCTGCGGCTGCGTGACTCCTCATCTGCCTCCGGAAGCCCGGGGAGCTGTGCTGGCCTCTCTACACCCACGTCCAAAGTCCCCCTTCTATCAGGACACCAGTCCCTGCCCAGGGCCCACCCTGATCATATCAGCAGAGGCTGGCACTCACAGCTGGCAGGGCTTAGGGGTTGCCCACATCTTTGTGGGAGAACACAGTTCCTGCTGCAGTCAGCAAACGGCATTGGCTTTCAGTGACTCAAAGATGCTGGGGACTTGGTTCTTAACTCCAAGACACTCCTACTCGGGCAGTGGAGAGGCACACATACGTGTGCTCCTAAACTTGCATTCACACAGACGTGCACAAGCGTACCTACTCACATGCACTCCTCCGTGGTGCATACTGCACGCTGCGTTCATGACAGGTTGAGACGGAGGGGACACGCGCATACCTATGGCTGATTCAAGTTGATGTATGGCAGAAACCAACGTGATATTGTAAAGCAATTATCCTCTAGTGGAAATAAATTTTTTTAAAAGACAGGCTGTGATGAAAATTAAAATTGTGTCATCAGGAGAGATTCATTCTAACGGAGGGACTGGGGCACCTTGAAGGGCAGGGACACCCGGCTTGGGCTTGAAGGCGAGTGAAACAAATTCACTTGTCAGAGAAGGTGGCAACAGACCAGCTACAAGACGGGGTGCAAGTGAAGACGCAGGGTGTGAGCAGGAGGCGGTAAGGCAAGGAGTGATGCTCCCGTACCTGGAAGGGGGGCTTGGCTGTGACCCTGCAGAACAGGAAAGGCCTGAAATGAGGTGAACGGCATCTGAGCAGGAACACCCCTGAGACTTTGAGGGTCGAGAGGTCAGGCTGGAGAGGGGAGGCCACCTCGGAGGGGTTACTTTTAAGTCTATAAAAGAAAGAAAGGGCTTGAGCATGGGCAGCCCAGAGGAGGGGCAGCGGCGTCAGCAGAGCTCCAGAAGGCCGAGCGGTCACAGGGCTGGCCGTAGGTGGGGGGCAAGGCCAGGCACCCCCTCGCTGCAGGAGGGACAATGAGGGCAGGTGTCCCAGGGGCCTTAGGCTGGGCATCTTGAGACCCGGGGCCTGAGAGGGCGCAGCGTGGGGTCGTCCACAGCTCATGAGGTCAGCGGTGCCCCTGGCCAACCCGCTGGATGGGGAGGCCGTGAGACAGTGGGGAGCTGCCCGGCACGGGCTCAGCACACAGCCCCTGGGGCACGTGCAGGCAGGGGGAGAGGGGACACTCATGAAGCAGGGGCGGTGTTCCGCACATCCATGCTGTGCAGTGCCCTGACACCCGAGCGTCCTGAGGAGAGGGTGGGTGCCTCCTTCACCCGTGTCTAGGTTTGGAGAATGGCACTAACTTGCTTTGGGAAGGAGACCAGGAAACCCCAGAGGCCCAAGATAGCCTCAGTCAGCCGGGGGGCTGCGTCGGGTCTCTCAGCACCCAGGACCCATCTTCTCCAGGATTGGGGTCGCCCTGACGGTAAGTTGCTGCAAGACCATCCGTGGCACAACCCAGCGAGGGCTGCTGGCCCAGCACTGTGACCGCAGGGGCCAGCAGGACTCTCGGAGCAGCACTGGTTACAGTTGCAAGATTCTGGAGACCACCCAGAGGTCTGTTCACAGGAAAATGGGTGAGTAAATGTTGGTATTTTGTCATTTTCTTCTTTTACTACCATCTCCGCCTCTGCTGCTGCTGCTAAGTCGCTTCAGTCGTGTACAACTCTGTGTGACCCCATAGACGGCAGCCTACCAGGCTCCTCCGTCCCTGGGATTCTCCAGGCAAGAGTACTGGAGTGGGGTGCCATTGCCTTCTCCCTCTGGTGAACCTCAAAGCAGAAAGTACACGTTTATGTCAGACTGACAAACAAACACAATGCATTGTTTCAGGAACCAGAAACACAAAGTACCAGGGGAATGAAAACACAAACTGAGGACGTGTTGCCTGTGAGGCGAGAAACGGCTGGTTGGAAAGGGACACACAGGGGCTTCAGAAGCATTTGCCATCACCTAGTTTTTTTTAAATTGAAGTATAGTTGATTTGCAGTATCATGTTAGTTTCAGATATACAGCAAAATGATTCAGTTACACATATATACTTATAGAATTATTTATTTTCTTATTTTCAGATTATTTTCCACTATACATTATTACAAGATATTGAATTGCAATCCCCTGCTGCTGCTAAGTCACTTCAGTCGCGTCCGACTCTGTGTGACCCCATAGACAGAAGCCCACCAGGCTCCCCCGTCCCTGGGATTCTCCAGGCAAGAACACTGGAGTGGGTTGCCATTTCCTTCTCCCATGCATGAAAGTGAAAAGTGAAAGTGAAGTCGCTCAGTCGTGTCCTACCCTCAGCGACCCCATGGACTGCAGCCTTCCAGGCTCCTCCATCCATGGGATTTTCCAGGCAGGAGTACTGGAGTGGGGTGCCATTGCCTTCTCAATGCAATCCCCTAGTTCATAAAATTAGAGGTTGGTGCAGGGAACGTTACTGACTGTGAGCCTGCAGTGGCCACTTCCCCTGGGAGAATCCAAGAAGACAGGGTTTATCAGCCCAGGAACCCCTGCTCCAGGACAGGAGTTTTCAAGATTCCACAGCCAGTGGGAGGGAGATCCCCTTTCTCTTTCCCTTCCAAGGAAGATGTCAGGCTCTAGAATTCCTAGCCCCCAACTCCTGTCTACATAGGACATAAGGAAGCTTCTTTTCCCCCAGGAGCCACAGTGGAGACTGGTGGGCCCCAGGCCAGGAGGGTTGTGAGTCAGCCTGACGTGTCGGGTCCCACATGAGAGGTAAGACCCACACCCTAAAGAATCCAAGGCAGTGGTTCCCTGACTTTGGATTTTCCCAAACTAATACTGTTTAAAAATATGAATATACAAATGGTACCATATTGTTTTTTGAAGTAAGAAATTAAAAGACAATAATTACCACCTCCTGTACTCCCACCCCATAAGTACAACGTATTTGACACTAAAATAATAAAATTAAGACATGCATTACTTTCTCAACAAAGGTCCGTCTAGTCAAGGCTATGGTTTTTCCAGTAGTCATGTATGGATGTGAGAGTTGGCCTATAAAGAAAGCTGAGCACTGAAGAATTGATGCTTTTGAACTGTGGTGTTGGAGAAGACTCTTGAGAGTCTGTTGGACTCCAAGGAGATCCAACCAGTCCATCCTAAAGGAAATCAGTCCTGGGTGTTCATTGGAAGGACTAATGTTGAAGCTGAAACTCTAATACTTTGGCCACCTGATGCGAAGAGTTGACTCACTAGAAAAGACCCTGATGGGAAAGATGGAAGGCAGGAGGAGAAGGGGATGACAGAGGATAAGATGGTTGGATGGCAACACCGACTGGATGGACATGAGTTTGGGTAGACTCCTGGAGTTGGTGATGGACAGGGAGGCCTGGCGTACTGCAGTTCATGGGGTCGCAAAGAGTCGGACATGACTGAGCGACTGAACTGACTGACTGATGCATACTTGAACAGAGGAGAATCCTTTTCACTGAATACACTACCTTTACGGAAACTTCAAGGCCGGGTTTCCCAGCAAGCCGCAGAGCAGTAAGATTTGGGGCAGAAATCTGATCAGAATCGCCATCTGGGATAGCGATTGGAAGTTCTAACAGGAGGAACACATGCCATCCATCACACTCAGGCAGGCAAGCCACCGCCCTCACAGGCGTGTGCACAGGGGCACACACACCAGGCTCACCCCTTCCGATGGACACACACATGCACACACACGTGCTCACATGCACACACACACGCTCCTCCATGGGGCTCTGGCATGGGAATGCCTGTCCAGGCGCCCAGCTGAGACCAGACTTCTATGCTGAGCCCAGAGCCAAGGGTGGGCTCACCCCGCCTGTGTGACCGTGGAGCCCAGTGGTGCGGAGCTGGAGCCAGAGGGGCCGCCTGCCCAGGCCCCTGGGCCCTGCCCCTGCCGCCTGCAGTGAGTCCAGCCCCTGGGTCTCAGCCCCGTTAGGGCCGTGGCCTTCAAGGAGCCACTCTCTCTCTGTCTCCAGACACCGTGGGGCTCATGTTCCAGGACCCACAGATCCGCCAGGAAGTGTCCCGGGTGCAAGGTGGTGCCTCTCCTGTAACCACAGGCTGCTCTGGGGGTCAGGAGAGGAGGCTGCCCCCCACAGTCCCAGCGGCCTGTCCCTGGCTGGGACAGCAGCCTGGTCACCCACCTGGAACGATGCTGGCCAGCCCAGAGCCCTGCGGGAAGCCTGCCTCCCTTCGTGGGGGGCCACTGGGGCTAATGTTTAACGGGCTTCCTCCGTGGCGGGCCCTTCAGTCCCCGTGGCCCTGGGCCGGGGCCAGCCTGCTGTGAGGGGGGCTCTAGGAGGAGAGTGGGCTCGGCCTCCTGCCACGAGGAGACAGAGCTCGGGGTTGGCCGGAGCGCATGTGGGAGGCATTCCGCCTGGGGGTCCTCAGGAGGAGCAGATCCGCACCCCCCACACCCCACCCCGAGGCACCACTGCAGGTCCACGTCCCTGCTGGTGGGGGAAAACCCTTAGCCCATCGGGGGCATTTGTATCTCATTTGAATATTTTCCCCTCTGTGAGGACAGGCAAACTCCAAGGTGTGTGTGTATTGCCCTTGGTGCCCAGCCACGTCCCTTCTGGAAAGTTACAGGTTGGGCCCTATTGAGTCTGATCCCAGAAAAGGGTGACCCCCAGGTCCCTGTCCCCAGCCTGCGGCTGTCAAACCCCGAAACCTGTGGTGAATGACTTCAGCTCTCCAAACCTCTGTCTCCTCGTGTGTGAATGGATCTGAAGTAACAGGATCTGAGCCTTGGGTTTCTGTGAGAACGTAATGAGTGATTCTGACGAAGCGTGTTATTAGTCGTGACTAAGAGTCTGGGCCCTTACAGACTAGATGGTTCAGTCCTGGTCCCTCACTCAGGAGCCTGTGACTTCTCTGCCTCTGTGTTCCCCTCTGGAGAACAGGAGTGGTGGTGGTCCCTTTCTCAGGGGGTGTGAATGTCTGAGGAGTAATCAGGTGCGGAGAGAGGAGCCTGGCACAGAGTGAGTGCTGTGGCCGCTGGTCTGACCCCAGCTCTGCTCTGCCCGTGGCCAGCCCGGGTCCCTGAAAGGTGAGCGGGGACTGGGTGGGCGTCTCTCCAGAGACTGTGCCTCCTGCCCAGTCCCTGCTGTGGCCACAGCCCGGCCCGCCCCATCCAGCCCACCGGGGACGCAGCAGGTAGCAGAGGTCTGGCCCTGCTGTGAACCAGAGGTCTGGACATCCCCCAGAGGCCCCTGAGCAGGCCTGGGGCCCACCCCGGGGCCCCGTCCCATGGGCTCTCTGCACTGGGTGTTTGCTCTGAGTCAGGCCTGGGTTTGTAGGGCAGGGTGGGGCCCAGTACCCAGGACCCAGCTCGACAGTCAGCCAGCAAACTGAGAGCTGCCTCTGCAACCCCGGGCCTCCAAGGGCAGAGGTGGGGGCCACGCCTTGGACCCAGGCCATCCGCAGGGGCCCTGGGGCAGGGAAGGGGCGCTGGGACTGCCTGGGTGTGAAGCGCAAGCCATGCTCTCTGGCGTGAACCGGCCATGCCTGCCAGGCTCTGCAGCTGGGAGTGTGTGGGTGTGCGTGTGTGTCTGGGCGTCTCTGTGCCTAAGGGTATCCGTGTTGTAGGAGCTGTTTCTTTGAACACGTCTGTCTCTCTGCCCACCCAGCTCTTTGGAGCCAGGACTGAAGCAGGATGCTCCCCAGATCCTCCAGGCTGCTGTCCCTTGGGCGCTGGCAGGCAGACAGGAGCCAGGCCCTGCCCCGGGGCCCCGGGCGCTGCACTTTGTTCCCAGCTTCAGGCATTTATGGCAGGTAGCACACTGGGAGCAGAGGGCAGAGCAGGGACTCACAGGCAGGCAGAGGGCTCTGCACTCAACCCAGCCTCTCCTGGGACCAGTGCTGGGCAGCCAAGAAGCCCAGGGCCAGGGCAGGGAGCAGCCACTCCCCGGAGGATACAGCTCGGGACTCACATGACACCACCCGGAAAAGCCAGACCCTCCGAGCCCAGACGCTGGTCCCCTCTCCATGGGCCACTGTCCCCCGTGTGCAGGGGGTGCCTCCAGACCCGCACTCCATCCCAGCAGACTTCCAGCCGGCACTGGACTTGGTCCAGTTGTCTAAGGGATGGAGAAGGGATTTCACCTAGAGGACAGACCCCTGACTGCCCCACCTTAGGAAGAATCAGTCCCGGGGCACACTCCCTGTCAGAAGAGTGAAGGGAAATCTGGCAGGAATTCCGAGGGCAGATGGCACTCTGGCCGGGGGTGGGGCAGAGTCCAGGGCAGTGTAAGGGGCCCCCTGGTGGCCTGGCCTGCAACTACGGGGCGTCCCCTTGGCTGGGCCAGGGGCTCAGCCCGAAGGTCAGGGACACCAGGGCACCTGTAGAGGGGGCCTGGGGAACGGCCCTCCGGAGCGGCAGGGCCGGGGGCTGAAGGGCGGAGCCCCTGAGTTCCGTATTGACGGCCGGGGGTCAGGCTGCACTGAGCTGAGCCCCCGGGGTGAGGCTGCGCTGTGTGAAATCCCCTTAGCGTGCCTCTGTGCATGTCTTCCCGAAGCCCGCACGGCCTCCCCGCCTCCCCTCCCCTGGGTACTCACAGGCAGAGCCGCGGGGGATCCGGACACTGGCTTTAATGGGGGGGGGGGGGGGGGGGCGGGGGCGTGACGCCCTCGGGCAACAGGCACAGGGGGCCCGGGACCCGCAGGCGCCCACCCGCCAGGCGAGGTCTTCACCCCAACCCGGCCAGGGGCGCTCAGGCAGGCAGGGAGCCGTGGACCAGGTGGGCGCTCCGCGGCGCGGGGCGGGGCGGCGGCGAGCAGGGCTGGAGGGCGGGGCGGGCGGGGAGCCCGGAGCGCAGCGGGGCCAGCCGCCTGCAGGGACAGTGGGGCAGGGCCTTCAGCGCCAGGCTGGGCCTCAGCTCTCAGCCGAGCCCGGTGCCCTCCCACACCCACTGCCCCACGGGGTCCCCGCCCCGCCCGGCCGGGCGTCCCCTCCACGTCTGGCGAGTGATCCCCAGCACAGAGCTCGACTGCCCCGTCAGCCCCTGACTTGCTCTCCCAGCGTCTGCAACCCCACTGCACCCTCGAGGACTTCACCCCTCCAGAGGGCTTCTCCAAACGACGGGGCTGTGGACAGACCCTGCCTGTCATGTGTCCCCCCGCTCGTTCACGCAGGGCGCCACCTGGCCTGACTCTGTGCCTTCTCCAGCATTTTCCTGGGAGAGTGGGCAGCCCTGTCTCTCTTGGACCACTGCTGGGCACTTTGCAGGACTCCCCAGCAGGCAGTTAAAAGTGCTTATACTTTTGGAAAGTCAGAGCCAGAGGGTTCTGGGGGCCACTGAAGCCCAGGTCTTAAGCTCTTACATCAGAGTCACCCAGGGGCTGCCCTGCCCCAGAGTCTGGGGTCCAGAGGGCCTAAGAGGGGCCAGGTCATCTGCACCCAAGGTGGTGCTGGGTGCACACCTGGGCAACCATGGAGCTGATACAGCCCCGTGCAGGTGAGGGAGGGGGCAAGGGCCCGAAGCAGGAGTGACGTGTCCAGAACATCTGGGGACCAAACTGAGCCCAGCTCAGGGCGCTCTCCTCAGACCACAAGGCCCAGCCTGGGGGCTCCGCCCTGGAGTCCCTGCTGCCCTGGGGGCGGGGCTGGGGGCCGGGAGCAGGGGACTGGCCCTGGGGGCGGGAACGGGAGCTGGGGGCTGGCCCTGGTACCTCTACTGGGTGGTCGGGGACTTGGCGGCATCGAACATCTTCTTGCGGCCCTCCATGCCAGACATGGCCTCCACGTTCTTCCTCCAGTCGCCCACCTCCACGGGCCGCTCCTGCGAGGGCCACACACGGAGACTGAGCGCCGGCCCGCCAGGCGCAATTGAGACTGGGAGATGGGCAGTCAGCCTGTCCTAGAAGGCGGGGCAGCCCCAGCCCTCCTTCCCCCAGAAGAGGGCGGGGCGCACCCGCCCCCCGCCCCCAGGGGTTCTGGAATGTTCTGCCAGGTGGCGGGGTTCCCCCAGGGGCTGCAGGGCCGGCCGCGTTGGTGCGGGTGGGGCTTACCTTCTCTGTGTCCTCCTTCTTCACGGACTTGAGGTTGGCGCGCAGGTCCATAGACACCTTGTGCTTGGAGCCCAGCAGGGCGCGCAACATGGCATCCGCGGAGACGCGCACGCGCCGCAGGGGGGGGCGCTTGAACTTCCCGCGCAAGTCCAGCACCTTGAGCTTCAGGTCTTTGATCTGCAGGGAGCGGGTGGCTCAGGGCTCCAGGCCAGGCCCCCAGGGACGCCCGTGACCACCGCCACCTCGTGGACAGACATCTATGTTCCATCCGATGTTGTTGGCACAGGGGTGGGTGGATCTCGCTCGGACAGGAAAGGCGGTCAGCCGTGGTGGCCACAGACCGATGTGTCCTTTGGAAGCCCCGTTTGGAGTCGGGGGCGGGGGGGGGGGGGGGCACGTCCTCCTATTCCCGCTTCTAACAAGTCCCTCCCGGTGAGCCTTCAGAGCGGCCCACTGAGGGCAGGGCCACGCCCCGGGGTGTTTCAAGGGTGCAGCCTCGGGAGGGAATTCTAGGGAGATCCATGACCCGCAGACTGGCGGTCCTCCTCCGGTCCCTCCCCACGCCCCTCTGCGTGGACATTTTCCCGCAAGCCGCCCACCCCCTCGCAGGAGCCCTGCCCCCTGCATCCCGCCCACCCCCCTGGAGCTGACGCCCCCACGCCCCACTCTGAGGGAGCGCTGAGAGCCAGAGTCGGGGTCAGGGACAGACTGTCCCAGGCCCACTGCTGTGTGACCCGGGCCGAGGTTCCCAGCCTCGCTGGACCTCAGGGCCCTCATCTGTCGGGTGCGGATAAAAGCACCGCTTGGTGCACAGGCGTGCGGGGTGATCACAGGCACAGTGCACAGGAAGGCCGTGCCCAAGGGGAGCTGTCATCGCCAGGCTGTGACGATGTGTGTGGGTGAGCAAACGGGGGCTGCTCTCCCACCGCGGAGCCCTCCTGGCGGGCTGGAGGAAGTTGTGCCTTTCATCAATGAGACCGTCCTCCCCGCCATCTCCAGGGCTGGGCCAAGCGGCATCTCCAGAGTCCGCAGGGGGAGGGGGACCCGGTCCACAACTGCCAGTCAGAGCCCACCTCCCTCCCCAGCGGCCCCACCCACCCCCACCTTCCCAGCCCCTCACCTCCCTGGTGTTGTGCAGGCACTTGGCCTCGATGTCGTATCGCTCCTCGTCCACCACCTCCACTTTGGCATGCAGGTCGCGGCACAGGTCCTGGGGAAGCAGGGAATCGGGAAGGGAGACTAGGAGCGCTCAGCCCCTAGACCCTTTTCCACCTGTCAGCCTGGGGCCCTTGGCCACCTCCCACCCTCAACCTGAAGGGGCTGTTGGACCCCTCACTCTGAATGGAAGCCCTTTGTTTTCCTTTCTGAATGTACTTGTTATCGCCAGAAAGTTTTCTTTTGATAAAAAGAATATGTTATTTGTAAAATTTTGAAAACTTTGTATTAACCAAAAATAATAAAGTAAGAATAATTAATGAGAATAAATAAAATAAGAATACTGCCACCAATTGGAGGGAACCATGGATGACGTCTCAATTTACATATTGTTGTTTACTTGCTAAGTCATGTCTGATTCTGACCCCGTGGACTGTAGCCTGCCAGACTCCTCTGTCCATGGGAGTTCCCAGGCAAGGATGCTGGAGTGGGTTGCCACTTCCTTCTCCAGGGGATCTTCCTGACCCAAGGATCAAACCCACATCTCTTGAGTCTCCTTCATCGGCAGGGGATTCTCTACCACTGCACCGCCTGGAAGCCTTGGTTTATGGATGGTCCCTGGTCTAAGGATGGTTCAACCTATGACGGTGGTGGTGGGGCACTGATGCACGTTCAGCAGAAACCATTCTGGGAATTCTGGATTTGTACCTTCCTCAGGCTGACATGCGGTGCCAAGCAGGGCGGCCCCATGCTCACGCAGGGAACCATCAAAACACTCAGAGCCATTCGTGCCAGACAACCACTTCTCATCTTCAGTGAATAACAGGATATATTCAACTCTTCATCATAACATAGGCTTCCTGTCAGCTGATTTCACCCAACTGTCGGCTGTGTGAGTGCTCTGCACATGTTAGGCTGGGCCAGGCGAGCTGTGATGTGCGGTGGACGAGGCATGGACCACACACATTCACATTCAGTGGTTTATCAGTGCATAGCCACGTCCTACGTCAAAGGAGATCTGTTTCCTTCCAGCCCCTTTGCTCTGCAGTCACTGGTATCTACCCTCTTATTAATGTTAGGAAAACTTAAAAGCCGTCTGCAGGGGAAGCCAGGCCCCTTCTGGAGAAGGGGCCTCCCCAGCGAGCTGCCCACCTGCCTGCTGGGCTCCCTGGGCTGGCCTGCCCCCAATTCCTGGTCACCTGTCAGGGCCCCTCTCCCCCCGGACCCCACCCCCCGTCCCCACCCCACCCGCCACCCCCCCAACCCCCCACCCACACGCTGTCACCTGCCCGCCCCCACACCTGCAGGGCACTGAGCGACAGCCCGCGGGTCTGCAGCGCGGGGATGCGCTCCGCCAGGTAGCGCTTCTTCTCAGCCTCGCGCTCCTCGTGCTCCTGCTCCCAGCACTCCTTGGCTTTGGCCAGCATCAGGCTCTGCACAGGACAGAGCCGAGCCGGATGAGTATCCAGGCACCACACGGGAAGGTGGGCCCCAGGCTGGGCCAGCCCTGGCCCCGCCCCTGAGGAGGCACGTGTGCACAAGGTGGCCGCACGTGCCGGAGTGTGTGCACCACATGAGGCCAGACCCTGGGACCCATCTGACCACGTGGGCACTCGGACCCTGGGCCTGACTGCCCTTCCACCTTCGTCTTATCATTTCCCATCCTTGTGGGACCCAGAGCGCCTGAGAGAGAAACGCTTCCCAAAACAGAACCAGCCCTTGTCCCTACGAGAGGTCTGGCCGACCCCCAGGCCCAGAGTTCAGGCTCTGGGCTCCACTGGCCCCCTCCGTTGTGCCTCCGTTCCTCCACCATCTCCCCCTCCCCGGCCACCCCAGTCTCAGAGGAGCCCTGCACCCCTCTGCCTCCCCAGCTGTCTCCCCAGCTGTCTCCCCCAGGGCCGGGAACCCACTCACCTTCAGCAGGAGTTTGCGGGAGGCAGTGATCTTGGGTTTTCTCTGAGAAGAAGGAGGAGGAGAGACAGCTGAGGCAGAGGGCACAGAACCAGAAATCTGGACCAGTACTGCCCGGTCACCCTCAGCACCCAGAACCCCTGCCTCAGGGTCCCGTAAGTGCCCGTCTGTGATTTAACCCCTCAGATTCAGAGACTCAGCTCCCTGACCAATGCGCTGGATCCTGCAACACACCGTGCGGGCCCTGGGGTCTGCACACCCCTCCCTCATCTGTGAATCAGGGGGCTGAGACACCTCCGCCCCAGGCCAGCAGAGGGACTGTAGACAGAGTGAGGTTTGGACAAGCACAGGCCTCGGGCAGCAAGGACGGCCCGCATCTCTGGGGGCAACTCCACCTCACGTCAAAGAAACAAGCTGTGAGTTCCTCAGTGAAGAAGCTTATCACTTCAGTCGTCAAACTTTTGGCTGATGTCGACACTATCCACATAATCGCTCTCAGAAAACAGTATTTTCTCCTCTTATTAAAAATCTTTGACATCTCTTGCTGACTAGATACGTTCTAACAGGTCTCAGCCCTGTAGGTGTATTCTCCAGGGAAGCGAAGGGGTCACCTCTCCACCCCGGACTCCCAGGGCTCCTGTCCCCTCCTGGACACAGGCGATCACGAACCCCACTCCAGCCAGCAGCTACTGGACTGACCCCGGACCACAGCTCGGTCTGCCATTCCTGTGCATGAGGTGGAAGTGATGGGCCATGAGCAGTCCCCATGGGAGCAGATGAATGGGCTTTGGGGCCTGGAGCAAGCTTCTAATCCTCCGTTCAGTGTGGTCTGTCTCCTTCTCTAGGAAAGCCTGGGGTCTGACTGGGGTCCAGTCAGTGCGGTTGCCAGGGGTGGGCTGTGGCTAAGGTCATCGCCGCCTTCAGTGTCCACTGTCCCTCACCCTTGGAAATGCTTCCCAGCAGTGCTGTCTCCCCACCACGTGGGGAGCTTGGGGCCACCTCGCACTCCGTCAGTCACCACGGACTCACATTCATACAAGCCTCAGCAACACTCAGAGATTCCCACAACTGTTGAAAGCCAGGCTTTCCAGTTCTCACTGAGAACCTCTGCCCAGCGTCCATCCATTGTTGCTGATTTCTGTCGGCCAGCCCTGGGTCCAGAGCTGCCCACTGCAGTGCCCACCTTGGCTGAACAGAGCCTGTGTCCTTACCAGCCTGAACAGACGAGGACCGCCGTGGGGGCGGGGCAAGGACCCTGGCTCCTCCCTCAACATCCCACTGAGGGGTGGGGAGGTCGGTGGGGCATGGGCTAATCCGAGCAGGATCTCCTCCCACCCTGCAAGTGTGGCTTTGCCCAGGACCTGCTCTGCAAGAACAAGATGGCCCACCAGGGCTGGAGCACTCTCGGACCCAGCAAGGCAGAACTGCTGGGTGGTCAGCGTGGGTGCAGTCGCACTGGTCCCAACCTCAGGACCACCTTCAGGGAAGGGCGTCATACACAGGGCACCCCCTCCCTGGACCTTGAGGAGCCCCACATCCAGGGAGTTTGCTCAGCCACTGGACACCCCTTACCCAGGCCTTGACCCAAGCCCTCTCCTCTCCCCAAATGTCCACCCCGCACCCCATCACCCAACTGAAGACTCAACCAGGACGAAGATACCAAGGGTCTCACTCACCTCACTGCGGGCATCCATCACAAGAAGGTCAGGGGCAGAGAGGAGCAGAAAACAGAGTAAGTGTGGACAATGCTCAGCTTCTTGGGGGGGGACCACGGGGATGGGGGGCAGGCCACGGGGACAGACCATGGGGACAGGCTGGGACAGGGCCACGGAGATGGGGGCAGGCCACAGGGATGGGGGGCAGGCCACGGGGACAGGCTGGGACAGGGCCACGGGGACAGGCTGGGACAGGCCACAGGGACAGCCTGGGACAGGCGACGGGGACAGCGCCCAGAGAGAATGCAGACACCATGCGGAGGGGCCACTCCAAGGAGGAAAAGCCACAGGCTCCGTGGGCTGCTGGAGCCCCTTGCTGGGAAACACCAGTCATCTTTTGGTGGGGAGGATGGGGTTCTTGAGGGGGCCCGGGCTGTGAAAGCTTCCGTCCTGGGTGCTCAGAGGGAAGCTCGCCCGGAACCTCCCCAAGCTTTGTTCATCTACTCGGTGGTACCGTCACGGCTCGTGGTCCACCCATTTCACCAGCACAGACAGCCTCTGAGATGCAGGCCAACGGGGAGGAGTTCTGCTCAAACCCTGGGAGCACTTGTGGGGGCCCTGGGGACCCCAGCATGCAGCACTGTCCGTTTTAGGATCTGGCCTCCCAGGGAACTGCTTCAGGGACTGAACAGATGATCCGAAGTCTGCGGCAAAGGGACACGCCTTCTTGGACCCTGGGAAGGGGCGGGGGACTACTTACACTTCCGGCATGGTGACGGGCAGTTGGCACCTGGGGCAGAAGGAACCACTGATGAGCGAGACACACCATCCCTGCCCCGCCCGCACTGGCTGGGCCTGGGGCTGCATCAGCCACCCAGCCTGGGAGAGAGGGTCCACAGCAGGAAAAGACATACCGCCCCCCAGTGGGTCAGGAGGTGGCACACACTTGTCCCTTCACTCTTTTTCTCTCTACCCATTTCCTCCTTCATACAAGGGGGACAGAAATCTCATGAAGGCAAATAAGTAACAGAAGAACCAAAAGCAGTTCTGCTGGGCCAGTGTGTAGGGCCAGGATCTGCAAACTGCAGCCCACAGGTCAGGAACGGACTGTTTTTGCTTGAAACATTGTAAAACAAAGAATATGTGACAAAACTGTATGTAACGTGCAAAGCCTGAAGAATTTCCTATCTGCTCCTTTCCAGAAAAAGTTAGCTGATGCCTGTGGGGACCGGAATGGTATCCATGGAAGAGGTGTTTAGAGGGCGCTCACTCGGGGCCCTTGGATGACAGGGTGAGACAGACCGCCCTGTGGGCAGCAGGTGGTCATGGAGGCTCAGAGAGGGAGGGTCTGCAACCACAGAAAACCGGAAGCTGCCACCTGGCACACCTCCAGGGGGCGCCATTCATGTGGACAGCGATACACACAGAGCAGGGCTGTGGGGGGCACTGCAGGGAGAGGGGCTCAGGTCAGGAGGAAGGGCAAGCCCTGTGTCCCCCTCTGGTTTCACCCTGAGCCTCTGCAGGCCCGTTTTCCTCTGCAAAATCAGGGATCAAAGAAGTTATTTTCCACTTAAAGTTTAGTTCTTGAACCCATTGTTCAAGCCAAATCACCAGAGCAGCCAGCCCTGGTTGGGGGGGCGGCAGTTAGCCCAGGACCCCCATTCTCCTCGGTGGGGTCCTCTGCCTATGGAGCACAGTTTGAAGCCCCCTGACCAGTGATCCTGGGACCCCTTTTAGCCTGACAGTCTGGGGCCCAGATCAAGGAAGGGGTCCTTGAGCCATAGAAGGGGCATGTTCCAGCCAGGCTGACCACACTCAGGGCCAGCCTGAACAGAGAGCATGCAGTGCAGGGGGTGGACACTGGGCAAAAGATTCAGGGATGACGGGTGGGGGCAGGTGCACAGGGCAGGTCAGGAGTCCTGAGCTGAGTTGGAGAGGAGAGGAGAGGGGGAGGGGGGCTGCGCACAGGGTGGGGAGTTTGGATTCGGTCCAGGTCCTGGAGTGGGTGGGGGAGTGCAGCAACCACGCCACCTCCTCCAGAGCCGTCTCCACCTCTGCCTCAGTCCTCCCTGCTCCCCTGTGCCCGTGATGCCCGAGTGGGGGCAGCCCCCCTGCCGACTCCCCCATCAGAGTGTCCGTGGGCCCCCATGCCGCTGGGTTGCAGGAATGTGACCCGAAGCCTCAGCTGTCACCTTGGGGCACAGAGGGGAGCGGAACAATCCGCACATTCCAGAGATGTTTGGCTGAAGTTAGATTTTATCGCCAGCTGTTTATTCTGGGGCCTCTGAGGAGGTCCCGAGAGGAGAGTGGCTGGGGAGAGCACCCGCTCCGTCCGTCACAGCCCCTGTCGAGCGGCCCAGGGGGCACAGAGCCCCCCCTGAGGTGGACACACTACACTTGGGCTGTGCCCACGCCTCCCAGGGGACCCACTACCTGCCCAGCCGGTGCCGACCCCCTGCCAAGCCACAGCCCGCCCCCTGCCTGCCTGCTGACAAATGCCAGGCCGAGGGAGCTCTGCGCTGCTCTAACACCCGACATCTGCAGACGGGACCCATTGACAGGTCCCCTGGAAAACAAGGGGGACCAGCGATAAGAACTGCGGAGAAGGCAACTCCGCGGTGGGGGGCGCACGCCCGGCCCCCATGGCGGGGGCAGATAAGGACCGCAGGAGCGGAGGCTGAGGCTGCGTGTCTGTGGGCGTGAGGCTTGTGAGTTGCCTGTGTGTGGCTGTGAGCGTGGGGAAAGGACTGATCACTTCCCTTGGGCTCATGTCTGCCTCCCCCTCACCGCCGCCCGGCCTCCCCAGCCTTGGACCCCAGCTAAAGGGCACCACAGGCCTCCAGACCCCCAGCAAGTCTTGTGCAGCCGGCGCAGAGCAGGAAAATCCGCCCTTGTGGCCGGAGGCAGGCTCCCAGCCAGCGGACTTCACGCCCCGCACCCCGTTAGACAGCCCACCCAGGTTCCAGTCCCCATGCTCTCCCCAACAGCCCCCCAGGGGCCCCCCGCCGCCTTCGCTCTCTGCCCTGGAGCCCCGAGGAGGGCTGGCACTCTGCCTGCTCCTGCTGCATCCACCATGCAGACAGCACCGGGCGCCAAGCACGTCACCCAAAACCAAGAGCAAAGGCGGTGGGTTTCCCTGGTCAGCGGTGGGGGAGGGAGGGGGTGCGGCCTTCCAGCGCCCAGGTCCTGCCCCCCCACCCTGGCTTCTCCTCCGTCTCCCGCCCCGGTGCCGCCTCTCCCCTGGCCCCAAGTTCTCCGTCTGCCCCTCTGGCCCCAGAGCACCCTGCTCCCTCCTGGGACCACCTGAAGGCTCTCCCCTGGGGCTCCCGGGGGCCTGGAAAATCCAGCTCACATCTCCCAGCCTAGACGGGCCGGCGGCTGTCCCTGCAGAGCCATCTCGGGCCGTCCACCCATAGCCCAGCTGCGCAGGCAGGAGCCGCCCTCCTCAACATCCAGGCCCCGGCCTACGCCAAGTCTGAAGCCCCAGCGCTGCAGCCCAGGCAGGGGCCACTCACCTTCCTTGGTCTCCGGGGGTGAGGCTGGCCTCGGCTCGCGGCTGACTGCAGACTGTGGGGCAGAACAGAGGGCAGGCTATGAAAGCTGTGGCCCGCAGTCACTGGCTGGTAAAAATAGAACAGACCCGCGCCCCTCCCCTGCCTGCTCCCCTTGCCCACCGCACACGGCCTCATGGACGGGCCATGGCAGGTCCCGGCAGCCAGCAAGCTCCAAGACGCTCGTGTGCCAGCTCAGGGGCATACAAAGCCCGGGCCCACAGCACCACACCCAGGAGATAGGAGCCCCAGAAAGGGGGGCCCACAGACCAGCGGGGCTCCAAGCAGGAGTGGGGCTCTGGGGAGCTGTCTCGCTGACCCCACATCCCTTGCAGGGACATGTGGAAACCAGGCCCCGGCTTGGCCTCCAGGAGGGCCAGAGGCTTGCTGTTTGGGCATCACCTCAGACTCTGGTACGTGCCCCAGGAGGGCGCCTGACCCTGGTGCTCTGGTCATCGGTGCTGGGGGTACACCAAGGGGCCTGGGCCCGGGCTGACCCTCGGGCTGGTGGACTTTGAGGGTCCAAGACGCTCCGCACCCTCTCCTGGCAGGTTTCCCAGATGGCTCCCCACATCCGAGCCTGGAACTTGGTGGTGCTAACCCCCCTGCCCCCCGCCCCCCCCCACCCCCGTTCCAGCCCCATGCCAGCAGCATGAGGGGCGGTGCACCTGTTTACTGGCTATTTTTAGAATAATGGTTGAACACCTAATACCCACCCTCTGGTCAGAGGAAGACAATGCCTGCTATGTTAATCCAGTGGCTATTATTGTTGGTCATCTCATGGGCCAGGAGTCCAGGCCGGGGCAAAACAAGCAGGACGCTGACCCTCGCAGAGACCAGGCGAGGCCGTGCCAGTAGCAGGAGGGTGGTAACAGAACTGGTGAACCGGAGTGTTCTTGGGGACATCCCCAAGGGCCACAGGGGGTACAGAGCCCGCCCTCTCGGGCCAGCAGAAGTGGCTCTGATTTGGCTTTTGTCAGGTCACCTTCGGGAAGCCTCCATGCAAGAAGGCTGCCAGGGAGAGAGACCGGGGTCTGGGAGGTTGTGTGGGGTCAGGGTTCCAGGTGGAGTGGCCTGGGTGGAAAACAAAGGCAGGCCCTGCCAAGGAGTGGCTGGGGTCCAAGAAGGAATCTGAGAGCTGGGGGTGAGCTTATTGTGTGCGTTTATCATGTTTATAACATTTGCAATAACTTTCATACAAAACCTTAACATGGGCAAAGACAAAATGAATTGTCTGCTTGGATTACCCTGCTTTCTGAAAAGGAAGAACAAAGAGAGCAGGCTGACAAATAGAACAAAAACAGTCAAAGCAACCTGAAAGGCCAGCAGCCAGGCGACCTCAGAGAACGTGCTGACCGTGACCCGCTCCTTGGACCCTCCCCTGCAGTGCCTCAGAGGGGCTTGATTCATCCTCAGGCTTCGTGCGGACCCCGGTCCCGGGCTCCAGAGTCCCACGCCCACCGACACCCGTCACCCCACCAGCCTGCAGCGTCCTCAGCCCCACGGTCTCGGGCCGCCCGCTGCCCACACAGTGCCGCGGGGCTCAGCCCAAGGCCACAGCTCCAAGGCCCCCCTCTCTGCTCCCATTGGTACCTCTGCAGCCTGTCTCCTGCCCTTGCTGAGAGTTATCCTGGAAAAGTCCCCTCTTCTCAGGGCTCATCTGCCCAGAGGCCAGGTCAACCGCCCCCCGCGAAGCCCGTACCCCGCCTGCCGGCAGCACAGCTGTCCCGGGGCTGTGAGCCTGTGAGGCCCTGGTGCAGACGAGCCCCTGGCTGGGGAGGACCCTCCGCAGACAGTCAGGACCGGTGCCCTCAGCCCGGGAGATGTGTGGACAGATTCCCCGTGTTGGCTGCGCAAGGCCCCTCCCCACCCCCTACTCCCCGCCAACAACGGCTGTACCAACAAAAATGGAAATATGCCACCTCCTCAGCCAAAGGGGCTTTGAAAATGTGATTAACTAAGGAGCTGAGTCCGGGAGACTCTCCTGAATCGTCCGTGGGGTCCTCACCCAATCTTGTGGTCCTTGGGGGCCGGAGGGTGAGCGGCAGCTCAGGGGGTGGGGTGACAAGGAGGCAGAGATTGGGGGAGATCCCCGTGAGGATGGGATGTGCCTCCAGAGCGAGTTGTCCAGGACGCCCAGTGATGCTGAGGTGGGCTGTGGAGCTCTGGAAACGTAAGACGCTGGATTGTGTGGCTTTGGGAGCAGCAGGTAGGCCGGGCCCGTGGCTGGGGTTCAGGCGGCCCTTGTGGCCCTCAGGACCACGTGGGTTCGGGGGCTCTGAGAGCAGAGCTGGCCCAGGGGCCCCAGAGTGCAGCAGGCATCCCCCGCATCCCTGGCCAGAACCCAGCCTCAGACAGGGTGGTCCCACTCCTCGTCCCCTGGCACGGACCCCAGGATAAGGTGCGGACCCCGCAGTGGGCCGCCCGCCCTGTGGCCCCCTCTCAGCCTCCCTGCCTCCACACACTCGACTCCTGGGGCCACAGAGGCTTCTCAGAGGCCTTCTCTCACTCCATTTGCCTCCAAGTATCAGAGGAGCGTTGCCTCCCCCAGGAAGCCGGCTCTAACCACCCTGACTACACTTGGAACCTCCTCCAGGCTCCACAGCCCCATGCCTCCTTGTTTCCCTGAACGTGACCCACAGCATGGAGGGTCATCTACCGACTCATCTGGAGAAAACTGAGTGTCAGCCCCACGTCCTACTCCTACGTTCAGTGCCCGGCACGGTGCCTGACACGCAGCAGGTGCTTAATCAGTGCTCTTGGGGTCAATGAGAGGACAGACGCGAACGTGGAGAGGAGCTTTCTGACCAAAGACAGTGCGGGAGATCAGCTCTGGGCTCAGGAGATCCCGCTGGTCCCTGAGGAGCCCGCGGCCTGGGCAGGGTCAGCTGGAAGCTGCTCACTCAAGCTCTGGCTCCCGAGCATCCAGGCTGCTATCCCTCCAACAATGAGCTCAAGCAGGCAGGGAGGTAGCGCGGGGCCCCTGTGCCTTTGTTGGTATGACACTGAGATGTGCAGCCCTGCCCTGCACCCCGCACCCACACCGAGGCCAGGAGCGCCAGTGGGACGTGGTGCCAAGGCAGACAGAGGGCCTGCCAGCGACCGGTGAGCACCTCCTCCCTGCCCGCCAAGCCTGCCTCTATAACATAAATAAAATATTTTATGTTATAGAGGCTTATTATGTAAACCTATCTTGGCTTACATAAAAAATGTCACATGGGCTTGTTTGTATAATTATTACATAAATTAATCAATATTATTGTTTTCCATTTCCATTTCTAATATGGTAAATATTGGTAATCATTACCAACAAACAAAAGGTTTTTAGAGTCCTCAGTAAATCTCATAAAGGGTTCTTGAGACCCTAAAGTGTGAGAACCACTACTCTTTTTTAAAATATTTTATTGAAATATAGACAATGTACAATATTGTATTAGTTTCTGGTGTACAGGAAAGAGATTCATATATATACATACACACTTATATATTCCTTCTTCACACTGTCTTCCATTATCGGTTATTACAAAATGCTGAGTATGGCTCCCCGTGACAACAGGTCCCTGTTGGTTATCCGTCTTATGTACGGTGTCTGCATATTTTAACCCCAGACTCTCACTGATCCCTCCCCTCAGAAGCACTGTTCTGTCTTTAGTAGATTATTAATGCTATTTTCTTGGCTCATTTATTTTATCTATAAAATAAAGATTAAAAAAAATGATCAATAAAAAAGTGAAGTATGTTTTTTAATCCTGTCAAGTGGCAGCCAGAAGCAGAAATAATCAAGAAATTATTTTTAAAAAATATTTTTTGATGTGGACCATTTTTAAAGTCTTTATTGTATTTTATACAACATTACTTCTGTTTTATGTTTTGGTTTTTGGGCCACAAGGCATTTGGGATCCCAGGTCTCCAACTAGGGATCGAACTACATCCCCTGCATTGGAAGGCAAAGTCTTAACCACTGGATCACCAGGGAAGGCCCAGGAAATTCTTTAATATCCAAGCTATTGAGTGTGGACTGGCCATTGGTAATCTGGGAATTTTGTGGCTTTGTGGTTTCATAAAATGTCCCTGAAATGACAAGTTAGGGAGACTTCAAGAAGGAATCCCATAAAACTGGGATTTTATTTCAGATTTTTGGGTGAGAAAACTCTGCCCAAATTCTAAGTCTTGGAGAGAGTGCGTATGTGCCTCATTCATGGCCCACAGACCAGTACCTGAGCGCCTTCTCTCCATCCACCCAGCCAGCCCTGCTGCTATACAGTCAGCCGTCCTCAATCCGGCCCGAACACATTGCCCGTGAACCTTCCCTGCTGTGCACACCCATCCACCCAGGTGGGCTGGGCCCGTCTCTGCACTAGACCCAGAGAGGACAAACACAGCTCATCTGGCAGAAGTGCTTGCAACGCAGTCACCGTGACCCCCATGTCACTGCTTTATCTTCCTTCAAGTCAGGTCCCTGCGTCTGAAAGTCCTCCTAAGGATCTAAGTGGTTAAGGGGTTCTTCACTTTGGGGGGCTTAGAACTTTCACTGAAAACTTTTGAAATCTATAACTTGCACACACGTCATTTGGAATTCATCCCTTTCACATGCACACCGAGGCAGGAGGCTCCGTGACCCTCTGAAACCGACTCCAGGACACACAGGGGCTCTGAACCAGTGGCGTGTCCCCAGGGACTCCTAGTGCTTCGCAGGGTGCGGGAGCCCTGCACCCGGCTCCTCTCTGGGGTCAGGGGTGACGCTGGAGAAGCCAGCAGCAGAGGGCGGTGCTGAGCAGGGCGGTGGGCGGGTTGGTTCCTGACGCCCAAGGAGAAAGAAGGGGAAGAGAATTCCTGCTGCTTCTACATGGAGGATACTAAGGTTCCGGGAACCCTCATGGAGGCCAGGGAACCACGGTATTTCAGAGCCTGTGACAAAATGGTATTCATTCTCACCGACACCTTCCCCCATGGACAATCACCTCAATAATTCAGGGGGTCCACGTGAGACACACACTTGCTACAAACACCTGTCATCCTCTCTCCGGCTTCGATAAACGTGAACGCGTCACTATTGAGGCTAAAATCTAGACAGACGGGAAGGCTTCCCCTCCTGCTTCGTTGCTCACATGAATATATTAAAAACTCCCCAAACAATTGAAATAACGTGTGTGCTTTATGACAGAACTGACGTGGTGTGATGAATCCTGAGAGGAAACTTAGGAAATATAGAAAGGAATTCACCAGGCAACCAAGGAGAAAGGGCAATGCAGACCCCAGGGTAGTCTGAGCAGACACAGCGGCAGGAAAACTCGTGGGGCAGCTAGAACTGCAGGCAGTTTGCTCTCACTAGAGTGTAGAGGACGAGGCTGGGGCCAAGCAGGAGGCGGGCTGGCAGCGGCCGTAGGGTGACTACAAGTCACAAAACCGGGTGTGCACCCACGTGCTGAGCAGCCTGAACTCTGTGCAGTCACCAGAGGTCTGTCAAAGGGCTGTAACCCTGTAACTCCATACAGGAAGCACGGAGCCTTCCTGTAACACAAGAAGCTGTGCATTTGAGAAAGTTCACGCAGGCTGCAGGATAAAAGCTGGACCCGAGGGTGGAAGAACTGGAGACCAAGGGGCCAGTTCAGAGGCAATCACCGTAATAATCACAATGAACAAATATAGCAAAGTGTGAATATAATATAAATCACATTCACAACAATGTGCTCAGTTGCTCAATCATGTCCAACTCTTTGTGAGTCCACGGACCGCAGCCTGCCAGGCTCCTCTGTCCATGGGATTTCCAAGGCAAGAATACTGGAGTGGGTGCCATTTCCTTCTCCAGGGGATCTTCCCAACCCAGGGGGTCAAACCTGTGTTTCCTGTGTCTCCTGTATTGCAGGCAGACTCTTTTACCTCTGAGCCACTGTGGAAGCTCAATGGCACAAAATGAATAGTAAAAGCAGCTTCTGGGGAGGGAGCAGCACTGCTGCGGAACAGAGGAGAGTCCAGCTGAAGGAAAACACGCCACCTCTCTGTTAAGAGTTGTTTTATTTGGGGACCTTAATGAAGGTTGGGCTTCCCAGGTGGCTCAGAGGCAAAGAATCCACTTGCCAATGCAGGAGATGTGGGTTCGATCCCTGTGTCGAGAAGGTCCCCTTGAGGAGGAAATGGCAACCCACTCCAGTATTCTTGCTTGCAGAATCCCATGGACAGAGGAGCCTGGCGGGCTACAGTCCCTGGGGCTGCAAAAGAGTCAGACATGACTTAGCGACTAAAACACAGCAAACAGCTAAGGGTTGCAGTCCAGGAGACAGACCCTTAGAGCGCGCTGAGAACTTCTCTGAAGAAGTAGGGGAGCAGCCGGATACAAAGGGATGCTTCTTGGGGGGAAAAAACCCAAAAACTTGTAGTTGAACATCAGAAGGTTCCTTCTAATCAGAGAAACCAGAAAGATGTGAGCGTCTTCGCGCATTGACGTTACTCCTGAGACATGCATCTCAGCTAGCTGAGGCCAGCGCCCTGGACCTGGGGGTGCCCCATGGGAGTGACCGCTGCAGCGGGCGCTGGCTAGAGGAGCACGCTGTCACCTGTGCAGAGCTCAGCGGACACGCCGCCTGGAGATGGGCGGGCTGCGGGGACAGAAGAGGGAGAAGGGGAACCCCAAGGGTCAGACGTGCAAAGGGAAGGGGGACCGAAATCAGAGGAGGAGAAAGAGATGGACGTGGGCAAGGTGAGGTCAGCAGGGGCCTAGACGGCAGGCGGGAGGACAGCAGTCACAGACACAGGCTCAGCCGAGAGCACGGGCGTCACACCAGGACCCAGGATGGAGTGAAGCTTACAAACGGAGGGTGACCCCCCACCTCTACTCCAGACACGCGGGTAGCCAGCCTCAGATGGGCCCAGAAGGAGATAGGAATTCTGACCTAGGAAAGGCAGCCATCTCCAGGAAGCACTGACGTCTGGGGGCTGCGGAGAGGCTGAAGGCCTCCAGCCCCAGCCACACCCTGAGGCTTCCAGGTCCTATCTGTAAATGTACAGTGAGGACCACCAGATGTTTGAGGAAAACTGAGAAATGGAATATCTCTGCCACATCAACAAACCAGGATGTCACATCACCAGGGATTGCAGCCTCTGCAGATGGTGAGCTGGCGAGCCCTGAGGGACACAGGGAGGAAGGAGCACTGCCGACCAGCAGCCACCAGACTGCAGCCACCCCTCGGTGAGCCCGGGGGAAGCTCAGGATGCGAGGACACCGGGCACTGAACTTCCCCGGCAGTGCAGGGGACACGGTCCGCCCTGGTCCGAGAGAAGCCCCCATGCACCACAGCTCCCGCGCCCAAGCTCCAGAGCCAGAGCTCCTCTCAACAAGCGAAGTCCCGCAGTGAGACGCCCTGCACAGAAGCAGAGTAGCCCCTGACTTCCAAAACGGAGAAAGCCTGAGCAAAGCAAGGAAGAAAATAAATCAATAATTTTTTAATTAAAAAAATCCACAAGATACTGACCCAGATAGGTGAGGTACACATCAAAGGAGTTTCAGTGAGCCCAGGCTCCTGCATCTTCCCACACGTAGAAAAGCCCTGCATTCCTTAACTTGGGATATCTGGTTTCTTTAATTAACAATAAACTTTTGATGTTCAGACTACCTGCCCTTTATTGCAAAACTCCCGTATAACCTGGCTCCTCCCCTCACCTCCTCAGAGCAGTTTCTCAGAACTCTCTTAAGTGCTGTCTCCAGTCCTGATTTTGCCCCAAAGGAAACTTAACTTGAAACTTTCATGTTGTGCAACTTTTTTCCAAGAACATCTACTGTGAAAGAGAACTACACACCCAAAATAATCCGGAGAACACACAAAATGCAAGGAACAGAGCAAAACTTCCAAAACTGACAGAGAAAGAGGAGATACCGTGTCCATGAAACGGGGGAGAGTGCTATAGAGAGAAGAAAAGGAGCATTCTGAAAATAAAAAGAACTCTCAGAAATTAGCAATACAATAGCAACAACAAAGCATTCCATAGAAGCACTGGGTGGGAAGGTTGAAGAAATCTTCCAGAAAGCACAAAGAGAAACTGGTCAGGGAAGATAAGGAAGTTAAAGGGCCATCGGGGGCCCAACACTTCACACCTGGGGGCCCTGGCACCTCAGAGAGCCGACGAGTCAATTATCAAAGAGCCTGCGCCGGCCTCCCAGGACTCAAGCACCCAGCCTCACGAGCACCAAAACCTGAGGACCGGGAGCCCAGCTCCAGAGAGAAACGTTGCTGTTTAGTTCCTGAGTCGTCTCCAACTCTTTAGCAACCCCATGGCCCAAAAGAATCCAGGGAGAAATGTGGTCGCACACAAAAACTTTAGTAGCCTCAGGCTTCTCAGTAGCAATACCAGAAACCAGAATACAAGAGAAAATGTCTTCAAAATCCTATGGGACAATGATTTCCAACTAGGAAGACAAAGATGCCCAGCCAAACTATCAGCTGACCATGAGGGTGGAGGAAAGATTTTTTTTTTTTTTTGAAGGATAATTGCTTTACAGAATTTGGCTGTTTTCTGTCAAACCCCAACATGAATCCGCCATAGGTATACATATGTCCCCTTCCTTTTGAACCTCCCTCCCGTCTCCCTCCCACCCCACCCCTCTAGGTTGATACAGAGCCGCTGTTTGAGTTTGCTGAGCCACACAGCAAATTCCTGTTGGCTGTCTATTTTACATATGGTAATGTAAGTTTCCATGTTACTCTCTCCATACATTTCACCCTCTCCTCCCCTTCCCCATGTCCATAAATCTATTCTCTATGTCTGTTTCTCCATTGCTGCCCTGTAAATAAATTCTTCAGTACCATTTTTCTAGATTCCATATATATATGTGTTAGAATATAATATTTATCTTTCTCTTTCTGACTCACTTCACTCTGTATAATAGCTTCTAGGTTCATCCTCCTCATCAGGTCTAACTCAATATGTTCCTTTTTCTGGCTGAGTAATATCCCATTGTGTATATATACCATAACTTCTTTATCCATCCATCCGTCAATGGACATCTAGGCTGCTCCCATGTTCTAGTTATTGTACATAGTGCTGCAGTGAACAGTGGGACACATGTGTCTCTTTCAATTTCGGTTTCCTCAGGGTATATGCCTAGGAGTGGGATTGCTGGGTCATATGGTGGGAGTTGGTGATGGACAGAGAGGCCTGGCATACTGCGATTCATGGGGTCACAAAGAGTCAGACACGACTGAGCGACTAAACTGAACTGATGGTGGTTTTATTCCTAGTTTTTTAAGGAAGCTCCACACCATCTTCCATAGTGGCCAAATCAATTTACATTCCCACCAACAGTGCTAGAGCATCCCCTTTTCTCCAGCATTTATTGTTTGTAGACTTTAGTGATGGCCATTCTGACTGCTGTGAGGTGACATCTCATTGTAGTTTTCATTTGCATTCCTCTAATTGTGAGCGATGTTGAGCATCTTTTCATGTGTAGATATTTTTAAATACGTGAAGCTTCAGAGTCTTGTGTCTCTTTTCTCAAGAAGCTTCTGGAGCCTGTGTTTCACTGAATGAACATCCTGCAGAAGGGGAAGGCTGTGTGCCAGGCAGAGGTGGAGGGAATTCCCGGACAGTGAGAAAGAAGGTTCCCAGGTCCAGCAGGACCTGCGCAGGTTAGAGTGGGGGTGCGGGGGGTGGAAGGAAAGGAAGGGAGAGGGGAGGAAGGGACTGTGCGTTCCAACGTCCTGAGCGCTCTCTGCCAACAGGAAAAACGGAGGCTCACTGCGTCGTGGACACACAGGCCAACAGGGCAAACCTTGGCGTCGGAGGAAACCAAAGTGCCAGGAAAAGGGAATGCTGTTCATCATACACGATTCTGGCTCAGTTCTGAAAAGTGTTTACAGAGTCCACTTATGTAAAGACTCTTAATTTGACCAGATTAAACTCACGAGAGGACATGAGGCAGATGGAGGAAGGCAGGTGTGCCACGGGAGGGGGCTGGCGACTCGGCCCACAGCTGGCCGGCAAGGGGCAGGGTCAGTGGGTGGACAGCTAAGCCGTGAGCCCTCCCGCCTGCCCCATGCGGGAGCGGCTGTCCTCAGGGTTCCCTGGGTAGCCCAAAGCCCTCGTCTCCCCAGAGTGAGCAGGTGCGGTTCAAAAGGAGCAAGACCCAGCTGGCTCATGCAGCTCCCGGACTCCAAGCTCGCCTGTGAGCTGGGATTGGGCCTCTCCAGCCTCCGGAGGAGACATCCGAAGAGACTGGGAATGGCACTCCCTTCACAAAGCACCTGATCGCCTGCACGGTGGGCTCTCCCCTCCCCTGGTTTGCTCCGCTGGGACCTGAGAACACAACAGGGAGAAGTGACTAGGTCAGAAGAGACCCTGAGGCCGCTGCCACCCACCCAGCCCTTGCACCTCCATGGTGCCTGCAGACCAGGGCAGCAGGGGCACCTCCCTCCCTGACGCTGGTCTCCCCCGCCTGAGACGTCCAGGAAAGGAAGGGACAATGGGGCAATTGATGCAGGCGCCCTGAGAGACAGATTGTTCCAATAAACAGCATTCCAGGCACCGGCCAAGTGCTCGCGTGTGTAGAATGTCAAGGAAAAGCTGAGTAAACGCAGCCGTCTGGCTGGGGCTCTGGCCCCTCCTTGAGGTGCTGCAGGCTCAGTTGGGCCCCAGAGGCGGACCCTGGAGGGTGGGGGTGTCAGGGAAGGGGACAGAGGTGACCGTGGGTGGGACAGGAGTGCCCTGGGACCCCGGCCCCACCCTCTGGCAGCCTCTGGACACACTCAGACATGCAGTCCAGGTCCTGTCCCCACGCCAGCACTGGGGTGGATCCCAGGATGGCCTCTCTGAGCTCTGCTTCCTCATCTGCAGAGCACCCTCTGCGCCCAAGGCCACGGCGAGGGCCAAAGGGGAGGGCTGGATGCTCAGCATCTCCCCCAATTAGGGTCAAAGGAGGCCCCCTCAAGCCCCACCAAGAGCCAGCCCCCTGCCCCCAGCTTGCTGCCCGGTGCCACCCTGCCTCCAAGACCTTCAGGTGACCCACCAAGCACTGGCCCCGAGCGTGAGCGGCCAGCGTGTTCCACCAGAGAGCTGAACTTCCGACCACCCCCAGGGCCCAGGGGGAAGGAGCTGGCGGGAGCGCACAGGAGCTGCTGGTCCGCTGGCGGTCTGTTCCATGAGGAGCCTCTCTGGGACTCTCATCTTTCTCTCAGGGCGCTGGCGGGGCAGGTCAGGGCCCACGGCCGCCTCACACCCCAGACCAGCCCACAAGGCTGGGGCCAGGGCTCAGCACGTGTGTCCACCCCACAAGGGTCCAGGCAGTTAATGCAGCCTTCCCGCTTTATTACTGAATTATTTACAGTTCTTCCCACACACCCAGCAGAACCCTGCCCTCATCAGCCTTCAATAAAATGCAATGACAGCTCCCCCACCACCCAAGTCTCCCAGGCAGGGGCATAAACGCCCAAACCTTTGCTTGGGCCCACCTCACAATGCCCATCGCAGTCCCTCCTGCGGGCCCCCAGCCCCCCAGCCTCTTCCTGGCCTGTTCCCGACCCACAGACCTGGGTGCAGACCCCACAGCAGGTCAGCACTGTGTGACTTTGAGCAAGCGACCAGTGTCTCTGAGTCTCCATTTCTCTCTCTGCAGAGACAGATCCTCTCTGCTCCCAGCGGTGGGAGACCAAACGAGGTGGCAGGGACGGGACCCCGTGACGCTGTGCACCTGCGCACAGCCGGGAAGCCATCAGTCTGGTCCCCGCCCAGTGAGCAGCCTCCCCTCCCAGTCCAGTTCCTTGAAGACTAGTGACCACGGTCCCCAAGGTGAGCGATATCCTAACAGCCCTTGAACCACTGTAACTTTCCCAGGGGATCCAGCATCGGGAGAGGTGGGGAGGGGTGACTGGACAGCTGGAAGCCTTCGGCCTCACCCGGCCATTCATCCAGGATTTAGTCTCTGCCAAAGATAAACAGGCCCGGCCCCCAGACACCCACCATCTGCTGAGGAGGAGCTGAGTAAACAGGCTGCGCTGGGCGCGCCCTCCCAACGCCGGCAGAGTCCAGCTCTGAACAAAGGCCTCTTGGGTGCTGGTAACAACTGAAGTGAAGGCCCGCGTGCCCGGGGGTCCTGCTGGGGTCCTCCCCAGGCACACCTGGCCCCGTCCTGGCTGGCGGCAGGGTGGGCCATTTTAAGTCCCCCAGTAAACGATGCTGGGGCTGATTGCCTGCATCATACCTGTGTGCGCAGGCCCAGGCCAGGGACCGTCAGCCTGGATGGGGTTGTGTCCGCAGGACAGGCCTGTGACGCAGCGGTCCCCAAGGGCAGGGTGGGCTGGTGAGTGTGACAGCGTCTCCCCTGGGGGACTGCCACGCCCGTGCCGCGGGGAGATGCTGTTCTCGGGGACAAGGAGAGTCCCGTGCTGCAGCTGGATGCCCCCCACACAGCCTGGGCCTCCCACAGGGGCGCCAGGAAAGGGGAGCCCTCAGGGAGATGCCGAGGTGGGCATGCGTGAGGCCGGCCTGTCTGCTTCACGTGGGGATGGCCACAGCAGCAAGGCCAGGCATCGTCTCAGTCCCCAAGGGCTGGAGGCCTGGACGTGCCTGGTGGGCCTCTGCCCCAGGGCATCCGCAGGACAGCGGTCAGGATGTCGGCCAGGAGGGGCTCTCGTCTGAAGGTCCAACCACGAGTGACCTGCTTCCAAACATACATGATTGTCGCTGGGACCAGCTTGTTGGCCACGCTCAGTCCTGCGACGCAGACCTGCCCAACACAGCGTTTCCTTCAAAAGCAGGCTGGAAGAGGGACGTCACTGGCGGTCCAGCGGTTAAGAGTCCAGGCTCCCAATGCAGGAGGCATAGGTTTGATTCCTGGTCAGGGAACCAGGATCCCACAGGCCACATAACATGAGCAAAAAACAAAAACATGTAAAAAATAAAGAGATAATAAAACTTTAAAAGGAGCTAGGATGAGCGGAGGCAGTGAGCAAGATGGACACTCAGGCCTTCAGGAGCCCTCACTGTGTGGGCGAGACATCCGTCCAGTCTCCAGGCCAGTCACTCTTGAGGAGCAGCGTCCACACGAGCCCCTCAGAGGCAGAGACCGGCGGGGCTGCACGGGATCTGCCCACCAGTGGTGCCCCCGAGCTGAGTTTTGAAGGAGCAGGGGGCTCAGGGAGAGCGCAGGGGTCAGCAGGAAGCCAGAGCCGAGGGGTGTCCCCGTGTGTGTCTGTGTGTGTGTGCACATGCTTGTGCGTGTGTGTGCACGTGTACGTGCAGGTGAGTGCCTGTGTGTGTGTGTGCGTGCGTGTGTGTGTGAGCTCGCGGGCTCCGGGCCTCTGGAGAGGGGCCTGGTTAGCAGTGCTGGTGGAGAGTGGCCGGGGGCTGTGCCCGCAGATGGCCTGTGCACCCCGAGTGCTGTCCCTTTCACAGGCGCGCTCTCCACACGTCTCACGGCGATCCAGGAGGCAGACCATGTCAGCAAGCAGACATGGCCGGGGTTCGCACTCGGGGCTGTGATCAGGGCTCAGGCTTCAGCTGCCGCCCGTACGCCTGCCCCGTACGCCTGCTCGTGTGGCTCCAGACCCGGCCCACAGCGCTGCTTCCGCACCAGCCCCTCACCCGTATCCCTCCTGAGCCCCGGCCCCCACCACCCATCTCTCCGTCTTCTGCGACCACCAGCTTCCTCAAGGAGCACGCCCACACTCCCTGGCTCTCATGAAGCCATGGCACGGCATGGATTCTCCTGAAGAATACGGTGTGATGCCTCTTACATGAGCAGTCTAGAAAATACAACAAACTCGCAAACATGACGGAAAAGGAGCAGACTCGCAGATACAGAGAACGGGAGGAAGTCAGGGCTGACCCAGGGGTAGGGGATGAAGAGGACTGAACTATTGTGCATAAAGTAAATAAGCTACAAGGATACACATACAATAAGGAACAGAGCCAATGTTTCATAATACACTATAAATGGAGTATAACTTTTGAAAATTGTGAGTCACTATATTTTACACCTGAAACGTAATTTTTTAAGAGAATGCACTTCAAAAGTGTACTTCAAGGACTTCAATTTAAAAAAAAAAAAAGAAAATTTAAATTAAAAAAGAATATTCTCAGAAAGAAACATCCAGAGACACAGAGAGATTCAAATAGGCAAATGTTCTTTGCATCCTTATATACACAGAGATAAACATTAAAAGGGTGTGGGGGTTTCCAGCTAATGAGGGGCTGGATGGCAAATAAACAACAGCAGACGATACACACACAGGCATTAAAGTATTCCCTGTCGTGGTCTCATAACAGTGGATTTATACATTAAAAATGAAGACACAGAATACACACAGTGTGACCCTACGTGTCACAAATCATGTGATGATTAAGCATTACATACACTTACAGAGGAGTCAGTGTCGAGGGAAATACCGCGAAAGCTGGCAAAGATGACCTCTGAAAGATGGAAACACCAAGGTGATGTTTGTTTCCTTCTTTATAATTTTCTATCCTTTCACAGTTGCCTCAATGAATGGATGTCTGTAATAAAATAAAGGATTATGTGTAAGAACAGCAGCTTGGCAACAGGCTCCCCCTTGCCTGGAGGAAGAAGCAGGGGCCAGGCCAGCGGCCCCGAGTCAGCACCTCCTCTGTGCTCCCTGCTGCACCCGCGTTCTGCACCAGCTCACCTTGCTCAGCCCTGGCACCTCTGCCCCGGCCACATCTCCCCCGCATGCCCTGACCTCTGGGAGGCAGAATCAGGGGGGCGGGCTCAGCACTGATGAAGCAGAGGCAGAGCTGACTGGGCAGCCTGGGGACACCCCCTCCTCCCTGCGGCCAGGAGTCTGTGTGTCCTGAGGATGCAGGACGCCCCGCTGGCCGGAGCGGGGGTGGCAGTGCCCTGGGCCCCTGCCCCGCAGCTCACAGCCCAGGACTCTGCGGGGGCCCTTCCCGGGGCCCTGGGCCAAGGGCAGGCCTGACAACTGAAATCAGGAAAGCGGGGGGCCAGGCTTCCTGACCCTGGGCAGTGCGCAGGGGGGTGACTGACGGCCTGAGGGCCTGGGCCTGCGGCGTTCTGGGGACGCAGAGCTTTCAGTGCTGAAACCAGGGGAGTCCCTGCTCACCCCGGCAGCAAGTGGGCCCCCTGTGGGTCTCAGGAGCAGGCTATGCAGCACAGGGTCCATCAGCAGAGCCCAGGCCTCACCCTCAGGATGGGCCCTGTGCCCAGGTCGTGAGACGGAGCATTCGAGCCAACACAGGATGCGCACTGCCCCGCCCCAGGCCCTTCTGCTGCCCCAGGGGGTCCTGCCCAGGGCTGCCCGTGCGAGTTCATGCAGACCCTCCCAAGTGGAGGGGCCCCTTGCTGGTCCCCTCCTGGAGTTGGACCCAGTGCTGTGTCAAGGCCTGACTGCAGTGTCCGTCCGTGAGTGCCCTCTACACAGGCCCCCCGACGCCCCTTCTCAGCCCCCAGCCTCTGCTCTCACCCTCGCCGCCAGCCTGCGAGCCCCTCTCCCCGGCCACTCGCCCGCTAACCCTATGAGAAGGGCTTGTCTGGCGTGGACTCAGGGCACACATCCAGGGCCCACCCCCAGTGAGCCGCTGGGACGCCTAGCAGGTCACATAACCTGTTTCTGAATCCACAGCCTCCGTGGCTGGATGACTCCCTTGTGCTGACGTGGGCCCATGGAGTCAGTCAGCTCAGTCACTGTCGAGATGATGAGGCACCTACCGAGTCCCAGGGACTCAGCGGCGCGCACGAAGGGCGGGAGTGGCCGTCCCCAGTGGTGACGGGGGGCCATGGCCGAGGAGCAGGGAGGTTCTGCAGCCTGGACGGAGCAGGGAGAGTCCCCAGGGCGGGGGACAGTGGGGGTACAAGGGCCCCCGCCTGTCCTGCGCGGGGGTCCCAGCTGCGGGCGTGGGGATGGACACAGGAGACGCCTGACCATGGAGGGCGCGCCCCCCAGGAGCTGGGACGTCCTCTAGGCACCAGGGAAGGTTCCAGTTGGGAGGGTGAGCCGCGTCCCAGGCGGTACACTCCGGCAGTTGGGAGGGGCAGCCTGGACTCCTGCAGCAAGGTGCTCGGCAGGCCAGGGTCTGCCAGGGCCCCTGCACTGGGCCTGGTGGGCACACCGCCAAGGTGCCTCTGCACCCCCAGCTCTGGGAGAGGGCCTCCGGGTCGGGGCGCAGTGCCTGCTCCCCCTGCTGCAGACCCCCGCTTCCGGAGGCTCCTGCCCGCCACCCCGAGTCCCCGCCACAGGCTGGCTCTTGTCTGAGCCTCCACCCCACCCTGCTCACCTGAACAAAGGCCCCCCACCCCCGCCTGCAAGGATTCACCCTGCCTTACTTTCCCACTGATGACTCAGGGGTTGGCAGGGATGAGGCCAGGGCGGCCGGGCAAGCAGTGGCGAGGCCCCACCCGGGCCTCCTGTGAGCGAGGTTTTTCCACCCTGTGCCTGTCTGTACACAGGGCACAGCCGGGCCTCTCAGGGCCCCTGGGGGGTCCTGACCCCGTTCAGCGGTGCAGCTGAGCACTCCCGGGGGTTGGCACGGGGCCCAGGCTCCTCCCCTCGGCAGAGCATGAAGGTACCCCTGATCCCAGGAGAGGGCCTTCTTCCCCAGCAGACGCCCCAGGAACGTCTGAGCCCCACCCCCTCCAGGGTTCCTAGTGCTTCTCCCTTTCCAGACACCCACCAGCTGCTCCAGCATACTCCATGGCAGGACCTACAGCACAAACCTTAGAGGGACCAGGACCTCCTAGCAAAGGGAGCAGCCCAAGTGGGCTTGGACAGGAACCAAAGGATACTTGGAGCCGACAGGGCAGTGTTCCCCAAAAGCAGAGAGGGCCAAGAGCTGAAGCTCCCCCGACACCGGCCGTGCCCCTCACTACCCTGCACAGCCAGCCTTCCGGGATGACCCCGCATCAGCTCTGCTGAGGACACCCCCCGCGGCACCTGCCCCTCAAGGGCACAGCGGCCACTGCTCACCTCCTGGACCCAGCTCAGACCAGGTGCTCCGTCTCTACTCCCCCAGGGCCTGCCTGCAAGAGGTTTGTGTTTACCAGATGAGCATGTCCCACACCCTGACCCCATCTGCTCACAAACACACTCCCATTTCTGAGTGTCTGGACACCTCCCTCGGTTTGCTGGAAAAAGCCAGGATCTATCTTAGAAGCTGCTGTTTTACAGTAGAATGAAGCCAAGCCTTTCACATAGCTTGAGTCCAGGACGCAGTGGCAACACCAAGGTCTCTCACCCTCCACCCACACACAGAGCCGTCGGCCTCCACACTCTCTCCCGAGGCTCACGGCAGACACCACCGACTGATCACAGCGCGAGCCGGCCCGGGCGGGGGTGTTTATTTGCATCGTGGGCTGTGTGGACATCCTAATGAGCACAAATGAGGCATCTGTAAAAGTGCCTTTGTACCTTAAGTTCTTATTCAATTGTAAGATGAGATTCACATATTGGAGAAATGAGAAGCTGCAGAGGGCTCTGGGGGATGGGGACAAAGGACAGGGGTCATAACCGGATGGGAGGAGGAGCCTGCAGGGAGCGAGAGGGCTGGAAGCGGCTTCCAGATTCCTGTGGTGGACACTCGGCCTCCCTGCCCCATCGGACTCTGAAGCCGCCACATGGCAACAGGGCAGGCCGGACATGGGTCAGCCAACGGCCGTCTCTGCGTCTCTCAGGGTAGCGCTGTCTCCACCTCCATTTCTCTGCTGCTGAAACGGTTCCTTTTAAACCATCGCGCGGAGAAGACTTGTGATGCCAGTGGAGCTGGCCCAAGCGTGTGAGTGACGCAGGGACGAGCCCCACTGGGGAGACACGGCTGCCTCCCAGGACAGCAGAGGCCACAGTGGCCTATGCAGGCCCCAGGGTCCCTCCTCCAGCACCTCTGAGGCTGTGTTCTCTGGGTTGCAGGGTCTCTGCTTCCCCAGGCTGGAGACTTCAGGATGGGGTTTACCTTGGGAAAGTGGAGGCGAGGAGAGGGATGTTCCCAATACCAGATCTTTGTGGGAAAGACTCTCATTCGGAGAACAGCGTGGTCACTGCCCTCTGCAGGGTATCAGATTCTGCGACAGGTGTGAAATGGTAATGGCTGAGCCTCTACCCACCCCACCACCTCCAGGCCTGGCACGGCAGTGTGGGGAAGATGGGCAGGACGGGGGGAGAAGTGTGCAAAGAGAGGCCTGGAGGGGTGGGGGTCCCGAAAAGGACCCAAGCAGCAGACGACCCCAAGAGTGGGCCTCAGGCCCATCAGCTACCCCCACCGAGGTGAATCCAGAGCTGAGCCTGAGGGGTTCGTCTCGTGGTCCCCAGGCGGGCCTCTCAAGTCCTAAGGCGCTGGCTCAGCGCTCCCGGGGGCCGCCCTCCTGCAGGCACAGCACCAAGCCTGAGGCGGACAGTCTGCAGAGAAGACAGCAGGGCCGCAGCGGGTTGGGGCTTTGCTGGAGCTCAGAGGCTGGGCCCGGGACAGGCACGTCCTGAGAGCCTGAGCGCCTGGGGCCGAATCCTCATCCTCAGCTCTCCGTGGCCATCCCCCTCCTTGCTGGCTCCCGCTGACCCGTGACTCCAACGCCTCCTCCACGGGGGTGTCCGCAGCCGCAGCCTCGCCACTCGGAGCACAGTCAGGAGCACGGTCACGCCCTGAGAGCCGATGGGGGCCCAGAAGCTGGAGAGGAAGCACAGGCGTCAGGGCGGAAGCAGGCGTGGTGGAGCATGTCCACAGGAGCTGCTTGTGCAGAGTCCCCGGACCTGCTCCCGCATTTCAGGAGAACACCCCCCTGGGACCCCCGCAGGGAGCTGCTCCCTCCAGGTCCCTGAGGCAAGGGGCACCAAAGAGAACCAGCTCAAAGGCCCGGGGTCTGCCTGTCAGCCGGCCGCTCAGGGCCCCCCACTGCATAGGGCTCCCCACCGCAGTGAGAGGCCGTCAAAGGGTGGGCCGGGCTGGGGGGGGAGGGGAGGGGTAACGTCAGTTTCCTTCCAGAAAGACAAACTAGACCCTTCCTCAGCCTGCTCCTGGTTTCCACAGGAGGGCCTGGGTGGGTGAGCCAGGGCTTCTGGTTCTGCCCTGGTCCCTGCCCCGCTTTCCTGACCACAGGCCTGCCCCCTGCCCCTGCCCTACGGCCCACGGAAGATTACGGCATCACAGACAACAGAATGTGGCCCGAGCCACCCACCGCCAGGGCCCAGCCCTTCCTCCAGGCCCCTTCTCCGCCCAGCCCACATGCTGGACACCAGGGGCAGGTGGACAGGCCCACCTCCCCTGGCAGGAGTGGCCTGCCTGCAAACCTCCTAAATCTCCTGGTTTCCCAAACAGCTCAGCCTTAGGAGGGGGTCCCAGGTCCAGCCCAGCCCCCCCCAAAGTCCCACCTGGGTATTACTGGCTTCTTGGTTCCCGTCCCAACCCTGAGAACCCTGCCGCTGAGGGAGTCTTCCTGCCACAATTCCACGCTCCAACTCGAAGGCGACAGTCATCCCAGCAGAAAGTGGGGGCAAGCCCAGCCCTCTCTGCCCCACCCCCACCCCGCTCCCTCAGCCCAGGAGCCCCGCCCTGGCAGGGGTGGAGGCCCTGCGGCCTGTCCGCCAGCCTCCTCCCAGCCTCCTCCCGGAGTCAGGCCAGAGCCAGCCTCGGGAGGCTGCCGGCCCACCCTCCTCTCGGACACCGAGGTCAGAGTCGGCCCGCCGGCGCCCGGGGGAGGCCGGCGTTTGGCTCCAGGCTGGACTCCTGGGCGTTCCCCCAGGTTTCTCCCTTCCCGCTGGCTCTCGGTCGGCCCAGCCTGGAGGGGGCTCACAGGTTGGGGCCCCCATTTCCTCCGGAGGGGTAAGAGGCGACAGGAGGGCCAGAGAGGAGGGGGGCTCGGACCCGGGAGCTCACCTGGCACGACCTCGGGCAGGCCAGGCGCGCCCCCGCGCTCTAGGACACCAGCGCCCCGGCCCCGAGGCTCTGCCGGGCGCGCACGGTCTGGATGGCCTGCTGGTTCTTGAACTTGACCAGGCCGAGGGTAATCTGCGCATTCCAGCCCGGGTCCTCCGGCGGGCAGCGGAAGTCGATCTCGCCGCCGCCTTCGGTCACCAGCGTGAAGTAGGTGTGGCGGCCAGTGCTTTCCACGCACTCCACGGCCTTGATGCGGGCGAAGCTGAGCTCCTTGGGCCGGCCGCCCGCGCCCTTGGCCTCGAAGAGCTGTAGCCCGCGCTCGGTGAGCACGCAGCGCTTGCGTTTCCACTGCTGCAGCAGCCCGCCGCTGCGCTTCTCCAGCACGCCCTCCCGGAGCACGGCCGCCGTCATGGGAGCGCGCGGGGCCGCGGCCAGGCCGCGCTGCGCCCCGCCGGCTCTCCCCGCCGCCAGGCCGGCGGGCCTGGTGCCTGTCGGGCCCCGCCTCGGCCCTGGCCGCCGCGCCGCGCCGCCCCGGCCCCGGGCTCCAGAGCCCCCGAGCCCTGTAGCCCGCTCGCCCGCTCCTTCCTGGGCCGTCTGCGCGCCGGGCGGCAGCTCGCGGGATGTGCCCTCACATGTCCGGCGCCCGCCCCTTGCCTCCTGCGCCGCCGCGCATTCCAGCGCGGCCGGCCCGCCCTCCGCTCCCCTGCGCGCCCGGTCCGCCCGGGGGCGGGGCGCGGTCACCCTGCGGGTTTTGGGCGTGGGGCGGGGGTGGGGGGGGGGAGACCGAGGGGGCTGCTGTCCCACCGCTCGGGCCTTCGGGCCTTTAGTCCACCGCTCCCGGGGACCTCCAGGCCTTGGACTCGGGGCGTGGGAAGGGGAAGGAAGGGTTGTCCTCTAGACTAGAGGCCTAGCCGCTTGGGAGGGGCCTGTTTCGTGGTCTCCCACCGGCATGGCTGGGTCTCGCCGGGGGTGGGGGGGTTGCCAGACAGCTGCTGGAGCTTCCCAGGCCACGGGAACCCTGCCCCGGCTTCTGACCCTCTTCCTCGCTTGGCCAGTTGCCCTTGGCATTGCGCAATCAGAAAAATGAAGACGGTCCTGGGGTTTGGGCGGGGTGGGGTGGGGGGCAAGGGGGGATCAGGCTAAGCTGGGTTCCTACCCCTTGGGCAGATTTCTCCGTGTGGGGGCCCCAGACAGGCTGCCCACAGCGGTTTCTGCTTGGATGGCCCACCCTCCCGCGCCTGCCTCCATCCCCGTGTGGTTTAGGAGGCAGGAACCTGAGGCCCCTCAGCCTCCCCTCCCGGGGGAGGAGGAAGGACCGAGTCTGCACCGGACCTGGGACCGCCCCTGACAGCGCTGCGCTCCGCCCACTTAGACCTGGGCCTGGGGGAGCCAGGCCTGGCCGATGGGGCCAGTTGCCTCTTCTCCCAGGTTCAGATCACCGTTGGCCACCCCCCCCCCATACTCAGCTGAAGGCTCCCCTCTCTCTGCAGCCTGGAGAGCCTCCCACGGACACCACCTTTGCGGTTGCTGCTGGCGTTCAGTCGCTCAGCCCTGTCCAGCTCTGCGACCCCAACTCCTCCCCTTGGCTGTGTCCTGCCCACTTTCATTATCTTTCAATTTCCTCATCTGTCAAGCAGGAGGGTTAACTGGCTTTGATCTCCAGGAACTCTAATGAGCAAGATAACATCTATGACAGCACAGGAAGGAGGCTCAAGAAGTATTCCTAGGGAATCCCCTGGCGGCCCAGTCCTCAGGACTCCAGGGTTTCACTGCTGTGGGGCCTCTATCAGGGAATTAAGATTCCGCAAGGTGCATGCTGCTGCTGCTGCTGCTAAGTCGCTTCAGTCATGTCCGACTCTGTGCGACCCCATAGACGGCAGCCCACCAGGCTCCTCCGCCCATGGGATTTTCCAGGCAAGAGTACTGGACTGGGGTGCCATTGCCTGCATGGCGCTGCCCAAAAAAATTAATTGAAAAAAAAGTCATTACTCCTTCCCCCACTTTTACTGACTTCAAAAGAAGATGGGAACCCTGAGACTAGTCTAGGCTCTTCCGGGTCATCATGCTACCCTATGTTGGCCCATTCCTCCAGGACTTCCCATCTCTTAAGAGCCTGTTCATACCCTTGTTGGCAGTGGATCATTATGGGAATAGCGGTAGGCAGCAATGATGGTGTGCCCACATCCTGTGTTTGCACCCTTCTGCCCAGTGACACGGAGCCTAACGGGAACAGAGTGTGTCCAGGGGAGGGGGCACCCCCCCAGCATCCAGGTCAGGGGCTGTCAGTTCCCACCCACAGCTCTGCGGCCCGCAGGAGACATGCACACACACGCCCACATGCACACGTGGGCCAGCTAGCCCCCAACCCTCCCAGAGAGGGCGTGGTTGGCCGTGAGAGAAGAGAGGCCCTCAAGACTGGTAATGTCTGAGGCGGCAGAGGGGGGAGCTCAAGTGAGGGCCTCGGCCGGCCTTAGGGAGCCCAGGTCTCAGCCTGTCTGCCGCCCACACCCTCCTGGGGCTCCCAGGCCCCGCCCAGGCCCTGACCCCGGTCCTGCATAGGCGTCTCCTGGGGGCGTCCGCCAGGACGGCTGAGACCTGCATAATCTGGAATCGTGACCTAGCTCCAGACCAGCTCTGCTCCAGCTGGTTTCTGGCGGTCACCCCTCCCTCTCCAGGCCTGGGACACACTGGTGCTCCCTCCAGACCCAGGGGATTTCACAAACGTGCGGGCTTTAAACGTTTGCGGAGCACCCTCACATGTATTTGAGTCTCTTGACCGATGAGATCAGAGGCGGAGCAACCTAGATGAAGTCACACAGCTTCTAAATGACAAAGCTGGGCGAGACTGGTGGCTGAGAGGACCACCCCTGTGTTGGCATCTGGGGACACAGCTTTCCTTTTAGGTGGGAACTAGCCACCCCCACTCTCCTCTCCAGCTGACTGGGTGGAGGAGCACCAGGCCTTTGGACACAGGAGTGTGGGCTGGAAAAAGACAGGAGCACTGGGGTAAAGGGAGGGCCACAGGAGGGAACTCAGCAGGGTGTCCCCTCTTGTGGAAATGGCAGGTCATTGGCAGCTAAGCCTCGGTTCCCAGCCCACAGCTCCCGGGGTCCTGTGTAGATCCTCAGGACCTGGGAGTCCCACCCTCCAGGTCTGTCAGGGATGAGGAGAGATGGCTCACTAAATCTTTCCCCAGAGCTGATCTCTGCTGGTGGCCCCATCTGGGAGAGGTTCAGACCCCAGCTGGATTACTTGAGCCTCTGACGGCTCCAGAGGGGCAGAGGGCTAGTGCTGACACCCCCTACCTGCCAGAGCATCTGGACCCCACCCCCGGAAACAGCACCCCAGGGAACACAGCCCTGGGCACAGCGCTGGCGCTCAGCTGCTGGGGCCTGGCCGGGGCCTGGCTGGGTCCTGGACACACTCCCTCAGTTCTGTACCTGACCCGATGCAGGACTGCTGCACAGAACGTCCCCGCGTGCCAGCCCCCTACCCTCCGTGGGCACCCACTCCCCCAGGTAAGCTGGTCTGCTCCCTTCGTCCATCTGTCTGCAGCAGCTGCAATGGGCTGGACTGCAAAACGGTCCCGGGACCAGCGCCCTGAGCTGCAGGCATCCGGTCCACTCCAGGGGACTGCCTGGAATGGAATGGAAAGGAAAATGGGATGAGGTGGGCTGGAGGCAAGAGCAGGGCCAGAGAGGAACTGGGAGTAAAATCTCTGCTGTTTTCTACAGTATTTACTTAATCTTATTGTAAATTCACTTTAGTGCTCATTGATCATGAGGCTCAGTCCATAGAACAAGCACTGACGATTAATGTATTTATGAAGAGGATGTGTATTAACGCCATACAAACTTAGACTGAAGGGTGCACAAGTCGCCCCTTTGCTCATAACTCTTCAGAGCCTGCGGCCTGTGACGCAGCCCGGGGAGCTGCCCCTTTCTTCCCGACCTGAATCCTGCCCCTCTCAGCTCACAGGCCTCCCCACCAGCCCTCCCCCAGGGCCACGGCTCATCCCCACCTGGACCGCGGGCCCCCCCCCACCCCGAGCATCTCGGGGTTTGTCTCCTCCCCTCACACAGCTCTGTACTCAGGCAGCACCTTCTCTGGGAGGTTGTCCAACCACCCTGCTGAAACCGCCCCACACAGTCCCGCTCACACACACAGAGTCACACTCACAGACACAAAGGCACACAGTCACACACACATAGACACACAGACACACACACAGACACAGTCACACAGACACACATTCATTCTCTCTCTGACACACACATACACACACACACTGTATCTCCTTCCCTGCCTGATTTCTCTCTGAAAGTCTTGATGTTTTCCTTGCTTACTATCCACCCCCTCTACTAGAATGCAGGCCCCATGCCAGCCGGGAATTTCGTGTGTTTTCTTGACCCTGTGGACCCAGCACCCAGCATGTCGTCTGGCACACAGTAGGGCCTCAGTGCGTAGCTGCTGAGTGACTGGATAAAACGGAAATGGAACCAACAAAAATTGGAAGGAAGAAAGATAACACAAGAATTTCCCATTCTTTCATTGTCAGGAGTCAGTAAACACTACCTACAGTAAGTGAGCTGCTGAAGCGAGGTCCAGGTATATTATTTGAAATGACAGTAGCAGCCCCTAGGTGGCCACAGGGAGATCAGAGCAGTGTAGTGGTGGGTGCGCGACCCCTGAGACAAGTCTGTTCCCTCTCTAACCTCAGCCTCCGGTGTCCGGCGTTGTCTGGGAGGATGCGCTGCTGTCCTTCTGGAGAGATGGCAGGAGCGAGTCTTCTCCCCTACAGTATCCTCCGCAGCCCCAGGACGGGGAGGAAGGTGGGTCACCTCGCAGCCGGGTCCCCCCAAGCCCACCCGTCTGGGGACACCCCCCAGCTGGCCTCTCCCAGAGACGTCTCCCGACTGCTCACACCCCTTTGATGGAGAGCGCTTTGTTCTAGAGCTTTGGGGTTTCCTTGGATCCGTTTTTCTAAAGGGCAACATAAGAAAAAAGAAACCAGATCAAGGCCTCGAGTCTCCACGGATCTGGGTTTTATGGGCAGCGTTGCAACAGCCCTCAGGAGGGCCGCGGCCTGCAGCTGGCCCGCCTGGACTTGCTCCGGGCCGGGTGCTCTCCGTGGAAATCCCCTCCCACGCTCACCCTTTAATCGCTTTCCAGCCCAGTGACTTTCCTGATTCACCCAGGCTCCCTCGTCTGGAGAGCGCCCACTGCCCCTCTCCCATCACCGAGTCTGGGCTTGAAGCGTTTGATCCCCGCTTGGGTCGGCGGAGGCTGCCCTCAGGCTTCAGGTCCCGGCCTGAAGGTCCCACGTTGCTGTGGAATCTGGGTGCCCCTGCCGGAGGAGCCCGGGGCAGCTCTCCCTTGGGGCCTCGGGTCCAGGCGACCCCATCAGAAGCCTGGCCGCTGCCCAGGGACCAGAGGCCGCAGCCAGCCTGCCGGCACTGCTGGGCAGATTCGGGCACGTCATCTGCTTCTAGCTGTGTTTTTCATTGCCTTTTCACAATGCTAATGGATCTGAAGTGTGAACAACACTTGAATGCACAGCTGCTGTAGAAAATTCAAGACAGAGACTTCCGTGTCCCGCGGTTAGGACTTCACCTTCCCGTGTGGAGGGTGTGGTTGGATGATCCCTGGTCTGGGAACTAAGATCCCACATGACTTGTGGCTAAAAAACCAAACCCAAAACAAAAGCGATATTGTAACAAATTCAATTAAGACTTAAAAAATGGTCCACAACAACCAACAAAAAAAAGTTTAAGACAAGAAAGTATCTTCTTCCACCCCTCCAGTCCCCCAACCCCAGAAACAAGAGTCGCTCAGCTTGGTCTTGGCTCACACACATTTGCACCCAGAAGAGGGAGGGGGACGGGGTCATGGACCGGGGACCATGTGCGGGGTCTGTCCCAGGGACTGGAAGTCCCCGTCCCGCCCTGGCACTTTCTGCACTAGCGGGTAGCTCTTCCGTCTCCTCCTAAAGGGCAGCCGGTTCATGGACTTGAAATGGGTGGGGGTGATGGGGGGAAGGGAGCCAGGTCCTACGAGTTCCTCCTGCGTGAGAGGACTGTTTTCCCTGCTTGCCTTTGCATTTCCAACGTTGCGTAGTGAGGAGTATAAACTTTCACCTTTATCACTTGATAAGTGAGATGTTCCTACAGCTGCCTTTGTCAAGATCAGTCAGAGATGGCTGTAGCTGTCCAGCCTGGGACTGGGGTCCAGGAGAAGTGAGGAGGTGGAGGAGCTGGGGGAGGGAGGAAGCTCCTGGTGTGTTCATGAATGTGACCCTAGGGAGGTCCGTGGAGAGGAGCATCGGTGTGGGCCCTGGGTGTGAGCTGAGTTCTGCCGGGGAACAGGGTGAGCAGGGGGCTGGGAGGAGTAACCCCGAGTGGGAGTGGCCCAGGAGCCCTCTAGAGGGTCAGGATGAGGTCACAGAGTGGAAGGGCCAGGGGCTCAGCTGGGGCAGAAAATGCCCACTAAGCACTTTATTCACCATTACCAGCCTCCGGAATCTCCATGGCCTCTGGGAGGAGGCTCCCCAGGCCCATAAATGCAGAACATCAGAGCTGGCAGGTGCCCCGACTGCCCAGGACTGCCTGGAACAGCCTCAGCACCTCCCTCCCCTGGGAGCCCACAGGAGGCGCTGGGTCTCAGGCCCCACCCAACAGCCGAGCTGGAGTCTCAGCTTCGCAAGATCCCCAGGAGGTTCTCAGGCCTGAGAAGCACTTCTGTGGACTTAATCGAGGTCACATCTCCATTCACATGGGAGAGGCCGACGCCCAGGGGGAGGAGGCGGGCCCAGGGTCACACAGCTGGTTCCAGCCTTGGTTCCACCACCGGCAGTGCCTTTGAGTACATCACTCACACAGTCACTCCTTCTCTAGGATAAAGGGGTGGCATGACCACTGCTTGCTGCTGATGGGAGGGCCAAGTCAGACAGCACCCAGACCTGTGCCAAGTACGCAGGGTAAGAGTGCGGGCACCGCCCTGCCCCGCACCGCCAGCCCACGGCAGCGAAGGAAGAGTGTCAGGTGGGTGGTGCAGGAGGCGGGCCTAGACCCAGTTCCTGCCTTTCTGTCCTGCTCTGCTGTCTATCTTGAACCAGATCCCAAGCCGCTGTTTGGTTCTTGGCTTCAGTTGGGTCATTTGTAAATGGCAGTAATGACAGCACCCGCCCCAGAGGGTGAATGCATTTAAGGCCTTCACAGAGGCCGTGGCACGAAGTGCACAGGATGCGGAATGAAACCCACCAAGTGTCCAAAATCGGGAACGGGGAGCTGGCCTTGGCAGGGGGGTCTTCTCCAAGGGGGTAGCTTCTGCTTTGCCCTTGACTCAGGAATCAGGGAGGACCCAGGAGACAAAGCCTTTCTCTGCAGACAGGAAAAGGGGGACTGGGAGGGGGTGTACTGGGAGGGCCCTGTGTGTCCTGCTTGGTCTCAGCCCCCTTTGGCTTTGATACACCTCAATCCTGACAAGAAAGGGAATAAAGTGATGGGTGGAGAGATTCATCATGAACCAGGTGGCGGGGTCAGTTTTAGGGGGCCTGGCCTCACTCACAGCAGGCGGGCCTCCTCCACCTGCCCCACGCTGCCCCGAGGGGCTTCCAGGCCAGCAACCGGCCTCTGGGAACAGCCTCTACCTTAACCCAGCTTCACCCCCCGGAGGTGCGTCCGGCATCCTCCCCACCGAGGCTGCTTTGGGTGACAGGCGGGCCCAAGCTTGCAGCTGGTGTTGGAGGCTGGCCGACAGCCTTCTGCTGCGGCTCCAGCAGAGGGCAGCCTGTCCCCAGCTTTGGGGCCCAGACGCCCCACCCAGCTGTTCCTGTGGGCCCTCCCAGAGCCCTGTACTGGTGATCTGTTTGCAGAACTATTCATCCCCACCCCACCCCCATACCCAATGTGCAAACCCTTCTGGGAAGACATCCGGTCGACCGCATCCCGGGCTGCATAGAGTGGAAGTGCCAGGATGAGGGCACCTCGCCTGGGGCCTCACCTTGCGCTCCCTGCACTCTGCAGCACTGACTGGTCTTAAACCAGTCCCGTATGTTTAGACCGTTTCCCAGAGTCAGGGTGGGGGTCCCGTCAAGACCTCCCCTGGGTCTGGTCCTATGGATGTGATGCACAGACTTGCTGTTAAAGCAGCTGCTTCTTGTTTTGTAAATCCACAGTGTGGGCAGAGGAGCCCAGCCCCCAACATGAGACAGGCAGCCCTCAGACGAGCTCATGCAGAAGTTCACGTGTCCGTGGACTTGGTCAAGGAGACCAGAACGCATACGTTACAATGCTAATCCCCAAGGAGATGGTTAGGGCTTGAGGGAGGGGCCCTGGTGAGTGGGATTAGTGCCCTCCTGAGAAGCCAGAGCCCCTGCCCCCTTGTGAGGTGACCGTGTCTGTGAACCAGCAGGTGGGCTCTCCCCTGACACTGAATCTGCCGGCACCTTGGCCCTGGACTCCCAGCCTCCAGCACTGGGAGGAGTGAAGTCCTGTTGTTAAGAAGCCCCATCGAGCCCCACCTCTGGACCGTGGCATTATAATAGCCCGAACAGACCAAGGCAGGCACTGGCGCCAACGAGCGGGCTGCTGTAACAAATACCTAAAACTGTGCGAGTGGCTTTGGAACTGGATAATGGGTAGAGGCTGGAGAGGTCTGGGAAAGTCTGCTAGGAAAAGACCTACATCATCGTGAACAGACCCTGAAAGGGGATTCCAGTGAGAGCCCAGAAAGGAGAGAGCATTGGAGAAAGAGCCTAAGTCGTCTCAGGGCAAGAGGAGGAAGTAATTCCAAGCAGAATGTTGTAGAAATACCGATGACAAATGCCATTCTGATGACAGAAGTGAGAGGCGTAGTATTGAAAAGGGGACCCTGTTATAAAGTGGCGAAGAACGTGGCTCAGGCATGTTCAGACTCTGGTATTTTGTGGAAGGCGGACCTCAGATCAAGGGTATTTAGCTGAGCTCTCTGGGGAAAGTGTGGACAGAGCGACCCGGCTCCTCTCCACTACTGACAAGGAAACACAGAAGTGCCGGAGGGCGGCCTCATGAGCACACAGGAAGCTGACCTTGAACATCAGCCTGACCTGCTGCAGAAACGGCATTCAGGGTGCGGCCAGGTGACCTCCAGGGAGATGAGGACAGGTCGGCCCTTCGGGAAGCCGGGTGCAGTTCCCTAGGACACTGGGGGGATGGCCCAGACGGTGACCCAGAGATCAGAACTGCCTCCCATCACAAGAGCGTGGAGCCGCCTCCACCTGGGGTCAGCCGAGGGGCCCCTCCATGGGGCCTGGCGGCAGGCAGGGGTGGGGGGATCCCGCTGTGCCCTAGGCCAAAGGCAGAGGACTGATCTCTGGCTTTGTGGTCCAGAGGCGCCGGCCCAGCTCCATTTCGGACTCTGTTGTCCCTGTTTCTCCCTTCCTAGTTCTCCCTCGGAAGAGGGATGAGTGCCCGGCCTCTGAACCCCTCAGCCCCGGCCAGCATTACGGCTCTGGACGAGAGTCTAGACTCTGGGGCTAGAGGGAAGGAACTGCGCGTGAAAGGTGCTGAACTTGGGGGCCGAATGCTGCTGCCCCTCCCCACTCACACAGTCACACGCTGGAATCTGAGGGAGTGGCCTCCAGGAGGCAGAGCCCCCAGGAGGGCGCTGCTGCCCCTGGAAACCCCCCATCCCTCCCCCACTCCACTGCGCCCTTCCAGCAAGCTCACAGCTCTCATGCCCAGATGGGGCAGCAGGATCGGGCTGGCTGGACCCCTGCCTGGGTTCAGTTAGAATGGACACTGGGGAGGAAGCAGACACTTTCCCTCCCCAGGCCTCCTGCCAACCTGGCTGCTCCCATCAAGTCCCCCTCAGAGTAGGACACCAGCCCCTACCCGCAGAGCAGGACACCGGTCCCCCCATCCCCAGAGCAGGACACCAGCACCCCCACCCCAAGGGCAGGACAGGCGCCGGGCTCCGTCTGTTCTGACAGCTTTATTGACGGGGTGCAGGTCAGCTTGAGCACAGCCCGTGCTGCAGCCCTGGGTCCAGGCAGCACCACGTGGCATCACCCTCCGTCCCTGGGGTCAGCGGGCCTGGCCCGCCCCATCCTCCTGCTGCTCTGGACCTGGGGCCTGGAAGGGGTGGGTGGTGTGGCCAGAGGGGGAGGGTCCCAGGAAAAGGGTGGGGCCCAGGTGAGCCGGGGCGGGGCGGGTATCCAGGTGAAGGCAAGCTGCGTGCGCCTCCCTCCCTCAGGGTCAAGCTGGCCATGCTGAGGACGATTCCCGGGCTGGGCTGCGCTGGCGGAGCAGCCCCCCCACCCCCATCCCCCACAGCCTCGGGACCCAGGCTGGGCAGAGACGCCCTCAGGTTTGGGTGGCCGTAAGGTCAGGGGTGTTTCATCAGGGCCCTGCCACACGGGAGCTCAAGCCCAGGGAGGCCAGACCACATCCTGTACCGGGGCCCTAGGGCCTGGCTTGCGCCCCCCTCCCCGCCCCCGCCCCGAGCTGGGGGGTACCGTGGCCCACAGCCTCGAAGGCGATAGGCCAGGGCAGGTAGCCCCTCCATTCGGGCCCCTCTGCACATCCCCCGTGACTCCTGGGCGGGGACGCCCCGGGCCTGCTCTGAGGGAACTAGGAGGCCACCCACTAGGAGCACGGTCCTCCCCATGCAGGGCCCCCGATGATGGATACTCAGCCTCTGAGGGCGGGAGTCTGTGGGGAGGGGAGGGCAGGGGAGGGGAGAGGTGGGGGGACAGCCAGAGCCAGAGGCCCAGCTGGTGACATGGCAGGCCAGACGGGGTGGGGGTGCACCTGGGAGGGGGCCCTCCAGCAGACGCCCAAACCAAAAGGAGCCAGACGCCCTGGGTCAAGTCCTTAGCGACACGTGCAGGGCTGAGGGAGGGAGGGAGCCTGGCAGTCTCGAGGTCGCTGGGGTGGGGGGTGATGAGAAGCATGGCGTGGGCAGCGGGGCATGGGTGCAGGGGGCTCACTCAGAGTGAACCAGAGCCCCAGCCCCCTGCCCAAAGCCGAAGCCCTTGGGCCCGAAGTTCTTTGCGTAGCATCCTGCACAGAGAAGAGAGGGGTGAGGGCCCCCACTCCCACCCCAGCACCTGCCGGAGCCTCTGGGACAGTGAGGCACACAGCAGAGCCCCCACAACATCAACGCCGATAGTGAGGAGCATCCTGGCTATGCCCCTGCCTCTGAAATCCCAGAAGAGCCATCTGCGGTCAGAGGGTCAGAGCTCCAGCTGGGAGCGGGGAAGGGAGCCCAGACCCCGCCCCACCCGTCCCCGCCCTCCGGCCACTGACCATTCCCCCCACCCCCACCCCCACCGGGGCTCCTTCTGGGCTGCACACAAGGCCTCAGGAGACACTCGGGAATGGACTCCAAGGCTGGAACTGGCCGTCACGTATGGGCCTTGACTGCTCAGCCCTCCAGGAAGGGAGGGCGTCGAGGGGAGGCCACTCACCTTTGCAGTAAATCTCGCCATCCTTGTCAGCCAGGGTGGTGGACTCGAGGCCTTTGCCGCACTTGGCACATCGGAAGCAGGACTTATGCCAGGACTGGGGAGGGCAGGAAAGAATTAACTCTGCTGCCCCAGCCCATCCCCTTGGAGGTGTGATGAAGACACCTGTGGGGTCTGCCCAGCCTCCCCCACCTCCCGGAGGAGGTGCTGGGACCAGCGCCGCAGCCGCCCCACGAAGGGCAGGCGGGGCCCCCAGCTTTGTCCTGACTCCTGACCAGGACCCATGATGTGGGTGTGGGCTCGGACCCATCCTGGCCGTGGTTCCAGGCCAGTGGCCCCCTCACTTCTCACGGGGGACGTGACATACACGCTGGGGCCTGGCCGCAGGGCTGGCTTTTGTGGTCAGCAGGCCCCTGGAGTTCTCGAGGGCCCTCACTGCAGCGGGAGGCTGCCGCCGGGCAGGGGCCAGGTGCAGAGGCGGTGCCTGGCACCCTGGAAGTAGAAAGGGTCCACGGAGCTCCGGGAGAAGGCCAGGGGCCACAGAAGCCCCGCTGCTCCAATGAGGTGCTCGGAAGCCACACAGCCAACAGCCCCTCAGGGGAAGCCGGCCTGGGTCTGCAGCCCGTGGGGGCCAGCCAGACCCCGGTCAGCTGCCAGCCCCCAGCAGACAGCTCTGCACAGCCCGGAGCCAGAGGCAGCGGCGCAGACGGGCGAAGCCAAACAAGGCCTCTAAGGCCAAGGAGGCTCCCTTGCACAGCTGCCCTTTCTCAGCTGGAGATGGGAAGGAAATGGCAGGCCCTGGCTTCCTAGCAGCCAGGCCCACGCATGTTGGCTCCTGCCCAGGGCTCTAGGGGCCTCGGTGTCCGTGCTGAGGGCACCCTGGCCTCAGCTCGTCCTCGGGGAAACCCAGGCTGCCCCCCAGTCTCCAGGCAGATGGAGGACTGACCACCGCCACTGTCCCTGCAGACACAGTCGGGCCCCGCTGGTGGGGTCAGCACCTAAAGTCTTCCTGCTTCTCAGCCCTTCCTGAGGCACGGACGCTGGTCTCCTCCTGCCACCTCTGCCCGAAAGAGAACCCCTCCTCCGGAAGGGAGAGAGGGCCCCTCACTCTAAGACCCTGAGGGGGAATGGAAATGCTGATGCCTAGGTATTTTTTGGTGATTCCCTATTCTCATAGTGAGACACAGCAGAAGACACACCAACTTAATCACATCTCCTGTTTTCATATCATTTAGTGAACAGCAAGGATCTTCACTTCAACCTCACAAGAACCCACGAAAGCAGTGACGGTGATGGTAGCTGACTGGTGTCGCCACACCCGGGCACCGCACTGCACTGGGCCCCCCGCGCCGGCTCCATTCAGCTTTGAAGCCAGCTTGCCTGGCGGGCCTGCTGCGTGCGCGGCTTCAGACGCGGGGCTGAGGCTCAGGAGGGGATCCATCAGCCTAGGCTTCACAAGCAAACGGCAGTCATCCTGCTGGGTTTACAAACCTCTCCCGATGGACAGAGGCGGAAACAAGCTTCAAGGGGTAACATGGCCCCAAGAGGGGGCACCAGCAGCGGCGGTCAGCTCCTAGGAGCGGGCAGACCTGGGCTTTCACCTGGAACACAGGTGCGACCCCCTCCCCAGTGGGCCTGAAGGCCAGCTGGGGACCGAGCTTGGTCTAGACCCGTCCCGTGTGTCGTCCCCTGTCCACGTGCCCAGCTCCTGCTCAAGGCCGAGAAGCCCCAGAAGCCAAGACTCGGGTCCAGAGAGGCTGCAGACAGGCTCCAGGCCCCGCGGCGTCACAGCTGACCACGTGACCCTGGCCACGTCTGCGTGAATGCCCAGCACTGTCTCCGGGGCCCTCCTGAAGAAGCCTCTCCTGCAGCCCTCTGACAGCTCATCTGAGGCCACCTGTCCCTGCAGCCTCTCCGAGGGAGGGTCCCATTGCACTTTGGTGCCTGGGGGGGGAGTCTACTACTGGAATATCGCAATGGGCGGCAGGCGAGACAGCCAGACCAAGTTTGCCTCCTAGGAGGCTCTGATGGGCCTGAACCTTGGCTAACTCTGCCCTGGGGGCACATGAGTGGGTTTCTGTGGATTTGGGGTGGTTCTTAACATTTCTGTATCACAAATCCTTTTGAAAATGTGATGAATGCTATGGATCTTCTTCCCAGAGAGAGATGTGACCCCACACAACAATGCACATTCTTTTCAGGGCTGGTGTACATGTACCCTTAGAGGTCAGCAGACCCCGACTCTGGAGACATGGATCGATCAGAAGCTCCCTAGGAAGTGTATTTGCTGTTGTTCATTCAGTCAGGTATTTCCACCCCTTTGTGACCCCCTGGACTGCAGCATGCCAGGCTTCCCTGTCCTTCAGTATCTCCCAGAGTTGGCTCAAACTCATGTCCATTGAGTTGGTGATGCCATCCAACCATCTCATCCTCTGTCATCCCCTTCTCCTCCCGCCTTCAATCTTCCCCAGCATCAGGGTCTCTTCCAGTGAGTCGGCTCTTCACATCAGGTGGCCAAAGTATTGGAGCTTCAGCTTCAGCATCAGTCCTTCCAAAGAATATTCAGAACTGATTTCCTTTAGGATGGACTGATTGGATCTCCTTGCAGTCCAAGGGACTCTCAAGAGTCTTCTCCAGCACGATTTGAAAACATCAATTCTTCGGCACTCAGCCTTCTCTATGGACCAATGGTGAGGCTGCCATGATGGGGGATTCAGCTCCCTGGAGACTGGGAGGCACAGGGGACAGGCAGCCTCACAGACAAAGGGACCCCTTTCGTGGTGGGCTCTGAAATGAAGGGGAAGCTCCATCAAGGGCTCAGGCTTCCCTGAGCAGTGGGAGCACACTTCAAAGCCCCAGAATGCACGGTTCAGGAACATGTGTGCCACCCCCCCCCACCCCCAGCATGCCCAGCCTTACCTTCCCAGCGCCAATCACCTTCTCGGCTGCATAGACGGCCTGGCTGCACCGCGGGCAGCGCTCGGAGCCCCCGACCTTCTGGGCGAACTTGGACGTGTTGGGGTTGGTGGTGGGCCTGTGGCCGGGGGCCCTGCTCAGGGAAAAGCATGCGGTGAGGGGACGTGCAGGGAGCGACACGGTGGAGGGGACAGGCCTGGAGGGCGCCAGCTGCCGGCACCCAGCCCAGCCCGCCGCACGGCTGTAGCTGCCAGGGCTGCAGAGTCGGCTCTGCTGACGGGGAATGCACCCAGGGCCCAGGGGTCGCTTTCGCCCATGGGGGACCCACCAAGGGCCCAAGGGTCACCTCCGCCCACGGGGGACCCACCAGGGGCCCGTAGTATTCCTTCCCCGAGACGTCAGACTCCCCTCAGCCCCAGTTAGAACACCGGAGTCACTGACAGCTCGTCTGCTAAGAACTGGCCCCCTCTGCTCCCTGTTCCTGCAGCACGTCTATTACTAGAGTCTTCCCAGGAGAAATCAGCTGACAGGTCGCTCCCACGGGTGACAGCCTTGGCCGGAGTGTGGAAAGCCACTGTCACCTGCGACCATCCCCCAGCGCCAAGGGGCTGGCGGGCTGACTGCCAACACCCAGCTCACAGCAGGTCAGTGGTCAGGGGGCACTGCGGGCCTAGTGACACCCGTTTCCAGGAAGGGAACTGACACCCGGTGAGCCAGGCTGCGAGGTGGTCCGGCTCAGACCCTCAGTGGCTGTGGGGCGCCTTCAAGTCACTGATACTGGCTGGGTTTTCTCATCTGTGGACAGAGGAGAGGGGCCCAGCAGTTCTCCGGGCTCCTCCCAGTGCACGGAAATGCGGCCACGGCTCCACACGGAGAGGGGCCTGGCTGCTCCGGCCCCTCTGCGCTGCTGCTCTGACGGGGCCTGACGCACAGGAGGACCTCTGCTCTGGGCGGGGGTACTCACTCCTCGTGTCTGATGCCGAGCGACTCCCCCTTGTCCATGCTCAAGGTGCCCGCGCCCTGCCCGTAGCCGTAGCCCTTGGGCCCGTACTTCTTGCCGTAGCAGGACTTGCAGTAGATCTCCTCGCCGTGCACCGCCACGGTGGTGCTGTCCAGGTTCTTCTTGCAGACCACTGTGGGGGCGGGGGAGGGGCACAGGGCCAGTGGGTCACGGCCAGCCCCCACTGCCGAAGCTCCCTGGGATGCTGCGCACGCAACGTCCTGACCTCCCAGGAGCCAGGGGCCTGGCAATGGGGTTGGGGTGGCCAGGGAAATGGGAGGGGAGGAGGGCCTACGGATGCTGGCCCAGTGCCTCTCCCGGAGCTGGGTGGGCTTCCTCGCCCCCCTGCACCCTGAGAGCTTCCCGAGTTCATGGGGCCCCAGGGGGTGTGCCGGGCCTCACTGCCCTAGACAGACACTGTGGGTCCCAACACAAGAGGAGAAGCAAGAAGGGCAAGGCCGTCCTGCCTCCTGCTATTCGATTCAGAAGGGATGCCCGTGGGTGCGGGGGCAGGGCAGAGATGCTCCCAGGGGAAGGTCAATGTTTGTTCAGCACCCAGCGCGACCGGCTTGGAAATGAGCAGGCTGTGCTCATCACGACAACAGGATCTGAAGCACGTCAGATGCTGGGAGAATTTCCTGACTCGGGGCAAAGGGAGATTGGAATGGGGTACACTGGAAGGCCTGCAGAGCTCCCGCAGCTGCCTGTGGGCCTCAGAGCGGCCCCGTGACCCAGGATGAGACAGTGTGGAGCCCAGGGTCACACGGAGCCCAGGCTAGCCCACGTCCAGGGAGCGTCCTGGCCAGGCTACATGCCTTCCCAGCTCTGTGTCCCCAGCACATGACGACGGTGCTCCCCGAAAGATGGCTGAGAATGAAATGAGACCTCGCTGGGGAAGTGCTCAGCGCGGCGCCCTGTGCGCAGTAGGTCATCGTGAGCGCTGGCTGCCCCGACAGTGTGGCAGAGTTAGCACCCTGAAGGGCCAGGCCCCAGAAGACCATCAGCGTCCAACCCCCGAGGGCTTCTCTCCAGAGACTCACGTCCCATTGATGTAGGTTTGGGCCTAGGATAACAGTCGGGTTCCACGAAGGCCCTGAGATGGGGGAGGCAGTGTGCCCACCGGGACCACATTCTCAAACATGTCCTTCTGAAGAGGGACCCTGGGAGCAGCCAGCCTCTCCTCCTCTCGAGGAGCACTCAGCTTACCTCCATGCCCCTTGCCAGTTCCTTTGCCTTGAGATAGATTCCTCCCCCCACCCCCACCTCCACCGTGTGGCTCTCGGGATCTTAGTTGCCTGGGCAGGGGCTGAACCTGGCCCTTGGCAGTGAAAGCATCGAGTCCTAACCACTGGATCTGCAGGGAATTCCCAGCCTTTCCCTTGCCTTTAAAGGCCAGCTCTCTGCCCCCAACCCCAGCCCTGGGCCAAGTTGGAGACTTCAGACTAAATAAGGACCCTCTGGTCCTGCTTGTGAGATCCCCATGTTCTTCCAGCACGCGGGCAACCAAATATGGGCCAGCCCGCCGCCTCCCCAGGGCTTGGCTCTGGCCTGGAGGAAGCAGGCACAGCAGGCCAAGGGCTCCAGCATTCCCTTCTAGGGTGGGAAGCCAGGAGTCGGCCTGGAACTGCTTCCCGTAAGACCCAGAGTGACCTGGAAATTCCTAAGACTAGACAGGAGGCTGTGAGTGAGACAGAGCAGCCCGGGGGCTGAGGTCTCCTTGGGCGGCCTCCCCTGCAGGGACCTGGGGGTGCAGCTCAGAGGGGCCCCGGGTCTACAGCTGGCGCCTCCCAATGTCCCCACAGCCTGGCGCCTACAGGCAAGGGGGTGCCGCTGTGGGTGGGGCTGTGAGCACCCTGGGGCGAGGCCAGACCAGCTCTGCCTTCCCACGGGCTGACCCCAGGACAGGCCTGTCACAGCTCAGGGACGACGCAGCCTCGGGGCCGATGCCCACAGAGCCAAGGCCCCCCACCCAGGCTGGGCACTGTTTGCCACTTCTCGGACACTGGGGTGCACGCTGCAAGCCCAGCCCAGGGTCCATCCCATCCCCCCAGCCCCGCGCCCCTGGCTTCCCTGACTGCCCAGCTGGTGGCCACTCCTCCCCGGCAGCTGCCATTGGTGATCAAAGCCACATGTGAGGGTGGAGAGGGGTCCTTGGGGCCAGCAGTCTGGCCCCTCTCCCTCGCCAGCAGCAAGCCCTCTGATGCCCTCTGAGAAAAATAAATGGCCTGAAAATTCCTGAGCGCAGTGAGCTGCTGATGACACCACACGGCTGTCGGCCTCCTCTGGGCCGGATGCCAAAGGCTCCGCCCAAGCTCACTGCCCACCCGAGGCCGGCACAGCCCTCGGTCAGCCTCGGCAGGCGTGGGACCCACGCTGCCTGCTCTGGAGGTGGCTTCTGGCTGGCCCAACCACAGCCGGTGGGAGCCGGTGCTCCTTCAGGGCAGGTGGCCCCGGGGGTCTGTGTCCCACTTGGGAGCACGGGCTCCGGAAGCAGTGAAGCCACGCTGGGGGGTGCAGGGCCCGGTTCCCAGACCTCCCCGACGGGCTGGGGCCACCCCGAGTCCCAGTCTTCTTGCTGAGGATCCTCTGTGTCGTGTGTGTGTGCGCACGCGCATGTGTGTGGACATATATGTGCAAGTGTGCATGTCTGTGTGCGCATGTGCATAGGTGGGTGGGTGCATGTCTGTGGGTGCACACATGTGTGTCTGTGTGGATGTGTCTGCATGTGCATGGATATATGTGCGCGTGTGCGTGTGCGTGTGTGTGTGTGTCTGTGTGCGTATGTGTGCGTGTCAGGGAGCAGCTATCGTTGACTGAACACTCACAACTGCTCCAACTGCTCCTTTTGTTTTCTGACCCCTTCCTCTCAGTTCCCGCAGCCCTGCCCCAAGAAGTAGGTGTTGTTTTCTCCCCTGTAATGTTGAGAAAATGCAGAGAGAGAAGGAGGCACCTGGCCCTCAGCATCCAGAGAACAGAAAGGGAATTCACATCTGGACTCTGACCCACTGGTTCTGAAGGCTCGGGTCTTGTTCGCCACGCTCCTACCCACCCAGCGCCACTGCCTGGGCTCGGGGGAAACAGGTCACCTCCTGTAAGCCCCTCGGCCCTGAGCCCATCAATCAGGAGCCTGCGGACGTCCCCCCACCTCCAGGGCCCGGCGCTCAGGACACCTGGGCCCCAGCCGCACCCAGCACCCCAGGTACCCAGGCGCTTGCCCACCAGGCAGTGACCGGGGCCCGTCTCCTCCCAGCCATCAGGACGACGTCAACATCCCCTCACGCGGACTGTCGGGCAGAGGTGGGGGCTGAGAGGAGAGGCCTCCCACCCAGAGATGCCAGGAGAGCCCAGCCCCTCCCCAGACACGGCTGCCCATGAGGCTGCTGCTGGTGAATTTATCTTTGAGGGATAGCTGACATGTCTATGTCCATTGCCCAAGGACGTGAACTCAGGCAAACTTCGGGAGATGGTGAAGCACAGGGGGGCTGGCGTGCTAGGGGCCCATGGGGTCACACGGAGTCGGACACGACTGGGCAACTGAACAATAGCTGTTGTTGACACAGTGTGTTATGAAGTGTCAGCTGTCCGACACCGAGACTCACCTTGTCTAAAGTCACTCACCTGTGACTGTTTTAAAGTGCTGCTGTGCTCCCTGTGCTCTGCAATACATCCTCGTAGCTTTTTCATCTCACATGTAACAGTCTGTACCTTTTAATCCTCTCCCCGTCTTGCTATCCCCCCACTAGTGTATCCTCCGCATCCGTGATTTCTGTGGCCTTTTAACAAAGGGTAATCTGGGTCCAGGGGTTGGTGAAACCCTGGGCTAAAAGTGTCTTGCTCTTAAGTGCCGGGATTGTGGTAGGGAGAGAGGGAAGACAAAGTGAGTGGGAAGTTTTCCCCGCCTGGTCTTTCCGGCTTGGGTTAGGGTTAGGCCCTGGTGTGTCCACGCCCTCCAGCTCGGCGGGCCAGCCCCCCACAGCCCCCGCCTCCGCCTTAGAAACAGCTTCTGAGGAACACAGGGGCCCTAAAGCGCCTCCCCGCCCCGCTGCGCTCCTGCCAAATGTCAGGCTGTTTACCACCGTCCCTCCCAAGGACCGTCCCCCAGGGGCCGACAGGCAGGTCATCCCCATGGCGACAGCCGGCCTGGGCGGGCACTCACAGCACAGGAAGCAGGACTTGTGGAAGCTGCTGCCTTCGCACTGGACCTCTTCAGCAAAGTACACCGTCTTCTGGCACACCCCACACTTCTTGCCTCCTCCCCAGTTCGGCATCCTGCAAGTGGACACGGAGAAGGGAATGAACTTTCCAGGGAGGTGGAGACCTGGATGGCCCAGGACAGGGCCTGGGGCAGAGGCCTCCCCAGCCGGCAACCTGGGGGCTTCCCACTCCGGAGCCCACAGGGAACTGCTGCACAGCCACTGTATTTTCAGCGACCCTCCCCCCTCCACCCGCCAGCCCTCTAGGACATAAACTCCCACAAGACACAGGCTGTCGTAGAAACAACAATAAAGCCTTTGCTGTGTGCACCCAGGCAGACAAATCTCACGGCAAAAGAAACAGGTAAGCTAGAACTCAAAAAAAACAAACTATCTGTGTCGGGTCTCAAACAGGCAAAACTCACACTGTCAAGGGAAGAACACATGTGTGAGAGAGCGATAAAGACAAGGGAATATCAGAGACTACTGTCTTAGATTTGGCACCTCGAAGACAGAAAAAGGGGGCCGCCAGGGGTAATCACATGGAGGCTCCTGTTGTAATTATTCTTCAAACTACGCATATCAGTTCAGTTCAGTCGCTCAGTTGTGTCCGACTCTTTGCGATCCCATGAATTGCAGCACGCAAGGCCTCCCTGTCCATCACCAACTCCCAGAGTTCACTCAGACTCACGTCCATCGAATCAGTGATACCACCCAGCCATCTCATCCTCTGTTGTCCTCTTCTCCTCCTGCCCCCAATCCCTCCCAGCATCAGAGTCTTTTCCAATGAGTCAACTCTTCCCATGAGGTGGCCAAAGTATTGGAGTTTGAGCTTTAGCATCAGTCCTTCCAAAGAACACCCAGGACTGATGTCCTTCAGAATGGACTGGTTGGATCTCCTTGCAGTCCAAGGGACTCTCAAGAGTCTTCTCCAACACCACAGTTCAAAAGCATCAATTCTTCAGTGCTCAGCTTTCTTCACAGTCCAACTCTCACATCCATACATGACCACTGGAAAAACCATAGCCTTGACTAGACAGACCTTTGTTGGCAAAATAATGTCTCTGCTTTTTAATATGCTATCTAGGTTGGTCATAACTTTCCTTCCAAGTAGTAAGCATCTTTTAATTCCATGGCTGCAGTCACCATCTGCAGTGATTTTGGAGCCCCCAAAAATAAAGTCTGACACTGTTTCCACTGTTTCTCCATCTAATTCCCATGAAGTGATGGGACCAGAGGCCATGATCTTAGTTTTCTGAATGTTGAGCTTTAAGCCAACTTTTTCACTCTCCTCTTTCACTTTCCTCAAGAGGCTTTTTAGTTCCTCTTCACTTTCTGCCATAAGGGTGGTGTCATCTGCATATCTGAGGTTATTGATATTTCTCCTGGCAATCTTGATTCCAGCTTGTGCTTCTTCCAGCCCAGCGTTTCTCATGATGTACTCTGCACTATGCATATAGGTTTATAACAAAAACTTTATTTATTTGGCTACACCATGTCTTGGCTGCAGTATGCAGGATCAAGTTCCCCAACCAGGCATTGAACCTGGGCCTCTGCATTGGGAGTGAGAAATGTTAGCCACTGGACCACCAGGTAAGACACCAGTTTAGTTCAGTCGCTCAGGCGTGTCTGACTTTTTGCGACCCCATGGACTGCAGCATGCCAGGCTTCCCTGTCCATCACCAACTCCTGGAGCTTGCTCAGACTCATGTCCATTGAGTCAGTGATGCCATCCAACCATCACATCCTCTGTTGTCCCCTTCTCCTCCTGCCTTCAATCTTTCCCAGCATCAGGGTCTTTTCCAATGAGTCAGCTCTTCACATCAGGTGGCCAAAGTATTGGAGTTTCCACTTCAGCATCAGTCCTTCCAATGAATATCCAGGATTGATTGCCTTTAGGATGGACTGGTTGGATCTCTTTGCAGTCCAAGAGACCCTCAAGAGTCTTCTCCAACACCACGGTTCAAAAGCATCGATTCTTCAGTGCTCATCTTTCTTTATAGTCCAACTCTCACATCCATACGTGACTACGAGAAAAACCATAGCTTTGACTAGACGGGCCTTTGTCAGCAAAGTAATGTCTCTGCTTTTTAATATGCTGTCTAGGTTGGTCATAGCTTTTCTTACAAGGAGCAAGCATCTTTTAATTTTATGGCTGCAATCACCATCTGCAGTGATTTTGGAGCCCAAGAAAAGAAAGTCTCACTGTTTCCATTGTTTCTCCATCTATTTGCCGTGAAGTGATGGGACCAGATGCCATGATTTTCCTTGTCTGAACGTTGAGTTTTAAGCCAACTTTTTCACTCTCCTCTTTCACTTTCATCAAGAGGCTCTTTAGTTCTTCTTCACTTTCTACCATAAGGGTGGCATCATCTGCATATCTGAGGTTATTGATATTTCTCCTGGCAATCTTGATTCCAGCTTATGCTTCATCCAGCCCAGCGTTTCTCATGATGTACTCTGTATAGAAGTTAAATAAGCAGGGTGACAATATACAGCCTTGACGTACTCCTTTTCCTATTTGGAACCAGTCTGTTGTTCCATGTCCAGTTCTAACTGTTGCTTCCTGACCTGCATATAGGTTTCTCAAGAGGCAGGTCAGGTGGTCTGGTATTCCCATCTCTTAAAGAATTTTCCACAATTTCTTGTGATCCACACAGTCAAAGGCTTTGGCAGAGTCAGTAAAGCAGAAGTGTTAGGGGAAGCACGCTGACTGAAGCCGCCCCCCTGGCCAGGCACCATAGTAACCATTTGCATGAGTTGTTTTATGACAGGAGGTCCTGATAAGGAATAGGGAACTAATAAGCTGCCACCAACCGGAAGAGTTAGGAAACGTTGAAAGGAGGCACTGCGTGTCCACCCACTTCCCAGAATCCCTCTCGCTAACATCCATCATGGCTGAGCGATGTGTGCACCACCAGGAAAGAGTGAATTAGAGTAATTGGCCAAAGACCACCAGGAAACTAATCCCATCACCATAAAACCCGAACGCAGCAAAGCAGTTCTTCTGGGTTCCCTTACCCTACTGCTCTCCACTCGGGTGCCCTTCCCAATAAAATCTCTTGCTTTGTCAGCACATGTGTCTCTTCAGACAATTCATTTCTGAGTGTAGACAAGAGCCCAGTTTCGGGCCCTGGAAGGGGTCCCCCTTCCTGCAACAGAAGTAGATGTTTTCCTGGAATGCTCTTGCTTTTTCGATGATCCAGCACATGTTGGCAATTTGATCTCTGGTTCCTCTGCCTTCTCTAAATCCAGCTTGAACATCTGAAGTTCATGGTTCACGTACTGTTGAAGCCTGGCTTGGAGAATTTTGAGCATTACTTTGCTAGCATGTGAGATGAGTGCAATTGTGCGGTAGTTTGAGCATTCTTTGGCATTGCCTTTCTTTGCGATTGGAATGAGAACTGACCTTTTCCAGTCCTGTGGCCACTGCTGAGTTTTCCACATTTGCTGGCATATTGAGTGCAGCGCTTTCACAGCATCATCTTTCAGGATTTGAAATAGTTCAACTGGAATTGCATCACCTCCACTAGCTTTTGTTCATAGTGATGCTTCCTAAGGCCCACTTTACTTCCCATTCCAGGATGTCTGGCTCTAGGTGAGTGATCACGCCATTGTGATTATCTGGGTCGTGAAGATCTTTTTTGTATAGTTCTTCTGTGTATTCTTGCCACCTCTTTTTAATATCTTCTGCTTCTGTTAGGTCCATACCATTTCTGTCCTTTATTGAGCCCATCTTTGCATGAAATGTTCCCTTGGTATCTCTAATTTTCTTGAGGAGATCTCTAGTCTTTCCCATTCTATTGTTTTCCTCTATTTCTGTGCATTGATAACTAAGAAAGTCTTTCTTATCACGCCTTGCTGTTCTTTGGAACTCTGCATTCAAATGGGTGTATCTTTTCTTTTCTCCTTTGCCTTTCGATTCTCTTCTCAGCTATTTGTAAGGGCTCCTCAGTCAGCCAATTTGTCTTTCTTTTTCTTGGGGATGGTCTTGATCCAAACCTCTGTCCATAGTTCCTCAGGCACTCTATCAGATCTAATCCCTTGAATCTATTTCTCACTTCCACTGTATAATTGTAAGGGATTTGATTTAGGTCATACCTGAATGGTCTAGTGTTTTTTCCTACTTTCTTCCATTTGAGTCTGAATTTGGCAATAAGGAGTTCATGATCTGAGCCACAGTCAGCTCCTGGTCTTGTTTTTGCTGACTGTATAGAGCTTCTCCATAAGCTCTATAAGTCCTCGCATGTAGGTTTTATATGCTCTTTTGTATGTAAGATCTGGCTCACCAAAAATTTTTTTCTTTAGCCACATCACAGGGCTTGCAGGATCTTTCTTCCCTGACCAGGGATCGGACCTATACCCTTGTATTGAACGTGTCAAGTCTTAACCCCCCGGGAATTTCACCCCCTCCAAAAAAAAAACCTCAATTTTTTTGAAAAAGCAGGAGTCAGACACAGAGGGCAGGACTGAAGCTTTAGAGCTCATTAGGTGGGGGGAGGGGGAAGCATTTGCAAAATCCAATTTTCCAGTACCACCCCCAACCCAATGAATCATGACCTCTGAGGATGGGGCACAAGAACAGGAATATTTAACAAGCACCCAGCTGACTCTGAAGGCAGTAGCCTGGGACAAGTTGAGAAGGTTGAGGTTGGTTCTGAGCTGGGGTCCTGAGGCCAGGTGGGTTTAGTCCTTTCCTGACCCTGCCACTCACTGCTGTGTGTTCCTTGGGCAAGGGAGCTAGCCTTTGTAAACCTTCATTTCTGCATCTTAAAATGGGGACAAAAGCAGAAGCTACATCACAGGTTACTTCTGAGGAATCAGGGAGGCATGGCTTAGTGCCTGACACAGGGTGAGTTCAGGGACCCAGGGCTGCAGGGTCAGAGCCCAGGATTAGGGATGGCGAGCCTTCCAGCTCTTTGGACAGAAGTGCACGGGGGAGGGACTCCATGGGAGAACTGGGGTGCTGGGAAACAGTGGGGGGCCAGGGAGGAGTACCCTCCATGGGAACTCGGATATGGGCACCCGGGGTGGTGCCGGCAGCTGGAGTCTAGGCAGGGGCAGGGGGCATGGTCCCTACCACCAGGGGCTTCCCATCGGATGCAGTTCAGGGAGGAAGCTTGCCCCCGAAATGTCTCTTTGCTATGTGGATTATTTCAAGCTGAAAACAATCAAGGCCCAAAAAACTCAGGAAGAAACATCAATCTTCCCTCAAATGCCTAAAAGAATTTCGATAGAGGGCCAGTTCCCCAATACTGCAGTTTCCAGAGATCTCTGTGAAGAACACAGGCTGGGTGTGGTGGGGAAAGTAGGCAGGGCCAGGAGACCAGTCCACTCTGTGTCCCCTTATCTCTGCCCGGCCCAGCAAACACTGGTTTCCAAACATTTGCTTTTCCTTCTCCATGTCAACTGGCTCCTCGCCTCTGAAGTCCCAAACCATTGCCCCAACTTCCTCTTTTGTCTTTAGCTGAGCATGGTATTTAATGTGAGGGTTTGGGCCACTTTGGGAGTTACTCGGTTTTTTGGGTAGACATGTTATTAAGCTTTGATTTGCTCCTGTTCATCTGTCTCAGGTCAAGGTAATTCTTTTCAAGTTAGAAGGAGCTAGAAGGGTGCAGGGAATTTTCTTCCCCAACAGGGGACACAGGTGTCGGCTCAAGGAGGAGGTCCAGTCCAGGTTCACTGCCATGCCCTCAAGTCTGCGTGTGTCTAGCACACAGGTGTTTGTACAGGAGTGCGCGCCTGGCACACAGGTGTTCACACAGGTGTCTGAGACGTCAGCCCCGCTAACGCTCAGAGCTGCAGCCCAAGGCCCGCAGTATGCTCACTGGGGTGTGTGGGCCGAGAGCAGGCCCCTGTGGGTGAGGGGTGCAGGGAGCTGGGACGCTCACTCTCCACGGCCTCTGCTCTGTCTCCCCGTCCCAAGGGTTGTGGTTCCCCTGGTGCCACTGCTCTTGTGGTCACCCCGCTGAGCACTTCCACTGACCTTGACCTCTGCCCTGAGCCCAGGCTCACACACCCAGTTTCAGGGAAGCACCTCGATTTCAACACCAGCCACCTGAACTCATCACCTTTTCTCTCCAACATGCTCTTTTTCCTGACTGTCCATTTTGTTGCTGGAACCATAATCTTCTCTGATCACTAAGGAATCTCATCCTGAACCCCAGAATGGGGAGGAGCTCTGTACCCCAACTCCACCCACTCACCCCAAACCCTGACTTCCCCGCCTCTCCAGGCCTCTTCTCACCACTGAGATTCACTGACCCTCAACAGCCCCCTTCTCCTTGGGAATCAGCCCAATTTTCATCCAGGACACGGGACCTAAGCTGACTGCCAAGGTTCCCGGCTCAGGGCTCAGCTCCCATACCGCCAGGGCCGGTCCCTGAGGCCCCACTGTTCCTCCGGCCCCCTGTGGCAGGGCTGCAAAACCATCTCCATGACGGACAGTCAGGTGGGTGTAGTGTGGTCATTACAGTCGGCCTAACCTCCAGCCGCCTCCCGACCCTTCCTTGCTACAGAACCCCATTTGAATCAGGCAGACCCCGCTCCCTCAAGTGACCCCCAGGAGGTGCTCAGGGCAGAGCCTGGACCCGAAAGTCACCCAGTGACTCCAGCCCCCTGAGGGGTGGTGCAGGCACAGCCACGAGCAGGGCGGGGAGTCCTGGGGGACGAGCCGGTTCCCAGAGAGACATATGGTTTCCCTCCTGCCTCTTGACGGGTGCCGGGACGTGACCCCCGAACCCCAGCCCTCAGCATTCGGCAGACAGCCTGCCCCGAGCCTGCAGACCCACTGTGTGCCGGGCAGTCTGCAAGCGCCATCCACCATTCCTGGCCACCCGGAGGCGGGGACCTGACCATGGCACGGATGAGGACATGGGGCTGGGGAGGCCTGCAGTCAGGGCTGCGGTGAGGCGGCCACCCAGCCCCATGCTGGCCCTCTGCGTTTAGCGGACAGGGCTTGGGGACATGGGGACCCAAGGGCTCCTGCCTCGCCTTGTCCCGCCCCTGAGCCCACAGGCTTCGTCCTCCAGCCCTGGGACACCCCTGAGGGGGGAAGTTCCCTGACCACGCGGTGGGGAGCTGTTCCCAGCCGTGGTTTGTTCCCGACACAAAAGCCCTCCTCCCTCGGGAGGCCCATGTCCAGCAGGGTCTGGGAACCTGAGGTGGGAAACTGCTCAGGCCGCCTCCGGGCCGGGGGCCCCCCAAACTGTGGGGAGGTCCCCTTCAGGAACCCAGGGGACAGACAGGGCTCGGCACCCTGGGGCAAAGAGTACTGAGCCAGGCCATGGGCTCCCCCCGCCCTCATGAGGACCCCTCGGGAATCTATGGGTTGGGGGGCTCAGCTGGGGGTCTGGCCACCTTCTTTCACCAGGGAGGTTCCTGCTCCACCCACTCCCTCCTGCCAGCCTGAGTCCAGCTGACAGAGCCCGAATGCCTTAAAAGGAAACCTACTTCCCAGACCATCTGGAGTTCAACAGGGACGCCTGGCTCCCTCTCAGCTGCTTCCTCAGGCCTGGGGGCAGAGCGCCCCGCCCCCGCCCCCGCCCCCCGCAGGAGACGGCGGAGGGAAGGGAGGGCGGAGGGGTCCAGGCAGTGCAGAGGTCAGGAAAGGGGATCTGGACCCATTTCTTCCCAGCCGAAAGGTCAGGCTCCCTTCTTCTGCGCTTGTGTGCTCCTCCCTAGGTCAGGCCATCCGCTTCTGAGGGTTGGGGGCAAATGAGAGCAGCGGCCCAAGGCCTGGTGTGCGGTGGGTCCCGCTCCTGAGGCCCCCCCCCCTCGCCCCGGGCTGGACGTGCGTTGTCCTTGCCCCAGGCCAAGTCTGCTCTGGGTGCCGACCCTGTGGTCACACCAGCCCTGACCTCCCGGGGGGTTTTGGTTTGTCCACTTCACCGTGTCTACAGTTCCCACTGAGCAGTGGGCTTCATCTCCTGTGGGATGGCTGGAGACACCCAGACAGCTATTCCCCTGAAATGTCAAGGCCTTCAGGGCTGCCAGAAGCTAGAAGCCCGGGACTGGATTCTTTCGACCAGTGCCCGGGTCGGCCCGCTGCCCCCAGCCTCATCCAGCTGCAGCATGAAGACTGGCTCACAGCTCCTCTGTCCTGGGAGCAGAGACCCGGCCGGGCTCGGGGCTGCGGAGGACAGACGCTCACATTCCGCCAGCCGTGTGCGAACGTCAGGCTGAGGTGATGCCCAGGGCGCTCACGGTTCAAGTCTAAGAAACCAGCTCGGCCTCCAGCGTCTGCGGGAAGGTCTCTCCTCCTCAGATCAGTGACCTGACGGCATTCCCTGCCGTGTCTTTGTCCCCAGTGGAAAATCCCAAACTTCTCTGTTCCAAAGCCTCCTGCTCCCCAGGGACAGAGGGCAAATCCTGGGCCCAGAGCGCAGGTCCCCTCCAAGCGGTCTGGCCAGGAAGGGCTCGCCGGGCCGGGTGGTGGGCTGGGCGGGGCCTGGCCAGGTGCACACGGGAGCTATCATCCTTTCCAACCTGCTGCTCAAGCCTTTCCCCGCCCCCACACCGGAGGGCAGCCAAGGAAAGAGGGGTGCCTGGAGAAACAGAGTCTGGGAAATGGTCCTGCCCTGAAAGGTGTGGTCAGTCACTGCGGGGGCGCAAGGACTGACATGGGGTGCAGGCCCGGCCTCAGCGTCACACAGTTCCTGGAACTCTGCAGGCGACTCAGCCCGCCAGCACCCCTGTGCGGACCCCACAGTGCTCCAACCCCGTGTCACCCTGCTCCCTGTCTCTCCGCTCTGAGTTCTCTCTTCAAGCCCAGGCCCTGAGGCCCTTGTGGGGCGGTGACTGCGCCCATCATGCTTTTACCAGCAGGGCACTCCCCACAGGGTTCAGAATCTGAAGGTCAACAAAGGTAGAAACAGTGGGCTAGGATTTAAGCATTTTTAAACTGTTACAGGAAGCCTGATATTATAACAAGTTCCCATAGATTAACCAACAGATAAAGTGATGTCAATTTAGTAACAGTTGGTTACCCATGCTGAAAAGGTCTGAATTATTTTCCTGGATTAAATTTTTAAAAGCCAAAACAAAGCACATGAGCCCTTAGCCCGCGTAAAACAGGCTGCTTGCAGCTGACACGTCAGGCAGCCCCCGCGGGCCCTGCAGAAAGGCAGCACCGCAGAGGGGGTCTGCTCGCCTCGTGTAGGAGTCAGACGCTGTCTGCGGCCCTAGGAAGCCGCGGAAAAGCTAACTGCCTCCGTATTTACACTCTTTACCATACATGGAATCACTCGGTGATGACGTCAGACGAATTCCTGGGGAGCTGCGTAGTGCAAGCCCAGCGTCACCGCAGAAATTCCTGACCACTGGGTCTGTGGGCGCCTCCCCCCTCCCCTGCCCCCAGCAAATCCCTGACCACTGGGTCTGCAGGCACCCACCCCTGCCCGCCCCAACCCAGCTCTGCCCCTGGCTTCTCCTCTGGAAGGCTCTTTTCCAGGCTGCTTCTCTTTCTTGTCAACCTGACACTGAAATCCAAACACGCATCAGACTTGGTAAGAGCGCATCCCCGGGACCCAGGCCCCAACTTCCGGGAGGCCCTCCCCTCTCCCTACACTGTAGAGGACCCAGTGGTGGCAAGTTCTAACCCGACTCCTTCCACATTCACACTAGCAGAGCCGTGTCCTCCCTAAGCAGTGTGTAAGCTGCTGTAAAGCTCTTTGTAAAGCACGTCTGTCTCAGGAGTGGCGGATCTGTCCCTGGAGAGCTGATCAGAGACAGGAAAGGCAGAGTGACCCAGAGGCTGGGTGCAGGCCTGGAAGGTGTCTGCCTGGGTCTCAATGGCGGCCTTGACCCCGAGTGAGTCACTGGTCACCTCTGAGCCCCAGCTTCCTCAGGCTCACCTCACAGGCTGCCCCAGGCGAGTCGGCGAAAGACACAGGCCAGTCCCGGGCTGGGGAGCACAGACGTCAGCCGGCTGTTCTCTCGGGAAAGGCCAGCTCTCCTGCCCAGGGTCGTGACTCTTTCCTTATTTGCCGACACGTCCGAGGGTGGCAAGTGGCGACCTTTATTCTCCTCGGTGCCTCAATATATCCAATGCACGACTTCCCCGTCCTCTCCAACCCAACCTCACAAGAAGCCGGCTTACAGAAACTTCAGCTCCAGCAGCCTCTCAAAGAAGCCTCCCCAGTCTGCCTTCTACCAGGAGGCCCACGGTTAATGAAAACCTGACCTGGGCCTCTGTGCCACACCGGCGCGCCGGACCAGCACGGGTTTGCAAGGGTCACGTGTGCCCAGCAGGGCAGCTCGGCTATGAGCCCACGTCTACCCGTTCACTCACCAAATGTCTACTGCCCGCCAACCAGGTGCCAACACTACACTCCTGGCCAGGAAGGCCCTGCCAGGCCACAAGGCAGAGAGGTCTGCTGTGAGAGAAGGGACACCTGGGCCAGGAGGGCAGGCGCTGGGTGGCCCAGGGGTGGGGGTGTGGCCTGCAGACCTGTGCCAACGGTTTCTCCCCAGCGACCCCCAGACCCTTTAAAGGGCCAGCGCTGCCCCTCCCCCTCCAAGCACACCCTCCCTCTCCAAGCACACCCTCTCCGGAGTAAACCTCCTTCCTTGTCCGCCTCCTCCGCCCAGGATTTCCTCCCTGCAGGACCGGGTCCTTCCCTGGGCGACGGCCAGCAGTGCAGGCTTGGATCCAGCCACAAGGACAGTCTCTCTGGAAAGAGGTGGCCGGGGCCCGGAGCCTGAGCCCACCTTGACCCTCAGGGGCTGAGAGTAAGTGGCGGCAGGGAACACGACCCCCAGGGAGTGCCCGGATCCCAGCTGCTCTCTGAGATGACAGGGGGCGGCCAGCTCCTCTCGCCTCTCCAGCTTCTGGGAGGCAGGAAGGCTGGGGGCGAAGACAACCGGCCCCGCCCTCCCAGGACCGCGGCCAGAGAAGCAGAACCCCGCGTCCAGGCCGGCAGAGTATCCGGGTCAGTCTGCCTCGGCATCACCTCTACAAGTTGAGGCCCCGCTTCCACCAGAGCCCCGCGGGCCTCCAGGAGCTACTGCGACAGGACCCCCAGGCCAAGTCCCCCCAGCTGGGAGGGGCTGCCCACCCGTCCACGCCCAGGAGCAGGGGCGGGGCCCATGCCTTCAGGAAGGGGCGGAACCCACCCCACAACCGTCTAGCCCGGGGTCTCGATCAGATCACAAACGGTGTTTGCAGCATACTCGGCAGCTGTGAGCGCGGAGGACGCGCCTGCCTGCACGCTGCTTGTTGGGTAACGGGTTGTAACTTGCTTCAAGTATGCTCACAGCGCCCCTTCCTGCCCCCGGCCTTCGGGACTGAGGCTGCAAACACTGGCTTCCTCCAGGCTTCGGTGGTGGTCCCCGCGCCGCGCCAAGTCCCGGGGCGTCAGGAGAGAAGGCGGCGGGGCGACCTTCATCTAGCCCTTCGCAAAAGGGGAAACTCGCACCCGCGCTCCGGGCACAGCTGTGCCAGGCGGGTCCCCCACCCGCCCGCCGCACGTTCCCCCGGGCAGGAGGGGTGGCACGGATGCCCTCATCCCCCGCCGCACAAGGAGCGTCAGTGCGCGCAGAATCGCCCATTGTCCCGCCGCGGGACCCGCCGGGGGGAAGGACCCGAAAGGGGCCCCGCGCTAACTGGAAAGAGAACCGCGGCCACTTCACCCCTCTCCTCCGCCCGCGCCCACCCAGCGCCCCTTTTTCTTGCGACCCTCCCTGTAGCATCCCTGGAGGCGGCGGCGGGGCTGGAAGGCCAGGGGCGCCCTGAGCTCGAGGGCAGGCGCTCCGGCGGGTGGGGGACCTGGGCGCTCGGCGCTCCGGCGGGTAGGGGACTGGGTGCTCGGCGGCGCGCAGGCCGGGCCTCCGAGCCCGGGGTGCACTCACCTGGCAGCGGCCGAGCGTGGCAGGCGGCAGGCAGGCGAGAGGGCGGGCTCTGAAAATGAGGCTTGGCGCGCCGGCCCGCGCGCAGTTTTGTTCCGCTCGAGGAGGGCGTGTCCGGGCCGCGCCAACCCACAGGCTTTGCACACCGCACCAGGCCGGCGCCGATGTCACCGCCCCAGGCTGATGTCACGGCGCAGGGCCGCCCCCAGGTCCGGGCCGCGCCGGCTGAGCTCCGGGGAGCCCCTGTGCGCCCCGCCGCAGGGGAAGCAGCGGCTCACTATGCCCGGAACTTCTCAGCGGTCCCGGCCGCCGGACGAGGGTGGCGACACACGTGATCCGTGATCCACGATCCAAGAGCCCAGATAAACGTGTGCCGCAGGAGAAGGGGGGTCGTCGTGTTTGGTGTCCTGGTAGCAGGAAGTCAGGGACACGGGGAGGGGGCGCCGCGCCCCGGTTAGGGTACCACTCCCCCTCCAGGTCTGATCCCGCCCCTTCCGCATACCCGCTGGTCCCCAGGCTTGGACGGCCCACCCCTAGGCCTCGGTCCCAGTCTGTGAAAGGAGTATAATCCACAGGGAAGTGGGGTTGTGGCGGGCAGGGGAGATCCTATAGGCTTAGCAAGCCTTCAGCAGTGCCCTTCAGTGAGGATCACCCTGCCTCCAACAGCTCTGTCCCCTTGGCCTTCCCCAGTGGAGGAGCCCCCTCCGCCCCCCAAACAGCAGCTCTGAGAAGTGGGGGTGACGCTGGGCTTTTCTTCGGGCCTCGGAAAGCTGCCCTGGGGTAGCTGCCAGTGAGTGGGCCACCCAGGGGTTCTGCGGCGGCATCTCAGAGGCACACAGCTCTTTCCTGGGTGCAGGAACAGCCCAGAAACCCAGTGGCCTGGACAGGGAAGGAACACCCAGGCTCCTGGCAGGGAGGACCCTGGTGGGGAGCAGAGAGCACCAGGCTTTCAAGGAAGGTGCCATCCCCTCCCAGATGGTCCTGCCAGCCTCTTGGCTCCCAAGGCTCACTGCCCTTTAGGCTTGTGGATCTGGACTCAGAGGGTCATGGAATTCTGAGACAGTAGTGTGCCCGGGACCTGGGGTACCTCCAAAGACAAAGCCCTTTCTTTTTGTTTGTAGTTTTTGTAGCTCATTCACTGCATGTCTAAGTTGAAAGGGAATGCCATCTGATCCTCCAGGCTGGATGGCACAGCTGGCACAGAGCAGCCTGAGCAGGCATGTGGCACACTGATCTTGGGTGCCCACTGCACTGTGCTGTGTCCACTGGGTGGGCGTCGTGTGCCCCTCTCTGCTGCCCTCTTGGCGGCAGCATCTCTGGAAAAGGATGCCTCCTCTGCTCAGGGCAGTGCACTGGGGGCAGGCCCCTCCCCCAGGTCACCTGGAGATATAGATGCTGCGTCTTCCAGCCTGGACAGGTGTCAGAGCCTCAACACTCACCTCCGTCCTTTAAAGCCCCAGGCAGCTGAATCAACTCTCCCAGGAATTAAGTCAGGAATCTTACAGTCCAGAAAATGAAATATTTGTCTAAGCTTTTCTTACTTTCTACCCTAAGAACATCTTTCCCTGGGCCGGGCCCTCTGTACAAACAGGGCCCTCCCAAGATTGGGAGCACTGACCCCACCAGGATTTCTTGCAAATCAGGCCCTTCTCATCTGACCCAACCTCGATGTAGGAGAAAAACCCAGGGAGACTGCTGGTCACCCCACACCGAGTGTGCAATGCAACAGGCGTGTTGCCCTGCAGAGCAGCGGCATCAGAGCCCGTGGGCCCACTGCCCAGACGCGCCTGTCTCTCAGGAGCATCCTGCCTCCCTTCGGCTCCCCCATCCCGAGGAGCGCAGCTTTGGAGTCTTGCAGGATTTTACAGAAGGGCCTTTCCTTCTTTGGTCTGGGTTTGTCCTGCCTGGGTGGGGAAGCTGCTGGAGGACTTCCCCAGTGAGGACAGTCAACCTGTGCTGGGAAGCTGCCTTAGGGCAGGTCTGGGGAAAGGCCAGCACACCTGGATTCTCCTGCAGGCTCTTGGAGAGCCTCGTAAATGGGGGGTGCTGTGTGCTGAGTCCTGCCCCTGGGATGGCTGCTGAGAGCGGGGAGTGATGCTGGTTCACAGAGAGCTGAGGCAGCAGGACAGCCCCAGGCTGGGCAGTGACGCACTGCACTTGACCCTTCTCTGGGGAGAGACCACAGGGTCAGTGAGAAAGTGAATCCTCACAGGGCCGAGCGTCTGCTGGGAGCTGCCCGGGCACACGGGGAGTGAGGGGTCGAGGAGGACAGACGCAGATGAATGTGATGACCACAGGCCCAGGGCAGGCACAGCCACTTCACGGCCAAGAGGGACCTGAGAGAGCAAGGCCTGCGGATGACCAGGGCTCTGACGCTCCGAAGGAGCCAGGGCTGAACCTGTATTGTGAGTCTCAGCTCCGTCATCAAGGATTTAAAATAATGACATTGGGACTTCCCTGGCGGTCCAGCGGTCAGGTCTCCTAGGCCTCGCTGCTGAGGTCCTAGGTTCAATCCTTGGTTGGGGAACTAGACCCCACACGCCACAGCTAAGAGTTAGCATGTTGCAACTAAAGATCTCGTTTGCCATAAATGAAGACCTGACACAGCCTAAATAAATAAATGAATATTAAAAAAAAAAAAACAAAAAACTGAGACCAGATTTGTGCTTACAAGAGGCAGGGAGAATTGGATGAAGGCAATCAGATGGTACAAACTTCCGGTGATAAGAGAACAGGTCAGGGATGAATGTGCAGCACAGCGATTAACACTGCTGCATGGCGCATACGAAAGTCGCTAAGGTAAACCCCAAGAGTTCTCATCACAAGGAAAATGTTCCTTACATTTCTTCAATGCAGTATCTGTATGAGGTGAGGGAGGCTCACCAAGCCATTGTGATCATCATTTCAGGATGTGTGCGTCAGACCGTGGTGCTGCTCGCCTTAACCTAACCCCGAGCTGTGTGTCAGTCACAACCCAATAAAACTGGGAGTGACTGATGCCACCACCGACTGCACCAGTGCCCGCCGGGCCCTTTCCAGCGGCTCCCCCACTGGGCTCCCCAGGGCCTGAAGATTGTGGGACTATATTCCCCCCCTCTTTGGCATGTAAGTGACCGCGGGCATTGATCAGCTCACTGACCATGTGGCTGTGATCCAGGCCCTGGTTTTCCTCGTGTGTGAGGTGAAGGCTGGGACCAGCTCTGAGCCATCAAAGGCTCCCACCTGGTGGTCCTGCCAGCACAGAGGGATGTGCCCATCCTGAGTGCCCAGAACGTGGGCGGGATCGGCCACCCCAGGGCCCTGAGGTCTTCAGTTTTACGGTAAAAAATTGTTTAAAATTTGCATTCTCTTTCACAAACACCTGTGTTTAATTGAAAGATATTGTTGAGAATGATTTATGATAAGAGAAATCATCTCTTGGAAAGTATGTCCTGTAGGCCTCTGAGGACCCTGGGCTGTGATGGGCCCTGTGTGGGGCTTAGGGGCGGCTCTAAGGTCCTTCCCAGCCCTGGATCTCCCCAGATCCACCTGAATCTGCCTGGATCCGCCGGGATCTCCCTGGATCCACCTGGACCCAGCTCTGCAGTGCTGAGGCTGTGGCACCAGGCGGACAGATGGGCCCACGTTCCTGACCTGTCGCTGTCTTCGTGTTTCCTGAGAGCCCCGCGGGATCTGCAAGAGAAATGAGCCTGACGGCCAAAACGCAAAAGAAAGGGCAGGAAAGTTCACGTGTAAATGTCAGGAGCAGAAAATGTTTGGAAGCAAGATGGGGGCACATCCACCTGGAGAGAAACAAGGGCCCTACAGGGGCATTTACGGGGAAATGTGTTTCCTTCTTCAAGCCCCTTAAACCGTGACCCACACGAATATTCCAGGGAGCTTGGAAGGGGACTCAAGAGGCCCCGGTTTGCTGCTCGGGGATGTTATGAAATTCGCAGAATGACTTTTAAGTGACCTCTTCTCCTTTCCCGCCCCCATCCGAAGGCCACGTGAGGCCACTTCCCCTCCTGAGCTCACCCAGGGGCGGGGCTCACGGCTGCTGTGGGCGGGGAATGAGGGCGCAGAGGGGAGAGGGGGCCGGACGGCAGCCGGGGAGCAGCGAGGCCTGGAGGGCCCCCTCCTGCCTCCTCTGCTCCTAGCCCCTCTGGTTCCCTCTCGCTCTAATACTTTTTTCCGGTTCTCCTGTCCAAGACCCTCCAAGCATGATCGCCTGGCCAGCCAGCAGAGGGGTGAGCGGTTTTAGGCAAGAGCTCCACGGCCTCTGATCCATCAGGGTTGATCAGTGAGGCTCAGGCGGAAGAAAGGATCAGACGATCCAAAGAGAGCGTTTACTCGGCTGTCGGACAGCCGCAAAGGCAGGCTGTGGCTCCGTCTCCTTTGTAACTCACATGCGCCTTGTGTTTAGGTATTTTATGTTTTAGGAACTCCAGCACCGAAAAGTTTCCATTTGCACAAGAACTGTGAGCACGGCTGCCCCCTTCTGGTGAGCTTGTGAATCACAACCTCAGGGGCCTCGGGGTCTCAGCGCCCTTCATCCTTTTTTCACCGGGATCATTTGATACTTAAATTCTTACGACTCTCGCTTGAGACACCCTGGGTTCCTAGCAGAGAAACCCAAAGCCCTGGGCCCTTGGTGGGAGAGAAGGCCTTTGGAGTAGTGGAAGCTTGTTAGGCCCAGGAGCCCCATCCTCCCAGCAGCTCCCACGGTGTGCCAAGCCCGCCTTCCCCCGACAGGTGGGTGCAGGGCGGACAGTGCAGAATAGCAGGGTCTCAGGAGGGACGCGCAGGGCCATGTGGAAACGACGGACTCCCGCCTGCCCACGGCTGCAAAAGGAGCCGCCCCCAAGCCCAGTGGCTTAGACCCACAGCAGACACTCATCTTTCTCTCCACGTTTCTCACTCCATTTTTCTGGGGTTATGGGTTCAGCAGGATAGTTCCTGCTCAGACCACACGAGTGATGCAAGACAGTTGTCACGGAGATGACCAGAGTTGTCTAGTGATGACGGCTGGCCAGAGTTCTCACAGGACTTCCTCGCCCACGGGGCTAGCAGCGGCTGGTGGCTGGGACTCTTAGCGGGAGCCCCACAAGCAAGCTCCCTGGGCTAGGCCGCAAGGACAAGCGTGCCAGGAGGGAGTGCCTGGTCTTTTGCAAACCAGCCTCAGGAGGCGCAGAGCAGGACCTCCCTGAGCTCTGCTGGGGTCATGGAGCCCGAGCCAGCTTCAGGGGAAGTGGACACAGACCGCACCCTCTTTCTGTGCACATGGGGAAGTTCTAGAAGAGCATGTGGGGGGCTGAGAAATACTGTTGCAGCTCTTTCGGGAAAAGACCATTTCCAGAGGCAGGTAGGTTACTCCAGGTGGGTCCCTTCAGTAACTGTCTTCAGGGACGCATTTCCTGGGGAAGAAATCAGTTTTTATACATGGGGTGTTGCTAAGAGGAAACGAGGGTTTAGAGGTATCCACCGAGGATTTTCCTGGTGGCTCAGTGGTTAAGAATCCGCCCGCCGACGCAGGAGACATGGGTTCGACCCCTGGTCTGGGAAGATTCCACATGCTTCAGGGCAGCTAAGCCTGAGTGCCGTAACGACTGAGCCTGTGCTCAAAGCCTGGAAGTACAACCCCGGAAGCCCGAAGCCCAAGCTCCTGGAGGCCAGGCTCCACAAGGGCAGCCAGCTCCACGAGACACCTGACACACCTCAAAGAGCAGCAGCGAAGACCCAGCGCATCCGTAAGTAGATAAATAAAAATTGTTTTAAAAAACAGCTCTTAAAAAAGAAAGAAAAAAGTATCCACTCAGCCATCCTCACTAAGACTGGCCAAACCATTTCACTGCAGAGGAGCCTCCAAAAAGGACCATTGCAGGCTGCACTCCCAGGGGTCCCCAGGGGGCTGTGCCCGTGCCCAGCTGTCCACCAAGGCAAGGGAATAGTGGTCTCTGGGGGGACCTGTGGGTGAGATTCTGCCGAGATGGACTCTCAGAGGGAAGAACTGGGCGGTGTCGCCACAGCGAGTGGCCAAGAAGGGCCGGAGCCTCGGCCCGGCCGGGGCCCTGTGAGCAGCTGGCTCAGCAGGAAGCAAGCAGCAGGCGCATGGAGAGAGGTGAGACTGCGATCACTCAGAAGCCCCCTGCGGGTGTCACACAGAGCAGGAGCAGCCCTCTTTGGGGACGGAATTGTGTCTTGGTCAAATTCTGCGTGCACGACGCCTGGGTAAGTATCCTATCAGAGTTAAGTGAATAAAGGAATGAAGAAAAGGAAAAAAAGGAGGGAAGAACAGAGTTAAATAATAATAAAATATATTATTATTTAAATAATATTAACATAATAATAATAATAATAAATATCTCTGCTGGTTTCCTAGTCACACCTGATCTGGTCAGTCCAGGAGAGCCAGGGGACTTCTGGAAACATCCATGACTCGTCCAGAGTTAAAATAGTGTATGCGTGCATAGCATGTACCGTGGTAAAAGTGTGAAGACAGGCACAGGAAGAGTTAAGGCTAAGTGCAGACTAGCGGCCCTCTGTGGGAAGAGAATTGGAGAAGGAAATGGCAACCCACTCCAGTGTTCTTGCCTGGAGAATCCCAGGGACGGGGGAGCCTGGTGGGCTGCCATCTATGGGGTCGCACAGAGTTGGACACGACTGAAGTGACGTAGCAGCAGCAGTGGGAAGAGAGAAACCAGCAGAGCCGGGGGAGCTCAAACTGTGTTCTTGAGTTGCTTTATTTCTTACACTGGACGGTGCTTACAGTTGTGGTCATTAGAATTTATGTGTTGACGTGACTGGGCCCAGGTACTTGGCCAAAATTATTCTGGATGCTTCTGTTTTCAATAATTCTCATTACTTTTTGGCTGTACCTCCCAGCATGCAACAGCTTGGTTCCCTAACCAGGATCAACCTGCAGTGGAAGCAAGGAGACTTAATCACTGAACCACTTCCCTCTTTGGGGACAGAACTGCTCTGGGGGAGGCCCTCTGGGTGTTTTTCGATGAGATTAACATTTAGATTAGTAGACTGAGTCAACCAAATTGCCCTCCCTAATGTGGGTGGGCCTCTTCCGTTCAGTCAAGGCTCAGTTCAGTTCAGTCACTCAGTCGTGTCCAACTCTTTGCCACCCCATGAATCACAGCACGCCAGGCCTCCCTGTCCATCACCAACACCCGGAGTTCACCCAAACTCATGTCCATTGAGTTGGTGATGCCATCCAGCCATCTCATCCTCTGTCGTCCCCATCTCCTCCCGCCCCCAATCCCTCCCAGCATCAGCGTCTTTTCCAATCAGTCAACTCTTCGCATGAGGTGGCCAAAGTATTGGAGTTTCAGCCTCAGCATCAGTCCTTCCAATGAACACCCAGGACTGGTCTCCTTTAGGATAGACTGGTTGTATCTCCTTGCAGTCCAAGGACTCGCAGGAGTCCTCTCCAACACCACAGTTCAAAAGCATCATCTTCAGTGCTCAGCTTTCTTCACAGTCCAACTCTCACATCCACACATGACCACTGGAAAAACCATAGCCTTGACTAGACGGACCTTTGTTGGCAAAATAATATCTCTGCTTTCTAATATGCTATCTAGGTCGGTCATAACTTTCCTTGCAAGGAGTAAGCGTCTTTTAATTTCATGGCTGCAATCACCATCTGCAGTGATTTTGGAGCCCAGAAAAATAAAGTCTGACACTGTTTCCCCATCTATTTCCCATGAAATGATGGGACCAGATGCCATGATCTTAGTTTTCTGAATGTTGAACTTTAAGCCAACTTTTTCATTCTCCTCTTTCACTTTCATCAAGAGGCTTTTTAGTCCCTCTTCACTTTCTGCCATAAGGATGGTATCATCTGCATATCTGAGGTTATTGATATTTTTCCTGACAATCTTGATTCCAGCTTGTGCTTCATCCAGCCCAGCATTTCTCATGATGTACTCTGCATATAAGTTAAATTAAGCAGGGTGACAATATACAGCCTTGACATACTCCTTTTCCTATTTGGAACCAGTCTGTTGTTCCATGTCCAGTTCTAACTGTTTCTTCCTGACCTGCATACAGATTTCTCAAGAGGCAGTCAGGTGGTCTGGTATTCCCATCTCTTTCAGAATTTTCCACAGTTTATTGTGATCCACATGTTTTCCAAATTTGCTGGCATATTGAGTGCAGCACTTTCACAGCATCATCTTTCAGGATTTGAAACAGCTCAACTGGAATTCCATCACTTCCACTAGCTTTGTTCTTAGTGATGCTTTCTAAGGCCCACTTGACTTCATATTCCAGGATGTCTGGCTCTAGGTGAGTGATCACACACCATCGTGATTATCTGGGTCGTGAAGATCTTTTTTGTATAGTTTTTCTGTGTATTCTTGCCACCTCTTCTTAGTATCTTCTGCTTCTGTTAGGTCCATACCATTTCTGTCCTTTATTGAGCCCATCTTTGCATGAAATGTTCCCTTGGTATCTCTAATTTGAGATCTCTAGTCTTTCCCATTATGTTGTTTTCCTCTATTTCTTTCCATTGATCGCTGAGGAAGGCTTTCTTATCTCTCCTTGGTATTCTTTGGAAATCTGCATTCAAATGGGAATATCTTTCCTTTTCTCCATTGCTTTTCATTTCTCTTCTTTTCACAGCTATTTGTAAGTCCTCCTCAGGCAGCCATTTTGCTTTGTTGCATTTCTTTTCCATGGGGATGGTCTTGATCCCTGTCTCCTGTACAATGTCATGAACCTCTGTCCATAGTTCATCAGGCACTCTGTCTATCAGATCTAGCCCCTTAAATCTATTTCTCACTTCCACTGTATAATCATAAGGGATTTGATTTAGGTCATACCTGAATGGTCTAGTGGTTTTCCCTACTTTCTTCAATTTAAGTCTGAATTTGGCAATAAGGAGCTCATGATCTGAGCCACAGTCAGCTCCTGGTCTTGTTTTTGCTGACTGTATAGAGCTTCTCCATCTTTGGCTGCAAAGAATATAATCAACCTGATTTCAGTGTTGGCCATCTGGTGATGTCCATGTGTAGAATCTTCTCTTGTGTTGTTGGAAGAAGGTGTTTGCTATGACCAGTGCGTTCTCTTGGCAAAACTCTATTAGTCTTTGCCCTGCTTCATTCTGTATTCCAAGGTCAAATTTGCCTGTTACTCCAGGTGTTTCTTGACTTTCTACTTTTGCATTCCAGTCCCCTATAATGAAAAGGACATCTTTTTTGGGTGTTAGTTCTAAAAGGTCTTTGTAGGTCTTCATAGAACCATTCAACTTCAGCTTCTTCAGCGTTACTGGTTGGGACATAGGCTTGGATCACCACGATAGTGAATGGTTTGGCTTGGAAACGAACAGAGATCATTCTGTCGTTTTTGAGATTGCATCCAAGTACTGCATTTCGGACTCTTTTGTTGACTACGATGGCTACTCCATTTCTTCTGAGGGATTCCTGCCCACAGTAGTAGATATAATGGTCATCTGAGCTAAATTCACCCATTCCAGTCCATCTTAGTTTGCTGATTCCTAGAATGTTGACGTTGACTCTTGCCATCTCCTGTTTGACCACTTCCAATTTGCCTTGATTCATGGACCTGACATTCCAGGTTCCTATGCAATATTGCTCTTTACAATATCGGACCTTGCTTCTATCACCAGTCACATCCACAACTGGGTATTGTTTTTGCTTTGGCTCCATCCCGTCATTCTTTCTGGAGTTATTTCTCCACTGATCTCCAGTAGCATATTGGGCACCTACTGACCTGGGGAGTCCCTCTTTCAGTATCCTATCATTTTGCCTTTTCATACTGTTCATGGGGTTCTCAAGGCAAGAATACTGAAGTGGTTTGCCATTCCCTTCTCCAGTGGACCACATTCTGTCAGACCTCTCCACCATGACCCATGTGTCTTGGGTGGCCCCACACGGCATGGCTTAGTTTCATTGAGTTAGACAAGGCTGTGGTCTGTGTGATCAGATTGGCTAGTTTTCTGTCATTCTGGTGTCAGTGTGTCTGCCCTCTGATGCCCTCTCATACCTACCATCTCACTTGAGTTTCTCTTACCTTGGACATGGGATTTCTCTTCATGGCTGCTCCAGCAAAGGGCAGCTGCTGCTCCCTCCCTTGGACGAGGGGTATCTCTTCAGGGCCACCCCTCCTGACCTTGAACGTGGAGTAGCTCCTCTCGGCCCTCCTGCCTTCGCGCAGCCGCCACTCCTTGGACATGGGGTTGTTCCTCTCGGCCTCTGGCTGACCCTCCCTTGCATAAGAGAGCCTCCCTCTTGTCTCACTGCCTTCAAACTGGGACATCAGCTTCTCCCAGGTCATCAAGCCTGGTGGTCTTCCGACTAGAACTACACCAGAAGCTTGCCTGGTTCTCAGGCCTTGAGACTCAGACTGGAAGTAAACCATTGGTTGCCCTAGGTCTGCAGGCCGCCAGCCCCCTTTTACAAGTCAGCTGTCATAACTGCCTGAGCAGGCTCTTTGCGATCAGTAAATGAATAATGAGTGAATGGATATCCTGTCGGTTCTGTTTGTGTGCAGAACTCTGATGAATGCAACAGGTATGCTTGCTGTATTATTTTCCGTACCTTTAGCATGTCTAAAATATTTCATATAAAATTGTAAATAAATAAATGGCAAGTGGTGTTAAGACATCAGATGCAATAGCAGTCAAGCAGAATGAGAGCTGGGCAGCATACACAAGACTCAGCTCCCAGGAGGCCACGATCGCTTCGCAGGGGCGGCTCAGTGGCACGTGCAGAGCAGACCCGCTGGTGATGGCAGTGGCTGGGGGAGTGTGCACCCTGAGGAGGCTAGCTGTGCAGCGGAGGGAGGTCTGATCTGTGCGAGGGTGGGGGCGGGGTAGAAGAAGGGAGTCAAGGAGGCATGACCTCACTTCTCCTGGTGGCTTCCACCATAACTCTGTTGGAACTATTGGAGTCTGGTGCTTCTTTGATCCCTGGGAACATTCCAGTAAAGATCCTGGAAATTGCATCCCTAGGGTACACAAAATGATTTTTAAACATCTAACCACAGGCAGATTCTCCAGATGTCAGCCTTCTTGGTAGTGGTTTTCCAAAATGTAACATGAAACCCTCTCATGGAAGAGGAGAGCACAGCCTTAATCACCCCATGTCAGCCCAGGTTCAGGGGACGCAGCAGACCCACAGAGACTCTTTCTCAAAGTTCAATTTTTCCTTTTCTTTCCGGTTAAGTAGCTGAACTTGGCTGGTGGAGTGTTGCTGATGGTTTCTTGGGCAGCTGGGAGCTGACCAGGCCATGGAGGCTGGAGGACACGCCAGCAGCCCTCCTCCCAGAAGCTCAGTCTGGGTTTTATTCTGATTCCTCCTTGGCCTCATTCGAGGAACCCAGAGGGTCCTGAGCCGGGCTGTCTCTTCCCACCCCTCCTAGACGCCTGGCCGGGCCCACACTCGGGTCCGGCGGCCGGCAGGGGTCAGCAGCGTCCCACAGCCAACTGGGGCCACCGCCTCCCTGGCTGTGGGTCCCAGCGGGTTGGGGTTGACGGGGAGCTTCCTGTGGGGACCTCGCCAGCTCGAGGCTCCCCTCCCTGGTGGGTGTGTGATCCAGATGGTGGCCCCGCTGATTCACCGCCCAGTTCTCTTCTAGGACGTTTTCACGTGGATTGACACATGCGATGCCATGCATGTGTGTGTGTGTGTGTGTGTGTGTGTGTGTGTGTGTGAGAGAGAGAGAGAGAGAGAGAGAGAGAGAGGAGGAGGAGGAGAGAGAGAACACCCTGTTGAGGTTTTCCCAGGGACCTCGAGTTCCTGGCTGGGTGGGTACCCGGCTCTCCAAGGAGTCTCAGGAAGCCACCGAGCTCCACCCCGCCCCCTCAGCTGGAAAGGGGGCCCTCCGCCCGGCACCCCCTGCAGAGGTCTCTGCAGACGAGCCACGCAGCCAGCTCATCCCTTGTTTGCAGACTCACCCCCCAACCCACCCCCACGGCCCGCTCTCTCCCGGCTCCGGTGGCCTCTGCCCCACCCCACACTGCTGCTCCAGCCTGCCCCTGCCTCCAGGATGACCCCTGGCCTCCCCACACCGGGGTGGGAGTGGGCAGAGAACCAGAAGCCCCCATGGGACAGCTGCAGGGCTGGACGCAGGCTCAGTCTGTGCTAGATGCAGGCCCAGCCCCCTCCAGGCAGCCTCCACACGCCGGACAGGCAGACGCCGTGCCTCCTCGCCTGCAGAGGAAGACGCTGGCCTGCCCTCCCAGGAGAAGAGCAGCTGACCCGGGCGGCAGGTGCGGGCCAGTGGGCATTCCGGCTGCCGCAGGCCACGTCTGTAACCAGGGAGGGGCAGCCGCAGCCACCAGCAAGCACACACGCCACCCCAAGCCGGGGGGACGCCCCAAATGTGGGGGACCAGGGTCAGCACTCATAGAGACCCTTCTCCCGGCACCCCAGGGAGGGACCCCCCTGCAGCCCCGGGGCCGGAGCCCTGTCCTCCCATCTCTGCCCAGCCCTCTGGCTGCAGCGATTGCTGCCTCCTCCCTGGCAGGGGAGGGCGGCTTGGCCCAGCCTCTGCGGGCTGGATGCAGCTCCTGCAGGGAAGTCCTGGAAAGAAGGCTCTCCATACATGCACATGACCTCTCATCATATCCGTGCTTCAAACTGCAGGCAGATAAAGGGCAGGGGGATATTCGGGGCTCCTGGTGTGAGCCAGGTGCTGGGTCCAATGTCTCACCAACATCATCTCATCAAATCTGCCCAACAACCCTGCCATGTGTGTATTGTCAAGAGCCCCTGTCTCCCAGGGGACAGATGCCGGTCGTGGTCACTTCATACAATCAGGATGCAGTGACCTGACTGCAGCTGTTGACTCCATGGGGCTTCCCTGGCAGCTCAGACAACGAAGAATCTGCCTGCAGAGCAGGAGACCTGGGTTCGATCCCTGAATCGGGAAGATCCTCTGAAGAAGGGCATGAATTCTTGCCTGGAGAACCCCACTCCAGAATTCTTGCCTGGAGAACCCCAAGGACAGAGGAGCCTGGTGGACTGCAGTCCATGTGGCTGCAAAGAGTCAGACATGATTGAGTGACCAACACACACACACACACACACACACACACAACTGCACAGCTTGTGCTCTCTCCCTAGGGGACGGGCCTGAACCCTCCCGTTTCTGGGTACATCCCACCCTGGGGCCCATCCCCTCCTCCTGGGGAGCGAATTCCCTCCTGCCCCCACCCTCCACCTCTGCTCAACGTAGCCAGAGTCACCTCTACAAAGTCATCACCAGGTTCATTTGGCAACTCACGCCCCAACACACCCTATCGCTGCCCCTGGCACCAGAGGGGTCCCCGTGGCCTCCAAATCCTCAGGGGCCACGGCCAGCCCACCCTGTGGGTAACAGCTCCCAAGCCAGCTCCCGCCTCCTCCCGTCCAGCCCCCTCCCGCAGCCCTGATGCATCTGAATCTTTCCATCCTCTGCCTTCCGCACACCTCGGTGCTCCTTCTCTTCCCTCTTAAGACACTTGTGTTCTGGCCTCATTGTGTGACTTGTGGGACCTCAGTTCCCTGACCAGGGACTGAACCCAGGCCCCTGGCAGTGAGACCATGGAGTTCTAACTACTGGTCTGCCAGGGAATGCCAAGACACGTCTTAATGTGTTAAGAATAATTACTGATATATTAAGGGCATCTTACCACCTTACTCGTCATCACGTAAGTAATACCTGGATACGCTCTCCTTGTAAAAACAACCCCAGCAACACACACATACAGGAAGAATTAATAAGCCCCTGGGTGACTCTCTTCCAGCAGGAACAACTGCTGCAGTTTGGAGACTTTCCAGAGCTCTCTGAAAACGTTTCATACAGGTATTAGTATAGTGCTCATAGAAATACATGGTTTTGTGGGGCATCTTTTGCCATAACTTGGATCACAGTGTGCAAACTGTTTTGCAAATTTTATTTCTCTTAATGCAGAGCAATAAGACCCTGCAATGGTGTCGTGTAGGCTACTAGCTCCTGTGCAAGTTCTGGAGAAACGCTGTGTCTTACTGAGGCCTTGAGAGTCTAGCTTGGGCTCTGCTCTCTGTCACATGGGCAAAACTGACTACACAATTTACAGGGGCTTGTGTGAAAAACATGTGGGATCCCATGTTTAAAAACTTGTTAGGAATTTGAAGATGGCAACAGCAAAGCATTAAAGTGCACACGGATCCTCCTCGGTGTGGGGTCTGTGTGACCACACAGGTCTTCTGCCCACGAAGCTGGCCAGCCTGTGGGTGCTCTGAGTCCGCGCATCCTCTGTCCCGACCACGGACATTCCTGCCACAACCGCCAGCTAGGGCCCTGTCCCTGGTCCATGTCCAGCTTTCCGAAACTGCGCTCTCTGCTCCAAGGCCAGAGTCCTGAGCCTTCTGCCTCCAGCACCAGCAAACTCCTGTGGGCCATGCCTGCTGGTAAGCATTTCCGAGGGGGTCCCCACAAAGAGCGGGGGTGCTGGCAACATCACCCCGAGCCTCAGGTGAGGGTCCTGTGGGAGGTGAGATGCACTGAACCACCACCGGAGAGCCCTGAGTTCTAGTCCAGCCCTGCTGCTCAGTTTGCTCCGGTTCCTGAGTGGTACGCAGCTGGACTTCCTGGCACCTCAGTTTCCATCTCTGCTGAAGCAGAGAATGAGGTCTGACATTCTCCCAGGCCACGCCAGATCTGCACAAAGGTGATGCTAAGGGGCTGGCATGGTAAAAACTGACTCAGTTACCATGTGCCACTTGCAGGCCCATCTCATGCTCCAGACAGGCCTGAGGCAGGCACCACTCTTTCCATGTCACAGGCAAGGGAGTTGAGGCTCATTCATGCTCGAGACAGGCCTGAGGCAGGCACCGCTCTTTCCATGTCACAGGCAAGGGAGTTGAGGCTCATTAAAGCAATTGAAAGAGGAAGTGTCCAGGGGGCGGACGCGTTCTAGAGCCCAGTGTGGTCACGGCTGAACACCTCTGCAGACAGAGCACAAGCCACGGACCCGCAAGCTGACGGGGTGAACTTTCAGTATGTCAGCTACACCCCACAAAGCTGCATGAGCAGAGAGAAAGAAGGAAGCGTTTGCAGCCGGGGGTGGGGCGGGGGGGCCCGTCCCCTCATTCTGCGCCAACGCGCCGGGAGCGTGGGCTGAGCCCCGGGCTGCCCGCCTGCGAGTCCAGCTCCAGCGCCGGCTGGCTGGAGGACTCGGGCAAGACCGCGGCCTCAGTTTCTTCACATGTAAAACAGAGACGAAGATGAGAGCGCTGTGAGGCGTGCAGGGCGGTCTGCAGGGCAGGGGTGGAAGCACAGCTCTGCGGCTGCCCCAGCAGAGCTCTGAGGCCTGGACTGTGACAACCGTTTCAGATCGGCTCCAGCCAGAGCCGGGCGCCCGAGAGGGGACCGCCTCCGTGCCCAGCCCATGCATGCCCGGCAGGCCCTCCCCGCCCGGCATCTGGAGAAGCCATCTTTGGGCAGACGGAGGACATGGCTCACATCCTGGGATGGAGAGCAGCATCTTCCCGCAGGCGCCCTCGGGACCCCAGGAGCTCAGACCATCGACACTGGGCCTGAGGCTGGGTGGCCATGGAGGGCACACCAGCCACACCCACGTGCCCCCACCCACGTGCCCCCACCCACGGGCGTGACACCTGCCCCCCACCTCACAGGTCAGGCCGGAGAGGACAGGGCTTGTTAGCGGACGGTCAGTCTGAGCATGGAGCACACAGGGGGGTTGGGGTGTGGGGACGGCGTCAGACGTGTTTTCTGTCTGACACCCGCGCGTCTCCTGTATGTACTTGGCCCGTGGGACCCACCGTTTCCCTTCCGCTCTCTCACTGAACACCCACCCAGGCCCTGCTGGGGGCGGGGTCCCCTGGTGTCACTTGCTCACCGATGAGCACACAGAGGTTCTGGCAAGGGCCTGGCTGAATGTGCACTCAGTCCTCTGATGCCGGGTATTTTTCCACTGTTCTTCTGAGGAGGAAGCCAGAGAGTCACTGTGATGCTGTTGATCCCGTGCTCAAGGAATAAAGGCACGCACTGTGCTTCCACCCCTGCCCTGCAGACCGCCCTGCATGCCTAACAAGGTGCAGCAGGCCTCGCGGACCACGTTGGGTGTGGGCACTCTGGCCCTGCAAACCCCTGGGGTCCCAGACGTAACACCAGTGAGCATCAGTCCTCAGGGCTCAGGGGGCAGGAGGCAGACGGGGCCGCAGGAAATCAGGCTGGACCTGCAAGTGCCTCTCAAGCCACTCTGAGGCTGCAGGGGTGACAACAGGCTGTTGGGCTGACTTTTTAAAACCCATTTGTCACATTGACGTTAATCCTCTTGTTAACAATCTCCTGCCCTGATTCAGATCAGCCCTAAGCTGGATGGAGGAAGAGGACAGGGCAGCTGTGGGGCTTAAGGAGTCTCGGGGAGGTCAGTAGGGTTTGGAGGACTCCTGGGGTGGGGGAGGGGTGGTGCTGAGCCTGAATCCCACTGTCTCCCTCATGGCAAGCCACTCCACCAGGCACCACTCCACTCCCCTCAGCCTCCTCTCCCGGCAGCCAGGCCCTTGCTTTTGCTTCTTATTGATTTTCATATTTAAGGAAAATCCATTTGCTTGATTCAGAGCAACTGAGTCATCATGGGGTTTGGAGGAAAAGTGCTCACAAGGCAGGCGCTTGGCAGAGGCCTCTCCTGGGCGGGGCGGGATCTCGCTTCCCACCCAGACGAGGCTGCATCCGTGGTCCCTGTGGCTCCTCACACGTGGCCCTGTCCCACCAACTGGGCTCACACAGCTTCCGCCCCGCAGCAACCCAGGCCTGGTCCGCTCCTCCCTGCTCCCGCCTGTCCACGTGCTTTACCGTCAAAGGTCCACACCAGGACATGGAGAGAAGGGCTGGGGACTGGTATGATCAGCCACTCACAAATGGGAGGGAAATACTGACCCCACAAGGGAAGAGACTTCATCCTCAGGAAACCACGGCTTTTGCCTTCTCCCCCATTCAGCACCCTGGGAACAGCATCTTCCTGACAGACCAGTGTGGGCGGGGCCCGAGTGCATCCTCAGGGTGAACTAGAGGGCCGCTCAGGGTCTGCTGTGTGGTCCTTGGTCCCCAGGCCTCAGAGGCAAGGAGCTCAGCCAGTCTATCCTGTGAGACTTTGAGACAGGACAGTGCTTCTTCTAAAAGAACCAGGCTCCCCTTTAGAGGCCGGGGGACCTGTGAAAAGCAAGAGATGCCAGTTAGCCCATCACTGAATGCCAAACTGGATGCAGGCTTGCAGGACTGAGAGATCAAAGTAACAACTAAGGTTTACCAAGTAGCGCCAGGCACTATTCTGCGTGTGCCACCTAGATTATCATGCTTAATCCTCCCAACAACTGGACGAGATGGCAACTGTTATTACCCCGTTTGACAGATGAAGAAACCAAAACGGTCAGAAAGAATCCGTTCAGGTTCCCATGGCTGGTGAGGAGCAGACGGCTTGAGCCGGGCACGCTGCCTTTACACCCACTCAGCCATTACATCCTCAGGGCAAGGACTCGCCTCTGTGTCCCTCTGGGACAGTCTCTCTGTCCCTCTCCCCACCAGAACAGACAACTCATTCCTTTCATGGGCAAAAAAGACATCAAAATCGTTTCCTCTGATCAGTTGAGAACTTCCTCAATGTCACAGGCAGCCCACCGCCTCCTGCGCCTTTATCACCCTCTGTGTGCTCAGCCACTGTGACCCGAGTGACTGGCTGGCCGGGGCTGGGCAGGACTCTGCTGACCCTCTGCCCACAGCAGATGTTGCAGGCGGACATTCGGGGACCTCCCAGGGACCTGGCCCCTGACGATGTCAATCTGCCTGTTCTTTGGAGCTGGCCGCCTCTGGTCCCAGGCTGCTGGCTCCTTGGTCCCACAGCTGCCTTTCTCAGGGGCCAGAGGCTCCAGAAGCTGAGGCCATCTGACCTCCGCAAGCCTCCCTGGAGGCACACGGCCTGGCCCCTACTCCAGCCGGTCTGAGGGTCCACTCGTTTCCTTTCCTCTTCCTGCCCTCCTCCCCGTCCCAGGCCCTAGAAGGAGAGGGGACAGGCCAGGGTCAGGAGGTGGGATGGAGTCCAGGCGGGAGTTTCACTGAGCACAGCTACTTGCCAGGCCCTGCTTGAGTCTCCCCGCCCCTCTGCCCCCCGCGTCCCACGCCAGACCTAGGGGCAGAGAGGAAGGAAGGGGGCCCCGGGGGAAGGGCGGGGGGCGACCCATCTGTCCCGGCGCCTCCGGACGGCTGACGGCGGGGCGGCCGCAGCCCGAGGGCGCACGGGGCGGGGGCGGCGGGTACCCCAGCCTAGGAAAGGCCCGATTGTGCGGAGGCTTCCTGCCCCCCACCCAGCTCCGCCTTTCTGCGGCCGCGGAGGCGGGACGGAAGGCGAAGGCAGGAAAGGGTTACGGGAATAGCTTTCCAATGACAAAGTCTGGAAGGCCCCGGCGCCTCCGCCCCTCTGTGGGTTCGACTGGCACAGCGCGGGGGGGAGCGGGCGCTCGGAGGCGCAGCCTCCGCCCCTGGCTCGGGGAGGCAGCCGGCGTGTGCCCGGGGCAGCGGGTCAGCAGGCTCCGCCCCGCGCCCGGCCGGGGACGCACTTTGTTCGGGATGCTGCCTCTCTCCGCGTCATGGGCCCGGCGCCGGCGGCTGCCCTAGTGCCACCCGCGGCCGGAACGTGGACGCCGAGACTCCACGGGGCCCGACCCGGCGCGGGAGCCCGAGAACTTTCTTGCGGCGCGGTCCGGATGCGCAGCTGTGCGCGGCGGCGGCACGGAGCCCGGACCCCGGGGCGCAGGCGCGCGGGTGAGTGGCCGGCGCGGGGACCCGGCGGTCGCCGGGGGTCCTGTGGGGCTGGGCATGAGTCCCGGGAGGTGGTCTTGCGCCCGCGGGAGGCTGGGCGCGGGGAGCGGGAAAGAAGCTGGAACAAGCACCCGGGAAGGTCCCCGCGGGGCTGCGCGTCTGTGCAGGAGTCGGCTGGTCGGGGGCGTCCCGGCCCACCCCGTCTTTCTTTCCCTTGTGGTGTAGTTTAAAGGATGTTGAGATCCTACGATCACAGATACCGGGCGCTATGTTACTACACACACAGGCACACACACGCACACACACACACACACACACACACGCATGCACGCACCCTGCCGACATCCTCTTCCATCCCAGCCGAGCGCGGTGAACAGCCGGGCAGGTGACCTTGGCGGCTGTTCCAGAAAGCGTTCCCTGGCTCCGGGATGCGCAGAGAAGTGCCCTCGGGCCGGTCCTCGGAGGCCGGCCTTGGCGCGCGCCTGAGATGGCTTCCCGGAGCCGCCGGACTCAGAGCCCACCTAAGGGTGTGTGGTCCCTGTGGTCCCCTTCTGTGCTCATAGCCACCGAGACTGGGCGAGGATAAGGAGCCGGCCGGGTCTGCTCAGGCCGAGAGGGGAGGTGGAGGGGCGGGGTGCAGGGGTGACCCCCGCCCGGCAGACGGGCTCCTCGCCCCAGCGCAACAGAGGAACCTCACTCGGCCTGGGGGAGTCAGGGGACTTTGTTAAGAGATCCTGGGGCGCAGCCGGCGCCCCGTCCGGGCCGCGCATTCCCGCGGCAGTGCCGTTTATCTGGCTTCCTGTTTCAGCTGTTGGGACACCATTGGCTCGTTCAAATTCAATGCTGAGGAGCCTGCGGCCTTGTTCGAGCCGCAGAAGCAGAGGGTTTGCCAGGGTTTGCCTCGCGTGAGCGTCTGGTTCTCCAACGCGGTGTCCGCTGCAACTCACTTCTAATGGGGCCGCTGCCTTCGCACAAAGAACCCTCCCCGAGTGGGCGGAGCTGCGGGTCCCAGGACCTGGGCTCCCTTCAGGTCAGGCAAGAGGACTCCAGCCTGCTTATGCATGCTTTGTTTTTCTTCCTGCTTTGAGTTTGGGTTGTGAGTCTTTGGGATTAAACTTGGAAATGAGACCAGGAATCACAGTGACTGGGTTTCCTCCCCAGACAAAGCGGCACAGAAGTCTGGGCTTTCAGCAGGGATTTGGGGGGAAAGTTTTTGATCTGTTTGTAGTTCTGTGTCAGCCTGTGTTGCTCACTCCCTGGATAACCTGGGGGCGGGTCGTTCCTCTTGTCGTACCCGGGGAGGACACATGAGGACGTTCTGATCTGCGCTCCAGCCTCTAGTTTCCTGAGCTGCCCAGTTTTAAAGGGAACAGCCCCTCCCGCTGAGCTCCCCGTGGGTGGGTTTCACATTCTGCTCTGTGTGTTTATCTGCCCTCCTGCTAGCTCCTGTCTGACCACCTATAAGGCCCAGCACCTACCAGGCACCTTGTAAGTGTTTTCCTTCCCTTCCCAAACCCGGCCCCCTCCTGAGCCCATGGCAGCGTCTGGCGTCAGCCCAGCTCTGGCCCCAGAATGGCCTGGAATAGAAACATCTCTTGTCCATCTTTTAAAACCCTTCTCTCTTCCTGTTTTCATTTTCCATCAGTATCACTTCCCTTTTCTTTTAAAGTTCTTTTGACTTCTTAATGGGTTTGGCCTTTAGGAAAATGAGTCAAAGGGGTCTCTTCCCATGCCGGCCCCTGCCCTGCCTGCCCTCCCATCCACAGAGGGCACTCGGGGGCCCCTGAGAGGGAGCAGAGCGGCTCTGAGCCGCCCTGCCAGGCTGCAGACGCAGCCAGGCAGGCAGGGCTCCCTTGTGCTGGTCCAGGGCACCTTCTCTCCCAGCCAGCCACCTGTGTGCATCAGAGCGTCCCTCTTCCTGGTGTCGCCAGTCACCTGTGTGCATCGCAGCGTCCCTCTTCCTGGTGTCTCCCTTCCTGGTGTCTCCCTTCCTGGTGTCCCTCTTCCTGGTGTCCCTCTTCCTGGTGTCTCCCTTCCTGGTGTCCCTCTTCCTGGTGTCTCCCTTCCTGGTGTCCCTCTTCCTGGTGTCCCTCTTCCTGGTGTCTCCCTTCCTGGTGTCCCTCTTCCTGGTGTCTCCCTTCCTGGTGTCCCTCTTCCTGGTGTCTCCCTTCCTGGTGTCTCCCTTCCTGGTGTCCCTCTTCCTGGTGTCGCCAGTCACCTGTGTGCATCGGAGCGTCCCTCTTCCTGGTGTCCCTCTTCCTGGTGTCTCCCTTCCTGGTGTCCCTCTTCCTGGTGTCTCCCTTCCTGGTGTCTCCCTTCCTGGTGTCCCTCTTCCTGGTGTCTCCCTTCCTGGTGTCCCTCTTCCTGGTGTCTCCCTTCCTGGTGTCCCTCTTCCTGGTGTCTCCCTTCCTGGTGTCCCTCTTCCTGGTGTCTCCCTTCCTGGTGTCTCCCTTCCTGGTGTCCCTCTTCCTGGTGTCTCCCTTCCTGGTGTCCCTCTTCCTGGTGTCTCCCTTCCTGGTGTCCCTCTTCCTGGTGTCTCCCTTCCTGGTGTCCCTCTTCCTGGTGTCTCCCTTCCTGGTGTCCCTCTTCCTGGTGTCTCCCTTCCTGGTGTCCCTCTTCCTGGTGTCTCCCTTCCTGGTGTCTCCCTTCCTGGTGTCCCTCTTCCTGGTGTCTCCCTTCCTGGTGTCCCTCTTCCTGGTGTCTCCCTTCCTGGTGTCCCTCTTCCTGGTGTCTCCCTTCCTGGTGTCCCTCTTCCTGGTGTCTCCCTTCCTGGTGTCCCTCTTCCTGGTGTCTCCCTTCCTGGTGTCCCTCTTCCTGGTGTCTCCCTTCCTGGTGTCTCCCTTCCTGGTGTCCCTCTTCCTGGTGTCGCCAGTCACCTGTGTGCATCGGAGCGTCCCTCTTCCTGGTGTCCCTCTTCCTGGTGTCTCCCTTCCTGGTGTCCCTCTTCCTGGTGTCTCCCTTCCTGGTGTCTCCCTTCCTGGTGTCCCTCTTCCTGGTGTCTCCCTTCCTGGTGTCCCTCTTCCTGGTGTCGCCAGTCACCTGTGTGCATCGGAGCGTCCCTCTTCCTGGTGTCCCTCTTCCTGGTGTCTCCCTTCCTGGTGTCCCTCTTCCTGGTGTCCCTCTTCCTGGTGTCTCCCTTCCTGGTGTCCCTCTTCCTGGTGTCTCCCTTCCTGGTGTCCCTCTTCCTGGTGTCTCCCTTCCTGGTGTCTCCCTTCCTGGTGTCCCTCTTCCTGGTGTCGCCAGTCACCTGTGTGCATCGGAGCGTCCCTCTTCCTGGTGTCCCTCTTCCTGGTGTCTCCCTTCCTGGTGTCCCTCTTCCTGGTGTCTCCCTTCCTGGTGTCCCCCTTCCTGGTGTCTCCATCCACAGAGCTTAGCAGGTGTCACACAGGTGTAGGCAAGAGAGAGGAGCAGAAACAAGGGAAGGGAGACCATCTCCATGGTGGAAGCAGCCCCCAACTCTGAGAGTCTCGGGACCACAGAGAGGGAACTGGGAGATAACACTTCATCTTTCTGGCCCTGAGTCACAAAATCATCTTTAAAAACACTTCTAGTTCCGTCTTCAACTTAAAAAATCCCCACCAACTTCTCAAGTGGAAAACACCCCCCTAAGAACAATTTCTTGGGCCTGCTTTGCTCCTCCCTGCTCTGGGGAAGGCTGACTCAGGCCCCGTTTCCTGCAAGGGGCTTGGGATTTTGCTCCTAGTTTCCTGTGACTCTTGAGACATGAAGGGAGCCAGATGGCTCCTGGGTCCAGAGACCCAGGCTACTTGGGCCTCCTGTGGGTGTGGCCCATGCCTCCTGCCCGTCCATCCCCATCAAGCGCATTTGCTCTCCTTGGTTGTAATGAGATGCGCTAACAGGCATGAAAAATTAAAGGAGCTGACACAGGCTCCCCCAGCAAGGACCATGAATAACGAGATGTTTCCACCTCAAGAGGCCGCCAGACTGCCCTGATGCTCAGACCTCAGATGCTCTGAAAGCATTCTTAAGTGGTGTTGTTTTCTTAATGTCTTCTTTGGATTATTCACTGCCAGCGTACAGAATTGCCGCTGACTTTTGGGCTCTGATCTTGTCCCCTGAAACATTTCTTTCTTCGCTCTTGTGGCTTCTGTGTGTGGATTCTTTGGGATTTTCTATAGGTAGGGTCGTGTCAACAGTAGAGATACATGTACTCCTTTTCCGGGAAGATGGCTTTTATTTCTGCTTCTCCCCTAATCGCCCTGCTGGAACCTGCCGTGCAGAGCTGAGCGGCCGCGGTGAGAGCCGGCAGCCCCGACCTGTTCCTGATCTGAGAAGGAAGTTTCAGTCCTTACCACAGATTACAATATTTGCCGTGGGTTTTTCATAAATGCTGTTTGTCGTGTTGAAGAAATCCCTCCTAATCCAACTTTTCTCAGTGTCTTTTATCAAACGCGGGTTGGATTTTGTCAGATGACTTTTTCTGTATCAGTTGAGGTAGTCGTGTTTTCTGGTACGTCACACTGATTGCTTCTCTTGGGTTGACGTTCCCTTGAGTTCCTGAGAAAAATCCCTCTGAAACATTTTTTTTTTAACTTTCATTTCTTTTATGTAAAAAACTGAAGAAAATTTGACCAAGTGCTAACATTTTGTAGTTGGGTGGGCTGGTGCATGTTTATTATATTCTTCTTTATAGTTATTATACTTTAATGTTAAAACTTTATTGTGGTTCAATATATATAACATAAAATCGACCACTTAATGACTCTAAGCAGCCGTTCTGTGGCGCTGAGGACATGCCTGCTGCGTCGCCGCCGCCACCAGCGCTAGGGCTCCTCTCCGGAAACGGCTGCCTCGCACGCTCCTCCCCTCCCCGCCCGCCCCCACCGACCTGCTTTCTCCTGTGAATCTGAATACTTTGTAAAAACTAGAAAGGTCAGGGCTTGGAGGCATCAGGGAGTTAAAGGACCCCACCCCACCTCCAAAGGGAGCATCTTAGAAGGGAGCGTCTGACTCAGGTCTTCCTGACTTAAAAACACTGTGCCAACCACTGTCCCCACGTCAGAGACACGACCAGCCCAGGTGTACACACGAGCTCACCCAGGTGTAGACAGCAGCTCACCCAGGTGTAGACACGAGCTGACCCAGGCATAGACACGAGCTGACCCAGGTGTAGACACGAGCTGACCCAGGCGTAGAAACGCGCTCACCCAGGCGTAGAAATGAGCTCACCCAGGTGTAGACGGACAGGAGCTCGCCCAGGTGTAGACACGAGCTGACCCAGGTGTAGACACGAGCTGACCCAGGCATAGACATGAGCTGACCCAGGCGTAGAAACGAGCTCACCCAGGTGTAGACAGACAGGAGCTCAGCCAGGTGTAGACACGAGCTCACTCAAGTACAGACGTGAACCGACTCTGGGTCTTCCGGGGGCCGGGAAGACACAAGGCCACCCCGGCATGAGCTGTGTTTCTCTGGCTCGGTGGCAGCCTCACTGGGACCTCAGACAGGATGGGTCCTGGGGCTTCCCTCGGCTTGGCGGAGGCTGCCTCGGTGATTCTGGTGACGGTGAGGGGGAGTGGTTGAGCTGATTTCCTCCCCGGAAGCCCGGGCTGGTCACTCTTGCAGTGACGCTACTCCTCCCTGTCTGGACAGTAAACTGACCCACTTTTCATCCCTCCCCAGATTTTAAAGTCCATTTGTAAACAGAATAAACACCAACTTCTGTAGAATTAAACTCAGAGCTGGAAAGAACCATGTCTTGGAGCCCCATATTTGCCTTCCAGACATCACGGGCACCTCTAAACCCTCCCCCCAGGGTCCTCAGGCCGGGACCCCTCTGTGGCCTGGGAACCCCCGCAACGGTGTGCTGAAACTGCCTGGTTCTGACGTGGACGCCCTGTTAGGCTTCCTTTTGGATTAATCTGTGGTGGGCATGACTGCCACCCGCTGGTGGAGATCCCAGGTAAAGGGGCCTCCCCGATGCACCCCCGAATGAAGCAGGGCTAGCGGTAAGCCGAGCGGAACAGTGTGGCAGCCATTTAGGGTCTGGACGTGGTGCCGGGCGTGGCCCCGGGCTCTCACTCCGACCCGTCTCTTGCAGGTCGCGCTCACTGGCGTGATCTCCAGAACCTTCTGGGAAGACGGGTGTCGTCACAGCAGGAACTTGACCGTGAAGCGAGGCGGATTGGGAGTCAAGGTTCAGGTCTTGACTTTGCAGTGAAGTCCTCGGCGTACGGTGGATAGTCCACAAATGTCCACCATTAGGGTCATACTCGGCCCCCGAGCTCGCCAGTGCCGTCCACGGGACGCAGGCAGACCCGGCCGAGGCCCTGCTTCTCCCCAGGAGGGCATGGCGAAAACGCCTGTCTTCTAAGACGCTGCTCCCCACGCTCCTGGTCTCAGCCTGCCCCTTCCGTCACCATGATCCCCGTGGTCTGGCCAGGCTGGGAAATACCCTGGGGGAGCGATTTGGTGGTGGGAGCCGTGGAGCCTTCCCCCTCCCCGGGTCGGTCACCCGCAGGCCAGCTGGGACCACCCGCATCTGGGGGAGGCGGCTCTCTGCTCCCTCTCCTCCATGTGCCCTCCGTGGGTGTCATTGCTTGTCAGCCAGGCGAGGCTGCTATCCCGCCGCGGGCGGTGCCCTCAGGAGCTAGGCGCAGCTGGAGGGCAGGAGGCCAGGGTGGCGGGCATCCTTTGCTCCTTGCTGTTAGCGCTCCTCTGCAGGCCCCTAGTTTTGCAGACCCGGGCAAGGCGTGGAGTAGAGCCTGGGCAGTGCCTCTGCCCAGCTCACTGGTGCAGATGATGGAGTCAGCTGGGCAGGAGGCTGGGCTCCGGGCGCTGCTGAGACGCCAACTGTTCTGTCTGCTCTCCTTGGACAAAGCAGACAGCTGACCTGCCGCCGGGTGCGGCCCTGGCTGGGACCCACCGGCAGCCGCCGACCTGGCCCCGTCTGGGGCGGTTCTGGGGGTCTCGGCCCTCCCCCGCACCCCGCCCACAACACACACACCCTCGGGGGACGGTGGCAGCTCTCAGGTCAGGGCTGGCCCCGATTCCTCGGCCCTGGGGGCACGGTGGGGCCTTCTGATGTGGGAAGGTTTTTTCCTGATAATGTTTCATTTTGAAAAGATGTCCAGTCAGTAGAGGCCAGTGACTGGCGCAGGGCACGTCTGGGCTCTGCCACCGTCTGGCTCCGAAGTTGCCTCCCTCTCCACCCGCCCTCCCACTCTCTCGGGCAGTCTCCTGAGCCACAGCCCACGCGCTACCCAAGGGCAAGGAACTACAGCCCCACAGTCACCCCAGACGTCACCAAACTGACACGTGTGTCCCCCACAGTCACACGGATGACACTGGGCTGACACACGTGTGTCCCCCACAGTCACACGGATGACACTGGGCTGACACACGTGTGTCCCCCACAGTCACACGGATGACACTGGGCTGACACACGTGTGCCCCCCACAGTCACACGGATAACACTGACACACGTGTGTCCCCCTCCACGGGCCGTGTTCACATGCCCCAGTGCTCCCTCCAAAGGGCCGTGCCTCCCTCCACCTGCCCTGTTGGGGTCTGAGCTGTGGATTTCTCTCCCAGAAGAAGAACTGTGGTCACGACCCCTTACACTGGGCCAGGCGTGCCCTCAGGGCAACGCGCTCTGAACTGAGCTCACAGCCTCTTAGTGAGATGGGCACTGGTCTTCTCCCCGTTTTACTGGTGAAGGAGCTGAGGGTCAGAGAGTTAACCAAGCGGCCCCACCAGTACCAGCGGCTCCAGGCTGCATGTCAAGTGGGCGTGTATTTGCAGAAAGTCTTGTACGTGTGTCTCGTGTTCCTCATCTTCCCCACCTTGCCTTGTGAGGCCTGCTGTGCCGCCCCCTGTCTCACTGAAGAGGAGAGTTGAGAGGGTACAGACCACACTTACCAGCCCCAACCCTAAGCGTGACCTGCACTGTCCTCCTGAAGCAAGTTAAGTCTGGGTGGTGGTCTGTGGGCGATGGAGCATCAGGTGTGGCCTTGGGGAGGGGGCAGGAGGGGAGGGGCAGGGTCCCCAACACGCTTGTCTTGTTCAGGGGCGGTTCAAGAGTCTTGTCGAACTGTCCTAAAATAAGAGACTGAAACTCAAGACTGTAGGTGGAAATAACCAGTGAGAAGGATGAAAATCGGCCTTTGGGAGGAAGAGGTGCAGAAGTTCTTCTTTCCATTTTGTGCTGCGCTGTCACTTCAGTGGTGTCCGACTCTTTGCGGCTCCTTGGACTGTAGCCCACCAGGCCCCTCTGTCCATGGGATGCTCCAGGCGAGAATGCTGCAGTGGGTGCTGTGCCCTCCTCCAGAGGACCTTCCCCACCCAGAGACTGAACCCGTGTCTCTTACCGCTCTTGCACTGGCAGGTGGGTTCTTTACCACTAGCGCCACCTGGGAAGCCCTCCTACGACTTTGTCGGGTAACAGTGGGCGTTTTCTAAAGATGGCGAAACAGGGAGTCAAGTTATCGGCGTATCGTCCCGGGTCGTGTCGGTCATCCCCAGAGAGGTGGCCGTGGCGGCTCCCTGGGCAGCAGGCCGGCCTGACTGGTGATGCTAAGCCTAGGCCCCAGGCCCGCTGAGCACTCTTACCAGCCAGAGCCCTAGGACTCTGCACCCACACTCTGCACCCCCAAAGGAGCACTGGTATTTTTGTTGTAAAAAATTTAAAAACACCTGTCAAAGTCTTTGGACATTGGCAATGCATGTCTTAATCATTTAATGTAGGCTATTTCTTGGTAAGCCTGAACCTCAGCAGAAACTATTGTGAAGTGAGAAAACATTTACCTACCACTTATTTTCAAATATAATGCATTTTATGAAAAGTAAATTTAATTATGGATTCAGTTGGCACAATGTTAGGATTTACAGATGCAGTCACTTTGGTTAATTTCAGTTTTTGCAGTTTTATTTTGTATTTTGGAACCTAGGTTCCCTTGCAGGCCTCTGAAAGTCTCCTTGACCCTGGGCCTTCTGTTTTAGAAGCTGGTGGGGCTGGTGAGTGCAGAGGTAGCCCTGAAGGACGTGCCGTGAGGGCTTGTGGCACGCAGACCCTCAGGGCACGCTGTGTGCAGCTGTGGCCTGACCTCGTGCATGAAGCTGAGCCAGCCTGGAGCCCCACAGGCCTGGTCCCGCGTCCCCAGCTGCCTCTTTCTGAAGCCTGCCCTGTGGAAGTTCCTCTAGTTTTGTGAGTGGCCCCAGCAGGTTGACCTCCCATTCCAGGATCCCATTTGCTCCCCCTGGTACCCCTGAGGAGGCAGGACCTACGTCCCCTTTCTGTAGATAGTGAAGCCAGGACCCAGGGAGGGTCAGACTCCATGGACATGAGTTTGAGCAGACTCCGGGAGATAGTAAAGGACAGGGAAGCCTGGCGTGCTGCAGCCCATGGGGTTTCAAAGAGCTGTGCATGACTTAGCGACTGAACAACAATAACAGAGAGGGTAGGTAACTTGCCCAAAGCCACACAGCTCTAGGGAATCGGGTGTGCCTGGGACCCCTGTTCTTTCCGGCACCCTGCCCCCAGCCTGCACAGCCCCGGTGGGCAGCGTCTTCAATGGCCTGTGGAGGTAAACTGCAGACGTTATGTCTGTTACACAGAGGCAGGAATCTCTCACGTCGACTTTTTACTAACTTTGCTATTGCATTTACTTTGACAAGTGCTTAAGATTTGTCTTTTAAGAGCAGCTACTTAACCTTATCATCCCTGCAGACTTTACCCAGTTAGTCTAAGAACACTGCAAAAGCATATATTTTGAGTTCTGTTTCTCATTTTCTCCTCAGAGTTGAAAATAACCATTTTGCATGAATTTAGTTGTGCTGTCTGGCGATGCAGTGAGCACTCTGGCCTGTCAGCTGGCCTGGAGCTGATGCCCCAGCCCTCCCGAGTCCCGTGAGCCCAGGTCTCTCCACTGCCACCCAGCTCCTTACTACGTGTCACCACAAGGCCTTGCCCTCTCAAGACCATGTCATCCCGAGTCACCCCATTTCCTCGTGCTGGCTATGGCCCCTGGGGGGCCCAGAATGTGCCCCAGGGTTGGCGTGACTGGGGAGAGGGTAGAATGGGTCCCGCAGAGCCAGCCACAGGGGCCAGGACACCCAGCCCCACATGCAGCGGAGACAGAGGCCTCCGTGTCTGGGTCTGGGAGGGGCGATGGGCCCACAGGGCTGGAGAGGCAGCCCAGGACGGAGGAGAGCCTGCTGGGCTGGACTTGGACCTGGAACAGCCTGAGGGTCCTGGCTCAGTCATGTCAGGAAATCCTGGCTCACGGATGCCTCAGGGGACACGGTGGGGCATCCATAGCTGGGCGGTCACAAGCGTCTGTCCCCTCTGCTGGGTGGTCGTGGGTGTCCGTCCCTCTCCCAGGTGCCCGTCCCCTCTCCCAGGCGCCCGTCCCTCTCCTGGGCGTCCGTCCTTCTCCCGGGCACCCATCCCCTCTCCCAGGCACCTGTCCCCTCTCCCATCCCCTCTCCCGGGCGTCCGTCCCTCTCCCGGGCGCCCGTCCCCTCTCCAAGGCGCCCGTCCACTCTCCTGTCCCCTCTCCTGGGCATCTGTCCCCTCTCCCGTCCCTCTCCCGGGTGTCTGTCCCCTCTCCCGGACCCCGGCCCCTCTCCCAGGCGCCCGTCCCTCTCCCGGGCGCCCGTCGCCTCTCCCAGGCGCCCGTCCCCTCTTCCATCCCCTCTCCTGGACGCCCGTCCCTCTCCCGGGCGCCCGTCCCCTCTCCCAGGCGCCCGTCCCCTCTCACGTCCCCTCTCCTGGGCATCTGTCCCCTCTCCCATCCCTCTCCTGGGCATCTGTCCCCTCTCCCATTCCCTCTCCCAGGCCCCCGTCTGTCTCCCGAGCGTCCGTCCCCTCTCCCGGGCATCTGTCCCCTCTCCCAGGCATCCGTCCATCTCCCGGGTGCCTGTCTCCTCTCCCAGGTGGTCCTGGGCATCTGTCCCTCCCCCAGGCGGCCATGGCCATCCGTCCCCTCTCCTGCTCACAGGAGCCCCTACTCCTGGCTCTCCCTGGCCAGTGAGCGGTCACCCCCCACTGGCCCTGATTGTCACCCTTGGTCTGGGCACCCCATGCCACCCCCAGTGCCGTTGCACGTGGTCCTCAAAGGGCAAATGCCACTGGGCCAGGTGTTGGGGCCAAAGCACTTTGGCCACAAATGCTTGGCTGCCCAGCCCCGCGGACCATGCTTCTGGGTGGATTATGCCCGGGGGGTGTTTATTTGCCCGAGCGGGGCAGGGGTGGGGGGCCTTGGAGGGCCCCGGGCCCCTGGGCACAGTCTGTGCACCCCCCGGCCCCGGCTGTCTCCAGGCCCTCATAAATAGCCCTGGCTTCGCAGGGAGGGTTCACGGGTGTGGCTGAGGCAGAGGACACAGGAAGGGGAGACTTGAAACGACGAGCTCAAGCCTCAGGAACCGAAGTCCTGGTGTGGCCGTCACCGTGGGAGCAGGGCGCCAGGGAGGGCGGAACAGAGCCCGGTGTCTGAGCCAGGAGGGCCGTGGCCTCTGCCTGCCTTGCCCGCCTTGCGTCGGGAGGTGCCCGCTGCTGCCCTGAGCCGGCCGGCCGGGCCCCGAGCAGAGCCTGAGCGAGACCCGGTCCAGAGAGAAGCAGGAGGACCCCCTCCCCACCCCGCCGTCCACGGCCCACTTCACGGCCCAGGCTCTCCTTTCCCTCCAACCCAGAGGGAAGGGACCCTTTCCTCCTTTTCCCTGTTCGCCTGTGTTTTCATTGAGGTGTGATTTACATTCAGTGAGACGCACATTCGTAAGTGTCCATCTGCTGAGCTGTTAAGACAGAGCGGTGCTTGGTGACATCGCCCCAGTGCAGACCCAGGACGATTCCCTCGGCCCGTCCATGTCCCCGCCGTCAGCGCCTCTGCCGTGGGTTCACTGCTGTGCGCTTGTTGCCATGGACTCCACGAGCCAGACTGCGCAGCGGGCCCAGATGCGTCTGGCCTCCTCCACTCAGCGAGCGGTTTCCGAGCCTCATCCGCACCGAGGGGCGTGCTTTGCTAGTTCCCATTCCTGCCGTGGGGATGGACTCAGTTGTTTGTGGGGCAGCTCCTGATGCTTTTCCTGCCTGGGGAGTCACACCCACCCACATTTAGAGGCTCTCAGGGTCTGGGACTGAAGACGAGCTGAAAGTCTTTGTGGGGGCTTCTCGCCTTTGTGCCCAGATGGCTCCCTGTCTGTGGCCGTGGACCCTTCTCTTCTCTCCTGGGGCAGAAGGTTCAGGCCAAGGCTACAAGAGGGGGTCCAACCGGGGGTCCAAGCTCTGGCTCAGCCCCGGGTACTGGAGGGGCCCCAGCCTGTGCTCTGGGCTCAAAGGGGAGCCTCCCACTGGACTGATGGACGGAGCGGGTGGGTGGGCAGGTCTGCTGTCAGCCACGGGCGGCTGCTGCAGGGAGCGGCCCGGTGGGAAGGACCCTCGGAGGGACTCCTCCCACGAGAGCGAGCCCGCTGCGCTGACCGCGGACCCAGGGGAGGCAAAGAGGGCCGGGCGTGTGTTGGTCCGCTGGGCCTGCGTCACATGGTGCCAGCAGCGGGGCGGCCGGAGTGGACTGCCGTCTCGCGCGGGGGCTGAGCGCTGGCCTGCGGGGCGGGGCCGGACCCCCTCGCCTGCCCTGCCCCTCCCAGCCCCCCGTGTCCCCGGCAGCCTGGTGCCCCCGGCTGGCAGCTCCTCACTTGGTCTCTTCCTCCGTGCTCAGGGCCGCCTCCTCCCTGCGGTCTTCGTATCAGGCTCCAACATGTGTCTGTGTCCAGGGTCTCCCTCTCCTGACCCGGGTGCCCTGCTCCAGGGTCACGACCACTCACGCCTGCAGGGGCCCTGTTTCCAAACGAGGTCACGCTCTGAGACGACGGAGGTTAGCGTTTTGGCCGTCTTCTGGATGACATGTTCAGCCCCTAACATCCCGCCTGCCTCGTGCCTCGGGATGAGGCAGGGTGATGCCAGGTCGGTCGTCGCAGTGGCCTGCAAGGCCCGCGATGGTGGCACGTGTACCTTCTTGACGGACTCCCTCCTCTCGCCTCCGTTTCCTCGTCAGAATCGGTCTCCGGGTTCTTCTCCAGGTGTCAGTCCCGTAAGTCTTTGCTTCTGCAGTCCTGAGAGTTCATGCCTGGGGACTGGGGGAAGCTGTGGGGTCCCCGACAGATGCAAAAAAGCTGGGGGGACCGGTTGGTGTCCGAGCCCCGCCTCTCGGGCCTGCCCTCATCCTAGCATCCTGCTTCCCTCCTCAGGGTCGGACCCTCACACGGCCTGAGGCGTCACCTGCAGCCCTAGCCATCAGCCGGCCCCCAGTGAGGCGCTATAAATAACACTTTCCTATCCGAAGGCCCTCTTCCTGCAGGAAGCACAGCGGCCTGCGGGCAGGAAAAAGGTGTTTCCGGAAGACAGGCCAGAGGGGGAGAGGCTAGCAGGTCCCTGGGGGGGGAGGAAGGCCCCGGAGGTGAGCAAGCCGGGGGTCAGCAGGCGGCCCAGGGTCGCTGGGGGCTGGCGGCGGCTCTGCCGGGTGTGTGCTCACGAGGACAGGCGTGAGAAGGTCCGGAGGGTGGGACACGGGCTTTCGGGCCGAGCGGGAGGGAGGCGCCGCGTTCACTGACACCCTACCGTTCAGTCATTCACTGAGCGCTTGCTGGGGCCGCGCTGGGCCCGGGGTGGTGGTCCAGGCTCGGGGAGGACACTGGTGGGAAAGCAAACCAGGGTTTAACCGTGGGGGGTCCGTGCAGCAGAACCAGCGCAGGGCTGGTGGGGGCAACGCAGGAGGGATTGTAGCCTCGTGGGGGGTGGGCTCCCAGGACTGAGGCCGGCGGAGGGTGGGGTGGGGCGGGGTTTCAGGCAGGGCCAAAGCCCTCAGCCTCCTGATCTCCATCCTCCTGGCCCAGACCTGTCCCGGAGGGGGGTGCCTCTGGTCAGTGGGGGGTCGGTGGCGGGTCTCCGAGCAGCCCTTCTCCCCTCGAGGCCCTGCCCACCCCGGAGGCCGCCTCGGGTGTGCTGCCCGCTCCTGGCCGGCCGACCGCATCCTGTCTGGAGACCCGTGAGGCCCCTAGAGTTGCCTCCTTAGAGAGCCCCAGAACAGTGCCACCCCTGGGGGACAGGCTCGACCCTGCTTGTGCCGCCCCGGCTCCCAGCAGTGGTGCGTTCACCCGGCCGGGCATGGATCCTGAGCTCGTGCTCAGCCCCGCCTCCCTCTGCCTGTGGTTTGGGGAGACTCCCGAGGCTGGGCTGCGTGCTGTCCAGGCCCCTGAGCCCAGCCCGCAGGCTGGCGGCCAGGCTGTCCTGAGGCCTGGGTTCCCGAGCAGGTGAGCTCAGCCGGGGCCCCGTCTGGCCATGACGCAGGCCCTTAGGCCTCCAGGCAGGGGTTGCCTGCAGAGCCGCGCCTGCTGCTGGGGTCCCCGGGGTCTCACCACCCTTCCCCTGCTGGAGATCAGTCTTCCTGTGTCCCAGGCAGGTGAGCCGAGGACCACGGGCCTGCGCCACTCATATGGGAAAGAAGGACCCACTAGAGCCTGGGGTGGCCGGCGGGACAGGCCCCTTCCTGTGATCACCCGAGCACCGTCAGACACACGGGCAGGGAGGCTGGGGAGGGGCAGGCACGTCCACCTGGCCTGGCCTTTGGGGGAGGAGGTGGAGAGGCCTCCTGTTGAGGGTGGAGCCCGGGAGGGCAGGAGGGCGTGGAGACCCGTGGGTGGGCAGGAGGGCGTGGGCATCACTACCCAGCAGGGAGTGTCCCATCCTAGTTGGCTGGGCTGGTGGGGATGGGTCGATGACGCCCAGCGTCCACTCGGGGGTGAGGCTTGTCTCTGGAGCCGAGCTCCCCGTAATTGGGCTGGTCTCGGGCGCCCCGCTCAGGCCTGGGGGAGCACCTGGGAGCCGCAGAGGGAATGGTACTGCCAGAAACTGGCCCCCGGTCAGTCCCACCGCCACACGGGGAGCTCCCAGTCTAGCTGGAGGAGTGGCTGTGTGCCCTTGGAGGGCTGGACACGGGGCTGCCTGGAGCCCGGTGCAGGGCGGGGAGGCCCTGGCTTCCTGTGGAGGAGCTGGGAGCAGGGCGTTGGGTCCCCACTGGGTGGAAGGGCCGGTTTGTGGGGGCTGGAGGTGCGGGGGGAGCCATCGCCTGGAGCTGTGGGGTCCCCCTCTTTCGGGGCTCCATTTGGGAGCCCTTCGGAGCAGGGTCGTGCCTGTCCACGCCCTCCCCAGGTGGGGCCGGGTGCCGCCCTCCCGTGCGTGCAGCTGTGTGGAGGGTGCAGGGCACCAGGCAGGACGGTCACCCTTTGTCTGTAGCGGCTGCGTCTTCCCGCCGCTGCCACGAGAGGGCGCAGCCTCCCACAGAAGCGGGTCCCATCGCTGTGTGGACCACGGGCCGCCAGGGCCTCGGCTGCTCTGTGCCTTGGGGGCTGGCGGCAGCCCCGGGCGTCCCCTCCTCCAACACTGCCCGCCGCCCCGGGGGGCGTCCTGGGCCAGCCCAACGGCCCTGTATCCGGACCTGTTCAGGGCCAGGGGGCGACGCAGCCTGCAGGAGGCAGGTGGGCTGGGACTGTGCCACCCAAGGCCTCACCCCACAGAGCGCCTGAGGGACGAAGACCCCCTGAAACCCCGCCCCGCGGCCCTGCATGCCGGGTTGGTGTCCCACCGGGGCCCAAGGCCCCCGCAGCCCAGGTCTGTGGCTTCGCTGTCCCTTCCGCCCCACTATGCAGGGCCGCTTCTCTGGACAGAGGGCCTGGGCAGCATGTTCTGAACCCCGAGGCCCGGCCAAGCTCCAGTCCAGCCCCGCGGGCACACAGCCGCCCCGGGCCTGGGGTGGGTCAGCGCCCTGCTGCACTCCCAGCCCTCGTTCCCTTCGGGGTCCGAGGGGGCGTCCGTCCAGGGGCTGTCTTGGGGCTGAGTGGGGGTGGGGTCCTGGCGCCCTGAACCCCCTCTTGCTGAGACCCCCGAGTTTCTGCTTTGACCCTGGGAGCCTTGGGAGGCCCTGCTCTGCCCCGAGTCCCCACTCTGTTTTGAAGGGATGGTGTCGGTAGCCCCTTAATGCTGGCACCATGGGAGCGGTCAGTCAAGGACTGTCCTAAACGAGGTGAGGTTTCTGTGCTGGGAGGGTGGTGACTGTGGATGGCAGAGAGCAGGGACCCCCAGCCTCGAGGAAGAGGGGATGAGGGGCCCTCCTTGCCGGGCATGCGTCTGGTTCTCCTTCCTGCTGGCCCGGTGGCCGACAGGTGCGTCAGCCTCCTGGGCTTAAAGATCGACCTGCAGGGCGGCTGGCCTCACTCTCCATCATCTGTTTCTAGGTTTTCCTTCTGAGTCTCTTTGCCCAGACGGAAGGCACTGTTGCAGGTGGGATCTGCCTCCTGCGTGAGTTTAGGGGACTCTCCCTGAAGACAGGAGCTCCCGTGCCATCAGCCTGGGAGCAAGATCTTGAAGATCAGAATAAAGTTCTCTGAGAACTGAGAGCCATTAAATTTGAGAGCGGCTGGTGGGCTGAGGCGAGCCCACCTCGGGGCCTCAGCTCAAGGTGCTGTCGGCAGGAGGGGCTTCTGCAGGCGGGGGTCTGGGAGGCAGACGCCGGGCTGGGAGCAGGCCTGGGAGGCTCTGACTGTGGGCCCTGTGACTCCCCCAGCCCCCGCCCCGAGCAGAGCAGCCCCTCCGCAGCGGGCCGCACCTGGACTCAGTGGCCGGCCTGGGCTGGGAGTGGGGAGGCCAGCTGCATCTCGGCAGGAGGAGCAGAGGGGTCCTGGCGGGGTGGCCGCTTTGTAACTGCCTGTGGCAGCCCAGCCCCAAGCTGCACTTGGGCAGCTCACAGGCAGTGGTCCTGTACCGGGGCCCTGGGAGCTGGGTTGGGGCAGGCTCTGCGCCGCGGGGGGTTGGGGGGAGCGGGCCGCTTGGCCGGTCCTGCCCCGGTGCTCTGTCCGGGTCTTGTCTGTAAGGAAGCAGGGGCCCAGGGAGGAGGTGGGCTCTGGGGCCACGACCGTCGTCTGGATCCTGGACCCCTGTGCCTGGTGACCGCAGCTCATGGGCTCTGTCGCGTGTCGGCCTCCTCTTCTGAAAAGTGGGTGAAGGCTGCACAAGTGGTGGGCGGTCAGGGAGGTGACGAGTGGGCCTCGTGAGCCGTGTTTGCTGGGATGGGCGGCCTGGGCCCTCGACTCAGCTGCCCTGACCCGTGGGGAGTGGCCACCCTGTTCAGAGGTGACAGGCTGGGCAGAGGGCAGCACAGGGGAGCTGCCCTGGGCTCGCTCATGAGGAAACAGGCAGGAAATGTGACCCGGAGGAACCCCTCAGAGAAGCTCAGATGGCAGAGGGCTGCCAGCTCACCCCACAGGTGGCCTCTGTCCGGCGTGGTTTCCTGGGGCAGCCAGGCTGGGTGGGGGGTGGGCACAGAGGTGCTGCCTGGGGGTGGAGGACCCCAGCAGATCCCGCAGGTGCGAGGGTGTAGCAGGGTGACCCCTGGAGCCGCAAACCGGAGGCTGGTGGAATTGGATGCCTGGGGTGTGTGCTCCAGGCCTGAACCCCCCCCCCGACTTCTCTGAGCCTCCGTTTCCTCTTCTGCAAGGTGAGAGCACAATTCCTATTTGAAGGGGCGCCTGAGGTTAGGGACCACGGGGGAGCTGCAGGGCAACCAGCAGGCTCTGCAAGCCGCCCACCCGTGGGGCCAGGCTGAGCACGGACTCTGGGGGTATCTCCTCGGGTCGGGGCCAAGGTCAGGGCTCCTCCTGCCCCCGCCCCTCCCCACCTCGCACGGTGGACGCGTCCCAGGGGGCCAACCCCGCCCGCTGGGTGGCTCCCCACCCCTCTGCACCCCCGTTGTCCCCGGCTCTGTAGGTCGGGGCCTTGGGGGACCACCAGGCTTAGGCCCTGAGTGGCTGGGCGTGCTCCTCAGGGGCTCCTCCTCGGCAGCTTCTCAGAAAACTTTCCTCCATTTCTGAGCAGCGGCAGGGCCCCGGGCCCTCCCCACGCCACCCTGTCTTTGAAGCTGGGAAAGAGGCTCTGCTGTGAGGGGTCCGTGTGATTGGATTGGGTCCCCCTGGATCACCCAGGGTCACCCATCACTGGTCCGAAACCCAACCACATCTGCCAAGGCCCTCGTGTCGGGGGACATGCTCATAGGCTCCGAGCATCAGGGCGTCTTGGGGTCCTGGCCCCTGGCAGGCGGTGGTGGTCCCCCTCTCAGAGTGAGACTGAGGGGTGCGTGAGCAGGGGCGGGGGTGTGGTGGGCATCTGGCTGCAGCTCGTCGCCCTGCGGTGCCCGGCGCCCGCGCCCTCACGGGTCTCGGCAGCCCCAGCGCCGGCCGGGGAGACACACAAAGCACCCTTGTGCTGTGCGGGGGCGGCTGCCAGCCGCGGGCACGGGGCCCGGCGCGCTCTCCCGGGGATGTGGCATCCGCCCAGACCACGGGGGAACAGAAGGGCCCCTTCTCCAGGCGGACCCCGCGGGAACTGAAGCCCCTCTGTGGGGAAGAATCCCTCTCTTGTGAGCAGCCCTGCTGTTTACAGAGCGTTTCACAATCGTTTTTACTAGAGAAGCCCCTGGGACCCAAGCACGATGGGGGCTGTGCCCACCCCCCCCTTCACGGTGCCCACAGTCAGGCTGGACCCCCAGCCCCAGTGTGGGGAGGGTGAGACCAGCCGTCAGTCACCAAGGGCGCCAGACCCTCCCCCGCCCCCAGTTCATCGAACCAAGCCCAGAGTCAGCACCAGGGTGCCTGCCCAACATTCCTCTGAAAGATGAGCAGAAAACGCTGCCCTCCCACCCTCAGCTTCTCGTGGTCCTTCTCACAGGCCCTGACCCCGCCCCGCACCACCCCCTAGCTCAGGGGTCTCCCATGGCATCTGGACTCCCCCCCACCCCACCCCTGGCCACTCTCCCCACCCCCAGCAAACCCAGGGTCTGACAGCTTCATTCTGTTCTCCGAGGACCCTCGCCTCGCCGCAGGGAGCGCCAGCGGCTGCGTCCTCACCCAGCTCACATTGGAGACCCGTGCCAGGCCCACCGCCTCCAGGAAGCCCAACGCACCCTTCCCTTGGGTCCCCCAGCCCCTGAGCACCCTGGGATGCTGCTCAGGGCTCGCGGCTTCGCACCCCTCCTCAGTACTTCAGCTGCGCTGCTGCCTAGGGGGGAGTCCCAGCGACCGGGCAGCCTGTGCCCGGGGCTCTCTCCCTGCCCACTGCAGACCCCCAGGGACCCCGCTTCCCTTGGGAGTCAACCGTGTGGTGCCAAGACTCCCTGCCGTGGGTCCTTCCCCCTGAGTTCTAACAATTTTCCTTTCTCTGGGTTGGTGGAGCCCCGATGGGCCGGTAGCACAGTGCTGAGCAGCCTCCCTGCCCACCCCCCGGAGGGACTCTCAGCTCCTGCTGCTGTGTCTTCTCTTTCTGGGAGAGCTCCTCTCTCATTTCAGGTGTATGCCCCGCCTACAGTTTTGTGTATTTGTTTTTTGCTTAATATTTGCTCAGGCGTTTTCCATCTCAATCAAAGCTCCGAACACACCCTTTTGCACGCTGTTTCCTGTGGGTGTTCCGCAGTTCGCTCACCCGCCTGTGATCCCAGACCACCGGGCACCGGCTTCATTAGTCGGTGCTCTGGAATCGTCCCCACCCCACCCCCCAGCCACCGGAAGACAGGAGGTGACCAGCTGCCCTTCCTGGGACGCTGATTACGATCTTGAACCGGGCGGAGTTTGGAAATCAGTGTCCGGGCCTCCCCACCCTTCCCTTCCTGCCGGTCGGTCACACAGGAAGCTGCCGGCCGCGGGGGCTCACGGGCACCCACACTGCGAGCGAGCGGGGAGGCAGCCTCTGGGGGCGCAGGGGGGTGTTTCTGTAGGCTCTCTGTGGGGCATCCCAGACCTGAGCCACCAGAGGGGTACTGACGGGTGAACGGGCCTCGTAGCCTGCCCAGGGGAGAGGGGCCTCCATCACAGGGCTGGGGGGGCAGCCACTACTCCGCTCTGCCGCCGCGGGGCTCAGAGACGGGTCTCAGGGTCCTGTCTGCTTCGGCCGGCAGTCAGGGGCACCTGCGTGTGCAGTCAGCGCCGATGAGCCCCGTCAGAGGCGGCACTGCGGTCCCACAGAGAGCAGGGGCGATGGGCCTGGAGGGCGTGCGGGGGCGGCTGCGGGCCCGTCGCCCCGCGCAGGCTGAGCCCCTGGTGCGGCCACGTCCCGGGGCAGCACTTCTTGTCCCGGGCTGGCGGGTCCCGTGGGGAGACCTGGGCTGTTAACCCAGCACCAGCTCCCGCCGCGTCCTCGGGCTGCGGCTCTGACCCCATCCGAGCGGCGCTGTGCGCGGGGGCGCGTCCGGCGGCCGCCTGGGTCCCTGTGCCGCGCGCACACGCAGGACCCTAACCCTAACCCTAACCCTAACCCTAACCCGCTACGTGCGGGGCGGGGCAGAGTCGGGGTCCCTGAGGACTGCCGCAGGGCGTGTGGTTCCACCTCCTCGGGCCTGTTTCCTCACTTGTTAATCGCTCAGTCAAGTTGTTAGGACTCAGCGAGGTACTGCAAGCAACACCCGGGCACAGGGCCTGCCCAGGGGTGCTCAGCGGGGCTCCGCTGGGGCCTCCCTTCCCTGGGGTCTCTCTGGTCTGAAAGCCCGGAAGTCTTGGGGTCTCTCGGTCACTGGCTTGAATGGGGGCGCGGGGCCGAGGCCCCACAGCTGTGCAGGGCGGGCCCCCTCAGCCCCCTCGCCCAGCTGCTTCCTGTGAGCAGGACCCCCGGGAGAAGCGCGTTTCCTCCCTGTGCCGGGCACACCAGGCCGTCCCTTCCCCCTGCCGCCGGCAGTTCGGTTAGGCCCCGTCTCAGCCCTGAGGACAGGCAGCAGTGGGGCGATCAGGCCACAGCGAGAACCCCTCTGATGCCTGGGCCGGCCCTGAGGGGGCTGGGCTCTGTGAAGGAGTTGGTGTCCGCAACTAACATCACTTTCTGTTCTTGAAGCAAACGATTCCAGGGAGCTCGAAGCCCCAGGGACACTCGAGGGTGTCAAGGCTTCGCCCTTGTCTTTACTTCCGAGGTGGGTGAAGAGAACCCTCTGTGATCTGAGGCCTGTGAGGCGTTCTAGATTACCAAGGGTGTGTCTGCGTTTAAATAGTTATTTAAGAGGAGACGGGGTCTGAGTGCAGTCTGTGAGTCTGGACGGGGTCTTTCTACTACAAAGAGCCCTGTAGACAGTGACCGAGCTCGAAGAGAATACGAGGATCCAGTGGCGAAGCCTGAGTGTTGACTTACTGCCTGGGAAGGTTGCCAGGTGATTTTGTAGAAGGTGCAGACTCGTAGGGAACAAACCCTGAAGTCATGGGTGGCGGCCTGAGGTCAGCAGTTTACCCTCAGATGGCTCAGGTGGGGAAAGTTCTTTGTCCTGAAACTGGAAACGTTTCTCTTAATTTTAAGGCGGTTTCCAAAAAGTTAAATTAAAAAAATATAAAAAATTAAAAACACCAGATTTGCCTGGACCCGGCCTCAGCTTTTTTCCGTGTCGGGATGTCTCTGGTCCTTCAGGTGTATTTCTGTTCTTCTGCTATTTTAGGCCTGGCTTGAATTCAAATGCTCTAAGTGACTGGCACAAGGCATTGTTGGAGGATATAAATATCACAGATCTGCCAAAAACCAAAGTCAGTTGGATTCTTCCTGCAGACCCAGAGTCAATACCTAAATTGGGGCAACGGGCTGGGGAGGAGTTGCAGGAAAGGGACGGTGTCCTTAAGCTGGAGGAGCGGCTTACGGAATGATTGGTGAGAAGCATGGTCTTCTAGGGACAGTGCCGGGGTGCTGGGTGCGGGGGCAGCGGGAAGGAAGGGCCGCTGTCCCGTCGGGGCCCTCAGAGGCCCTCCCAGTGTCCGTCTGCGCGCCCTTAGCTCTCCTGAACACCCCCCGAGACCCTGGCGGAGGCCACAGGGCCAGGCCCCGGAGGCTTCTGACCGGGGCGGCCCTGGACAAGTCAGTCTGCCGCTCGTCTTTAGTTTATCTGCAAAGTACAGGGAACGCTGTCGCCTGCCTGCCTGCTTCACGGGGTTCTCGTGAGAACAGTGAGGGCATTTGTGTGACGAGGTTCCAACCGTAAATACAGCAGCTGCTTCATCCCTCATGATTCACTACTGATGCCGTTACTAGGATTATTTACTATGAGAGAGCCGTCACAGAGCTGTCTGATCCTGGTGGGCGCTCGGCCTCTCGTGTGAGCGCGGTGCTCCCTGGTGAGGCTGCGGCCCATGTGCGGCCATGCCCACTGCCCCCCCGGCCTCCCACGCAGAGCAGCAAACCTGCGAGACAGCAGCTGCCAGGGTCGGGACGCCCAGCCCTGTGCCCTCTGGTCCCAGGGGCGTCTGGCCACACAGCCTGTCCTTGTCGGGCCTGCAGTCACAGCTGGTGGGAGGCACAGGTCAGTGGCGGGAAGGGGCCCCCAGCCAGGCACACGCCCCCCCCAAGGCTGTCCTCAGAGAAGACGAGAGGTGAGTTTTCAGAGCGGCTGGGACATGGCCCAGCGCCCAGGGGTGGGACACCCTGTTCACGGCCCGGCTTCTGCTGGAGGGTGTCCCCAGGCTGTCTGAGGGCCGACCCCCGGGTGGTGGAGGCCCTGCCGCCCCTGTGCTCTGGCTGGCTCCTGGGAGCCTGGCTGTGGCAGCGGGAGGCCCATCCCTGGGACCTGGGCCAGATGCTGTAGCCTCTTTTCCAGCGCCAGCCCTGCAGCTGCCTCTGCTCTGGCGCTGACCCTGGTGGCCCGTTGCTAAGGTGACCAAGCCTTGCGTTTCCTGAGCTTCACAGCCTCTCGGCACCCGTTTCCGCTATGCCCACGTGCACCCCGCCCCCACGAGGGTGGAGGAGCCCGGGGCTGCTCCATCCCCACCAGGCCTGCTGACCGTGGTGCGGGCTGCCCACGCACGCTGAGCTCTGCTGGCCTCCGGGCCTGGCTGGGCCGGAACCTCCCACCCCAGCAGTGTGAGGGCGGCACTGGGCACCTCCCGGGCCTGGTGCTCACCTCCTGGACATGCAGGGGGTGGGGTGGTGGGGGGGTGGGAACGTGATGGGGCGGAGGTCGTGCCGGCCGGGTCCTAGCACAGAGGCTGCTGTGGCCTGGCTCACCCCCTGGACAGTTGAGTCCATGTCCTCTGGGCCTCTGTAAGCGTGCTCACCCCTCACAGCAAGGACCAGGCCCTGACGAAGGGACCCAGGTGACTGCCCTTGGCCTCTGGCTCTGGGAGCCCAACTCTGCAGCAGCTCCTTGGTTGCCCACAGCTGAGAACTGGGGGCCTGGCCAGCCTCCTTTTTTTTTTTTTTTTTAATGAGAATTGCTTATTGTAGCTTTTATTTTTCTTCTGCAGCACATTCCCCTTCCTAATATGGTTTTGTTTATCCTACTATTAAAGAGGGATTACATAGGAATTCATCCTAAGTAAATGCTCATCAACGTGTACAAAGTCTAGCGGCAAGAATGTTCTCTGCAGAACCGTTGATCATGGTGGAAAAGCTGCAGACAGTCTGAGCAGCTCAGCCTGGGGTGTCCACCACACCCTGTCCGGAGGCCTCGGGAGTGGGCCGTGCGTCCTCGGGGGCTGCCGAAGTCTGATCATCCCGTCATCCTGCCGCCGTCCCTGAGCACCTTTGGGCAAAGGCCTTCATGACGGAGCGTCTCATTGACGTGTGCGTGATCTGAGGTGTGTGGCGGGACGTGCACAAGCCGGGGCAGCAGGAATGCGGGGCGCCTCCAGGTTGGGGCGTGCGGGGTGGTTCTGTGACAAACAGAGCCTCCCAGGCCTGCAGAACTCAGGTCCCAGGCCAGATGCTTAGCTCCGGAGAGCAGTGTAGCCGGGCGAGCTCGGGGCTCCAATCCGGAGATATGGGGGCAGGTTCCTGTTTATCCTGAAGTCCCCGCTGCTGCCAGCGAAGTGGGCCGTCTGTGCCCATCTGACCTGCTCACTGCCAGCGAGAAGGCTGGCAGGGCCCTCAGTCTCTGCAGGAGGACATGCAGGGGTTAGTTTTTCCAGGACAGCAGAGGCCCTTTGGCCCCATGGACACCCTGAGGGGTGGCGTCTGGCCATGTACTTCCGGGCATCCCCTTCCAGCCGCTCCTCCCCGCATTGGGCCCAGGCCAGCCTTCCCAGAGCTCGGTCATCACTGGGAGCCTCCACAGATGGGCCCCCCTCAAAAGTAAACCATCAAACTTTGTTTAAAGCCCTGACGTCCATCGTGTTTATTTGTGTTGGTCAAGCTCAGATTGAATTACACGCGCACAGAGTCTGTCCCTGAGGAATTCATCATCTCGGCCAGACGCCCTGACCAATTCAGAGGACACACAGATAGCCGGATACCCAGCCGAGGCTGCAGGGAGCCAGCCCACGATGGGGCTGCTCACTCGGGGAGCTGCTTCCTGACACGGGTGCATGCGCCCGAGCCTCCTGGAGGGAACAGACGCGGACCTTGGAAGAGGCCCACGTGACGGGTGGCGTGTGCGGCCCTCCTGCCCGCCCCGGCACGTCCCTGCACCGTCCTCACACTCGGCGTCTGTTCCCCCACAGCTGCTCGCTGTCCTGCAGTCAGGACCCTCGTGATGAATCACGGAGGCCCGCACCGTCTCCAGACCGCCTGCCCTCCCCCGAGGTCAGCCCCGGATGTGGCTGCCCTGGGTGTGGCCGAGGAGAAGGTCAGACCAGCTCCTCAGCAGGACTGCCAGCCGCTGGGCCGGGTGGCTCTGTGGCTTTGCACGGCCTGAACTGACTCCAGGAAGCCCTCTTCCCGGGAGGCCGCTCTTCGTGGCAGGGTCAGCCCTGCCCACTCTGCCTGGTGAGGGGAGGGGGGACCGTCCACAGCCCCCCAGCTGCCCTCGGCCACCCAGGCTCCAGACAGCCTGGTCCAGCCCTGCCCACAGCAGCCTCTGTCCAGGAGACTCTGCAAGAGGCCTTGATAAGAGCAATATTGAAACACAGACATCTCCGTATATAGAAGAGATAGCCACCGGGAATTTGCTGAGTGATGCCAGGAGCTCAGACCTGGTCCTATGACAACCCAGAGGGGTGGGACAGGTGGGAGGTGGGAGAGGGGTTCATGAGAGAGAGGATGTACATACTATGGCTGAGCCATGTGGGTTAGGGCAGAAACCAGCACAATATTGTAAAGCAATTACCCTCCAATTAAAAAAGAACTAAAATCTATTATGAGATTAAAAAATAAATAAAGAGGCCCTGTAGTACAGCGGCCCTAAGAGTGGACTCTGGGGCCAGATTCCTGGGTTCAAGTTCTGGTGTCTGCTCTTTTCGATCTGTGTGACGTTGGGCAAGCTGTTTAACCTCTCTGAGACACCGTTCCTTCTTTTGTAAAATGAGGATAATCGCAGCACTACCTTTGACTGTGTGGATCACAAGAAACTGTGGAAAATTCTGAAAGAGATGGGAATACCAGACCACCTGACCTGCCTCTTGAGAAACCTGTATGCAGGTCAAAAAGCAACAGTTAGAAATGGACATGGAACAACAGACTGGTTCCGAATAGGAAAAGGAGTATGTCAAGGCTATATATTATCACCCTGCTTATTTAACTTATATGCAGAGTTACATCGTGAGAAATGCTGGGCTCCATGAAGCACAAGCTGGAATCAAGATTGCCGGGAGAATCAATAACCTCAGATATGCAGATGACACCACTCTTATGGCAGAAAGTGAAGAAGAACTAAAGAGCCTCTTGATGAAAGTGAAAGAGGAGAGTGAAAAAGTTGGCTTAAAGCTCAACATTCAGAAAACCAAGATTATGACATCTGGTCCCATCGCTTCATGGCAAATAGATGTGGAAACAGCTATTTTTTTTGGCTCCAGAATCACTGCAGATGGTGACTGCAGCCATGAAATTAAAAGACGCTTACTCCTTGGAAGGAAAGTTATGACCAACCTAGACAGCATATTAAAAAGCAGAGACATTACTTTGCCAACAAAGGTCCGTCTAGTCAAAGCTATGGTTTTTCCAGTGGTCATGTATGGATGTGAGAATTGGACTGTGAAGAAGGCTGAGTGCCGAAGAATTGATGCTTTTGAACTGTGGTGCTGGAGAAGACTCTTGAGAGTCCCTTGGACTGCAAGGAGATCCAACCAGTCCATCCTAAAGGAAATCAGCCCTGGGTGTTCATCGGAAGGACTGATGTTGAAGCTGAAACTCCAATCCTTTGGCCACCTGATGCGAAGAGGTGACTCGTTGGAAAAGACCCTGATGCTGGGAAAGATTGAGGGCAGGAGGGGAAGGGGACAACAGAGGATGAGATGGTTAGATGGCATCATTGACTCAATGGGCATGAGTTTAAGCAAGCTCCGGGAGTTGGTGATCGACAGGGAGGCCTGGTGTGCTGAGGTTCATGGGTCGCAAAGAGTCGGACATGACTGAACTGAACTGAACTGACCTCCCAGGGTCAGTTCAGTGACTGAACTGAACTGAACTGACCTCCCAGGGTCTCTGTGGTGACTGGATGAGCTCATAGATGCAGAGTATGTTGGATGGTGCTGGGAGCCTGAGCACAGCTGTGGGTGGTCGTGGGTTTAAAGTGTTTTAAAGAAAACTGCCCGGCTGTTTTCCAAACTGGCTGCACCATTTTACATTCCCACCGGCAGCCTACGAACGATCCATTTCTCGGCGTCCCCGTCAGCTTTTGGTGTTGTAACTGTTTATAAATTCTGACGTGAGTACAGTGGTTTTAATTTGCATTTCCCTGACAGCTGACGATACTGTTTCTTTTCATGGACTTATTTAGCCGTCTGTGTATCCTCTTTGGTGAAATGTCTCTTCATGTCATCTGCCCATTTCCTAATTGAATTGTTTGGATTTTGAGTTTTGAGAGTTTTTATGTATCCGACGTACTGGTCCTTTGCTGGATGTGCAATTGGAAAGTATTTCCTCCTAGCTTGTCTGTTCATCCTCTTAACAGCATCTTTAGTCGAGCAGAAGTTTAAATATTTGATGAAGTCTGTTTGTCTGCTTTCCCTTTCATAGACTGTGCTTTTGTTATCAGATCTGAGATCTCTCTGCTTAGACCCAGGTCCCGGAGCTGTTTTCCTGTTTCCCAGAAGTTTTACGTTAAGCCTTCACGTCCATGATCATCTGGAGTTAACTTTTGTGTAAGGTGTAAACATAGGTTAAGATTCATTTCTCTTTTTTCTTCTTTTTTTTGTTTTTCTCTTTGAGGTTCATCTTGGCTGTGGATGTCCAGCTGCTCCAGCATCGTTCGTTGAAAACTTTGTCTTTGTTCTGTTGCATCACTTTGCACCTTTTTAGATACCAGCGGGTCAGGTTTGTGTGGGTGTACCGCTGGCTTCTGTGTTCTGTCCAGCATTGACCTGTTTGCTGATTGTCGTCTGTCCTTCTGCCAATACCACAAGGCCTCGATTACTGTGGCTACAGAGTAATTATCACAACCAGGCAGACAGATTCTTCCTAGTCTGCTCTTCTTTCTCAAAATTGTTTTCACTATTCTAGTTCCCTGTGTTGCAGTATAAATTTTACAATAACCTTTATGTCTCCAAAAACACTTGCTTGGATTTAGATAGCGATTGTTGTCAAACCCGTATAACAGTTGGGGAAGAACTGCCATCTTTCTGTGCTGAATCTTGAGCTTTGCGAACATGATGTCTTTTTAGTCATTTATTTCATCTTTGATTTCTTTTATCAGCGTTGTGTAGCTGTCAGCCTACAAACCCTATACATGTCATTAGATTGGCACATAAATGTTGCTTTTTAAAAAAAATAGTAGTAAAATACACAGAGCAGAACTGACTGTCTTGACCATCTTTGTGTGTGCGGCTCGGCTGTGCTGAGGGCTGTCCGACTGCGCTCCATGGCATCACTGCCCTGCGCCCGCTCCCCCAGGCCTGCCAGCCACCCTCCACTGTCTGTCTCCGTGAACCTGACTCTAACAGTGGGGTCACACAGTGTCTGTCTTTTTGTGTCTGGCTTTTCTTGTCTTCATGTCGTCAGAGTTCATTCACACAGCAGCATATGTCCGAGTTTCCTTCCTTTCCAAGGCCGAGTAATACTGCACTGAATATGCACACCACATTCGTTCATCCATTCAGCCACAGCGGACACGGGTTGCTGCCCCATCCCAGCCATCATGAATAATGCTGCTCTGAGCATGGCGCACACACGTCTCTTCAGGACCTTGTTTTCAGCTCTTTTGGCTATATAGCAGAAGTGGGATTGCGGGATCGTACGGTCGCGCTCCGTTTAGAGGACCCGCAGCACTGCTTTCCGCAGCGGCTGCGTCATTTTACACTCCCACCAACCGTGCACGAGGGTTCTGTTCCAACATCCCCACGTCTGCACCAGCCCTTGTTATTTTCTGTTTTCTTTATTATTTGTCTGGCGGGTAATTGCTTGTGTTGCTTTCTGTCCTACAAGCACAGGAAGCAGCCGTGACTGTGCATATGCGCGTGTCCCCTTCCTCTGGAACCTCCCCTACCTCCCTGCCCACCCCGTCGGTCCTCTCGGAGCCTGGTGGAGCTGTCTGTGTGGCCTGGCACCTCCCACTGTGGTCTGTTTCACATGCGATGGCGTCTGCGATTCAGTCCACTCTCTCAATTCGTTCCTCTGTCTCCTTCCCCTGCTGAGTCCACAAATCTGTTCTATTTGTGGTTCTATTTCTGCCCTGCAGATGGATTCATCAGTACCATTTTTCTAGATTCCATATGTATGCATTAATATATGATATTTGTTTTTCTCTTTCTGACTTACTTCACTCTGTATAACAGGCTCTAGGTTCATCCACGTCACTAGAACTGACCCAAAGTCATTCCTTTTAACGGCTGAGTCACATCCATTGTATATTTGTACCACAACTCCTTTATCCACTCATCTGTCTACAGACATGTAGGTTGCTTCCAGGTCTTAGCTGTTGTCAACAGTGCTGCAGTGAACGTCGGAGTACCGTGTTTTCTTTCTATAGGAGCCGTTCTAGTGCACGTAAGGTTGGATCTCACTGTACATTTCCCTGATGGTTAGCGATGCTGAGTATCTTTTCATATGTTTCTTGGTCACTTACATATCTTCTCCGAAGAAATGTCTGTTCAAGTCTTTTGCTCATTTTTTACTTCTTTTTTTTTTTTTTTGCTGTTTTTGAATCTTAGCAGTTCTACATATATTCTATATATTAATTCCTTGTCAGATATATAATTTTCAAATACTTTTCTCCCATTCCATAGGGTGTTTTTCTCTGTTGATTGTGTCCTCTGATGCACAGAAGTTTTAAATTTTGTAGTCCAGTTTTTCTATTCTTACCTTTGTTGCCTGTACTTCCCGTGTCATATCTTTTTTTTTTTAACAATGCAAATAATATCATAAATATTGGTTTCTATGTGTTTATTGTTGGCCTATTAAAATGCAGTTGATGTTTTCACGTTTATGTCATTTCTGGTGACTCTGCTGAACTGACTTATTAGTTCTAGGAGTTTATTCTTATAGATTCCTTGGGATTTTCTTCATAGTAATGTCATCTGAAAATCGGGGTAGTTTTATTTCTTCCTTTCTGATCTGATGGCTCTCACTTTATTACTTAATCTTGCCTTATTGCAATGGCTAGAACACCCAACACTGTGTTAAATAAGAGCGGTGAGTGGTGAGAGTAGACGTCTTTGCCTATTTTCAGTCTTGGGGATAAAGCATGGAGTATGTTAGCTATGGGACTCTTGCAGATTACCAAGTTGAGGAAGTCCTCCTTTAGAGCTATTTTTCTGAGAGTTTTTTAAAAATCATAAACAGGTGTTGGTTTCTGTCAGGTTTCTTCACACTGACAGACAGGACCATGTCAGTTTTCTTCTTCATCTTTTAAGATACTGGATGACATTGATTGATTTTTGGATACTGAACCAGCCTTGCATCCCTGCAGTAAACCCCGTTTGACCACAGTGTATAATTCTGTGTTGCTGAATTCTACTTGCTGATGTTTTAGTAAGAATTTTCATGTCTATGTTCATAAGGGATATTGGTCCACGGCGGTGGTTTTTTGGTTCTACCTTTGGTTTTGGCATTGGAATAATTCATTTCATAAAAGTTTCAAAAAGAGGGAAGTGTTTCCTCTTCTATTTTCTGGAAGAAATTATGTAAACTTGGTGTTAATTCTTCTTCAAATATTTGTAGAATTCTCCAGTGGAACCATCTGGAGATTTCTTTTGGGGAAGTTTTTAAACCATGAACTCAGTTACTTAAATAAGTACATGGCTATTCAAGTTATCTATGTCATATTGGATGAGTTAAGTCTGCCATTTTACTTTTTGCTTGTTTTCTCTGTTTTTTTATGCCTCTATTTTCTTTTTCCTGCCTTTCTCTGGGTTACTTGAACAGTTTTTTAGAATTCCACCTTAATTTATCCATAGTTTTTTATTAAGATATAATTGACCCATAATATTAGTTTCAGATTTACAACATAACAATTCAACACTTGTGTTTATTGCAAAATGACCACCATAATGAGTCTTATGCTTACTTGCATGGTTTTTTAGTGGTTGCTGCAGGTGTTAAATTATATATGCACACTTTGTCACTGTCCACTGGTGTTTTCTGACTATCAGTTTGGGGGAGAGTTAGAAACTTTATTTTTACATCCCTTTACTTTCCCCTGTTTATAATTTTCTTAAATATTTTCTTTATATACTTTCAGGACATTAGACAGTGTTATAAATTTTGCTTCAAACATCAAACATGATTTAGAAAATATAAGAAAAGGAAGCCTTATTGTCTTTACCCATTTTTTGCTTACTGGATTTTTCCCTTCCTTCCTAATATTCTGAGGTCTCTTCCCTTTCATTTCCTTTCTGTTTAGAGAACTTCCCTGAGCCAGTCTTTTCTGCTGGCAACAAATGCTCCTGGTTTCCCCTTATCTGAGAATGGTCTTGATTTTCCTTTTATTCCTGAAGGATATTTTTGCTGGGTTATGCATTGCTGCTTCTTTTCTGTTAGCACTTTAAAAATACTGTGCCACTTCCTTCTGGCCTCCACGGTTTCTAATGAGATATCCAGTCATTTTAATTGTTCCCCCCATAGATAAAGTTGAGTTTTAACTCAAAAAGCTGGCTTAAAACTCAACATTCAAAAAACTAAGATTATGGCATCCAGTTCTATCACTTCATGGCAAATAGATGGGGAAACAGTGACAGACTGTATTTTCTTGGGCTCCAGAATCACTGCAGATGGTGACTGAAGTCACGAAATTAAGACGCTTGCTCCTTGAACAAAATGCTATGAAAAACCTAGACAGCATATTAAAAAGAAGAGACATTACTTTGCCAACAAAGGTCTGTTTAGTCAAAGCTATGGTTTCTCCAGTAGTCATGTATGGATGTGAGAGTTGAACCATAAAGAAAGCTGAATGCCAAAAATTGATGCTTTTGAACTGTGGTGCTGGAGAAGACTCTTGAGAGTTCCTTGGATTGCAAGGAGATCCAACCAGTCCATCCTAAAGGAAATCAGTCCTGAATATTCACTGGAAGGACTGATGCTGAAGCTGAAGCTCCAATACTTTGGCCACCTGATGTGAAGAACTGACTCACTGGAAAAGACCCTGATGCTGGGAAAGATTGAAGGCGGGATGAGATGGGAATGACAGAGGGTGAGATGGTTGGACGGCATCACTGACTCGATGGACTTGAGTTTGACCAAGCTCCAGGAATTGGTGATGGACTGGAAGGCCTGTCCATCTGTGTGTGCTGCAGTCTGTGGGGTCGCAAAGAGCTGGACACGACTGAGCGACTAGTTCAGTCGTGATAACTAATACATAAACTAGTAGATAGAGTTTACTGTTTTGCTGTCTGTAGCTTGGGGAAGTGTCATGTGACGTGTCTTGTGGGTTTCTTTAGGCTCACCCTGCTGGTCGTCCGCTAAGCTTTTTGGATCAGCAGGTTTATGTCTCCTGCCGACTTTGGGATGTTTTCTGCCGTTACTTGTTGGACGACTTTCTCGGCTTCATCCCCTTTCTCCTCTCTTGCTGTGACCTCAGGGACACGAACTAGGCCTTCTGGCCCCTAAAGATGTGCTTCTTTTTTCTGTCTGCTTTCTTTCTGTTGTTCATCTTGGGTAGTGTCTATTCTGTCTTCCGGCTCACAGGTTCTTTGTTCTGTCTCCTCCATTTTGCTGTTGATTCCATCCACCGAGATTTATATTTCAGCCCTTGTGTTTTTCAACTTAAAATTTTCCATTTGTTTCTTCTTTATATTTTCTGTCTTCCGCTTCTCATCACCACTGGCTGGGGGTGGGCAGTCCAGCTCCTCCCTTGGTCTCCACTGACCACGGAGAGAGGCTGTGGCCTCATTACCAGCAGGTTGGGGGTCCTACTCTGACAACACCCAGCAAGCATCTCATTACAGCTTCAGCCTGGGAGGGAGAGGGGCTTCTGCTCCTCACTCAGCTTTGGCTGTTGTGGGTGGATGTGACTGAGGAGGAGCAGTTAGTGTCCGAAAGTTCTCTGTCTTGCCAGGTTCTCTTTCCTGGCCCTTTGGCTGCAGAGAGCAGGCTCTTGTTGGTGCCTGTTGGCATCTCTGAGTTACCGGCTTCCTCAGCTCCAAGTCTGGGGTGCGTGAGGAAAAGAAATCCCAGGGTCCTCACCACCGTGAGACCCTCAGGAGCTCCCCTCGTCCATCTGCCTTTTCCTCTCTCTATCTTAGGGTCAGTCCTCTCGTGTCTGTCTAATGGATCATGTCCAGGATTTTCAACTGTACTTCATTGGTGAATACGGAGAAATACACCACACCTTCCCCGGATTATTTCTGAACACTTGTCTATGCCAGCCTTTAGAGATGCAGAGACAAATGAAATTAATTTTTTGCTTTCTAAAAGCCCAAAGGAGAGGCAGATGTGCAAACAATCAAGTCAAACATTCTGAGTATTTTGGTAACAGATGAGATGCTGTCTGCTGGGGGCTGAAAGGAGGTGGGGTCATTACCCCACCCCTAGGATGGGTGGAAGCAGGGCTGGACTCTTAGAAGAGGTCGTGGTGCTTGAGCTAAACTGTGGCAGATAAGCAGATTCCTGGCCAGACACAGTAGGAAAACAGCAGGTACAGAGGCTTGGAGCCATCAGACAGCACCAGGGTTCAGGGAGCTGGTGCTGAGCGGGGCGGGGCTGAGAGGGAGGGGTGTGATGAAACCCAAGAAGCTGGCAGAGGGGGCAGGGGAGGGAGTGGGCTCAGCACCACAGAGGGCACAGTGTGCCAGGCAAGCCCTTGAAGCCTGAAATTATGTGGTCAGATTTGTGTTCTCGGCTGTCATGCTGGGAGGGACGACACAGGAAGTGGAGTCCACTCAGCAGGGTTGTGTTCTGTTCAAGTGAGGGTGGGACGTGGACAGTGGTGATGGGGGTGGACTGCAGGGTGACCTTGGGGGATGTTTAGGAGACGAGATTCAAGATTCATAGGGTGGAACAGAGGCAGGAGGAGAGGGCGCCCCAGCTCGAAAAATGAGATCAGGCTTTGAGAAGGAGGGGGGCGGGGAGGGGTCAAGCTGTGCATGCGCTGGGCCGACGTGTCTTAGCAGAGACTTCAAAGCTGGAGAGGTGGACGGGTCGGGATTGTCACACCGAACTGGGCGTGTAAATTGTGGTGGGTTTGAAAATTACAAAAGAAGATCCAGAACTCAGCTGCCACGTTTGAGAGGAGGGGTCAATCAGACCAGGCCCTGGTGAGGTCTGGTGGGTCTCCCCACAGCCACATTCCATGTTCACCACAGGAAAGCATCCACAGGACCTGCCCCTGCCCTCCCGGGAGACCCGGCGTCCCTCCCCTCAGACCGGGTGCCCCTCCCCCAAGACCCGGCGGCCCGCCCCCTCCCCCTGCAGAGACCGGGCACCCCTCCGCAGAGACAGGGCACGGTGGGGGTCACTGAGCTCTGTCCAGCCTCCTCTCCACCCGGCCTGCTCCTCTGTGTGCCTGGCCTGGCCCTGCTTCCGCAGCTCACCTGTGTGGGGCCAGTGGCCCTGATCCCCGAGCCTGGAGAGGGGGCATTTCAGGGCAAGGCTCCCACCAGGGCCCATCAGACTGGTGCCCAGCTGTGTTAATTGTCCAAGCCGCCAAAATCCCAGCCTGTCCTCAGCTGTGGTTAGAAAGCTGTCATCTCCTGCTGCACTATCCACAGGCTGCGGGGCCTTCTCTGCAGAGCCCTTGGAGGCTGGCATCATTAACCACCCCCTGCTGTCGCCGGGACCCTCTGGGCCTGGGAGGGCCACTCGGGATGCAGCCGGGGCCCATGGTACGGGCTCTGTCAGCTGCGTGGGGTGATCATGGGCTGACAGGTGCCCTTCTGGGCCTTGGGAATCCTGTCCTCCATGGCCATCTGCCCGGGAGGCTGCTCCCGCTGTCGGCTCCTGGAGTGACTGCACACAGCCTGGGGTCCTCCTACAGCTGAGGCCCTGTGCCTCTGGGCAGAGCGCATGCGTGACTGACGGCCAGGACCTGCTGGCCACGACCTTGAGCGGGACTCGTGGCCCCACGGTGAGTGTTGTCCTTCAGCAAGTCACTTAGCCTCTCTGCTCCAGTTTCTTCCTCTGAAACACGAGAGGATCCAACCGGAGAGCCTCTGAGATCCTTTCCAGCTGAGTGATCCCATTACCGTCGATGATCTCTCGACACAGCAGTTTGAGAAGGAAGGTGGCGCTTACTGACTCCCAAGCACGTGCCAGGACTTCCCCGTGTATGTCACTCCTATGGTAAATGTGAGGAAATGAGGTTCAGAAGGATGGACAAAGCTGTCCACGGCCAAGCACCCGGCAGCAGAGGACTGGCTCAACTCCGTTGCCCTCTCCGTGACCCCGTGGATGAAGAGGGCTACCCACCTCGGGGGCTCCTCACACGATGGAGCTGAATGCAGAGGGAGAGATGACCTGACTGAAGACAGAGGGTCTAAGTGCTGACTCCCTACTGTCTCCGGGACAGTTGTCTGTTCAGGAAAGCTTGAACCAGAAAGAACCACGTTCCCTCTGGTCCAGTGTGACTGAGGGATTGCCTGGGATGTGTGTGCAGGCTCTGAAAATCGAGGAATTAACAGTCTGAATAATCTCCGGGCACTGGGCTCTTGCTGCGAGCTGGGTAGACTGAGCCCAGAGACAGAGCTCCAGGGCAGGACGAGCTTGTGGGAAGCAGAGCCCCCAGCCACCCGCCGAGACCTCTCCTGGACGGCCTCTGGAGTCGCCCCACGTCCACAGAAGTCGCCTGGGCTTACCCTGGGTCGGCTGACAGCTGGGACTGCTCAGACACCCTTCCGAGCTCGGATCCTGGACCTTCCGCACAGATGGCTGGTCTGCTCCTGAGTCATCAGAGAGAAGGGCCTGGGGCGTCTGGTGCAGACAGCAATGGAGGGGCCCCAGGAAGCTCTTGGCCGCTGGCAGGGAGCCCAGACCCCGGAGCCCCGGGGTTGGGGAGTGGAGCCCTTGCTTCTGCACAGGGCGGAGCTGGAAAGCCTGAGAAGCAGGCCCGTCCTCACTTTGAAAGCAGCTGACTGAGGTGCTCCCCCTGCCCCCAGCCCAGCTGATGAGATGGCGCTCCCTGACCCGGGTCCCCACTGGGGCTGTCGACAAGGCGCTGGTCTTCTGTCCCCACCCCTTGAGGTCTAAGCAGCTTCTCAGCGCGTCGTCCCTGAGCTAGGGCCCTGGGCTGGACCTTCCCGGTGTGAGGATTTAAAATTGAGATGTCTTGTCTTTTGCTGATGGCGTTTCTACAGAGCATTGAGAGCCTGGGAGCTGTGCATCTCAGAGGGAGTCCTGGGCTTCCAGTCCTGCTTGTGCCTCTGACGGAGGCTCGCGGCTGGGCTCCTGAGGTCAGCTATGGTTTGGAAATGCAGTCGAGCTCATCTGCCGTCTGGAATCTCCATCTGTGTTAATATGGAAAAGGCTCTGAAACACTCTTCCATCACAGGCACCAAAGGGAAACATCGATACACTGGACTTGATCAAAATTTAAAACTTTCGTGTTTCAAAGGACACTCTCCAGAAAGAAAGGACAGCCCACAGGATAGGGAAAATGTTTGTGAATCATATATCTGATAAGAGCCCAGTATTCAGAATACATAAAGAACTCTTACACTTAACAATAAAGAAGACAACAATTTTAAAATGGGCAAAAGATTTAAACAGACGTTCCTCCGGAGAAGACACACAGATGACCAACAAGCAAATGAAAAGAGGCTCAACCTCATTAGTCATCTGCTGCTAAGTCGCTTCAGTCGTGTCTGACTCTGTGTGACCCCATAGACGGCAGCCCACCAGGCTCCCCCGTCCCTGGGATTCTCCAGGCAAGAACACTGGAGTGGGTTGCCATTTCCTTCTCCAATTAGTCATTGGGGAAATGCAAATCAAAACCACGAGCTATTGCTTCACAGCTGTGAGGATGGCTGTTATCAAAAAGACAGAAAATGACAGGGTTGACAAGAGTGTGGGAAAGTTGGAAGCCTCATCCATGGCTGGTGGGGATGTGAATGGCACAGTGACTCTGGAGAACAGTTTGGCCATTTCTCAAAAAGTTAGATACAGCGATGCCGTTTGACCTGTCAGTTCCCCTTTTGTGTGCACACTCGAGAGACCTGGACAGGAAAAGGTTGAGAATTCCCACTTTCCAATAAGGAGAGAAAAATAGTCATCCATTGGCTCAGTTCAGTTCAGTGGCTCAGTCATGTCCAACTCTTTGAGACCCATAAACCACAGCACGCCAGGCCTCCCTGTCCATCACCAACTCCTGGAGTTTATTCAAACTCATGTCCATTGAGTTGGTGATGCCATCCAACCATCTCATCCTTTGTCATCCCCTTCTTCCGCCTTCAATCTTTCCCAGCATCAGGGTCTTTTCAAATGAGTCACCTCTTTGCATCAGGTAGCCAAAGGTTTGGAGTTTCAGCTGCAACATCAGTCCTTCCGATGAACACCCAGGGCTGATCTTTAGGATGGACTGGTTGGATCTCCTTGCAGTCCAAGGGACTCTCAAGAGTCTTCTCCAACACCACAGTTCAAAAGCATCAATTCTTCAGTGCTCAGCTTTCTTCACAGTCCAACTCTCACATCCCTACATGACTAATGGGAAAACCATAGCTTTGATTAGATGGACCTTTGTTGGCAAAGTAATGTCTCTGCTTTTCAATATGCTGTCTAGGTTGGTCATAACTTTCCTTCCAAGTAGTAAGCATCTTTTAATTTTATGGCTGCAATCACCATCTGCAGTGATTTTGGAGCCCAGAAAAATAGTCAGCCACTGTTTCCACTGTTTCCCCATCTATTTGCCATGAAGTGATGGGACCGGATACCATGATCTTAGTTTTCTGAATGTTGAGTTTTAAGCCAATTTTTTCACTCTCTTCTTTCACTTTCATCAAGAGGCTCTTTAGTTCTTCTTCGCTTTCTGCCATAAGGGTGGTGTCGTCTGCATATCTGAGGTTATTGCTATTTCTCCCGGCAATCTTGATTCCAGCTTGTGCTTCTTCCAGCCCAGCGTTTCTCATGAGGTACTCTGCATATGAATTAAATAAGCAGGGTGACAATATACAGCCTTGACGTACTCCTTTTCCTATTTGGAACCAGTCTGTTGTTCCATGTCCATTTCTAACTGTTGCTTTTTGACCTGCATACAGGTTTCTCAAGAGGCAGGTCAGGTGGTCTGGTATTCCCATCTCTTTCAGAATTTTCCACAGTTTCTTGTGATCCACACAGTCAAAGGTTTTGGCATAGTCAATAAAGCAGAAACAGATGTTTTTCTGGAATTCTCTTGCTTTTTTGATAATCCAGAAGATGTTGGCAATTTGATCTCTGGTTCCTCTGCCTTTTCTAAAACCAGCTTGAACATCTGGAAGTTCACGGTTCACATATTGCTGAAGCCTGGCTTGGAGAATTTTAAGCATTACTTTACTAGTGTGTGAGATGAGTGCAATTGTGCAACAGTATGAGCATTCTTTTGCATTGCCTTTCTTAGGGATTGGAATGAAAACTGACCTTTTCCAGTCCTGTGGCCACTGCTGAGTTTTCCAAATTTGCTGGCATATTGAGTGCAGCACTTTCACAGCATCATCTTTCAGGATTTGAAACAGCTCCACTGGAATTCCATCACCTCCACTAGCTTTGTTCGTAGTGATGCTTTCTAAGGCCCAATTGACTTCCCATTCCAGGATGCCTGGCTTTAGGTGAGTGATCACATTATTGTGATTATTTGGGTCATGAAGATCTTTTTTGTACAGTTCTTCTGTGTATTCTTGCCACATTTTCTTAATATCTTCTGCTTCTGTTAGGTCCATACCATTTCTGTCCTTTATTGAGCCCATCTTTGCATGAAATGTTCCCTTGGTATCTCTAATTTTCTTGAAGAGATCTCTAGTCTTTCCCATTCTATTGTTTTCCTATTTCTTTGTGTTGATCACTGAGGAAGGCTTTCTTATCTCTCTTTCTATTCTTTGGAACTCTGCATTCAGATGCTTATATCTTTCCTTTTCTCCTTTGCTTTTGGCTTGTGTTCTTTTCACAGCTATTTGTAAGGCCTCCTCAGACAGCCATTTTGCTTTTTTGCATTTCTTTTTCTTGGGGATGGTCTTGATCCCTGTCTCATGTACAATGTCACAAACCTCCGTCCATAGTTCATCAGGTACTCTGTCTGTCAGATCTAGTCCTTTAAATCTATTTCTCACTTCCACTGTATAATCATAAGGGTTAGGGTGAGGGTGAGGGTGAGGGTGGGGGCTAGGGTTAGGTCATACTTGAATGGTCTAGTGGTTTTCCCTACTTTCTTCAATTTAAGTCTGAATTTGGCAATAAGGAGTTCATGGTCTGAGCCACAGTCAGCTCCTGGTCTTGCTTTTGCTGACTGTAGAGAGCTTCTCCATCTTTGGCTGCAAAGAATATAATCAGTCTGATTTCGGTTGGCCATCTGGTGATGTCCATGTGTAGAATCTTCTCTTGTATTATTGGAAGAGGGTGTTTGCTATGACCAGTGCATTCTCTTGGCAAAACTCTATTAGCCTTTGCCCTGCTTCATTCCGTACTCCAAGGCCAAATTTGCCTGATACTCCAGGTGTTTCTTGACTTCCTACTTTTGCATTCCAGTCCCCTATAATGAAAAGGACATCTTTTTTGGGTGTTAGTTCTAAAAGGTCTTACAGGTCTTCATAGAACCGTTCAGCTTCTTCAGCATTACTGGTCGGGGCATAGACTTGGATTCCCGTGATATTGAATGGTTTGCCTTGGAAACGAACAGAGATCATTCTGTCGTTTTTGAGATTGCATCCAAGTACTGCATTTTGGACTCTTGTTGACCATGATGGCTACTCCATTTCTTCTAAGGGATTCTTGCCCTCAGTAATAGATATAATGGTCATCTGAGTTAAATTCACCTATTCCAGTCCATTTTAGTTTGCCGATTCCTAGAATGTCAATGTTCACTCTTGCCATCTCCTGTTTGACCACTTCAAATTTGCCTTGATTCATGGACCTAACATTCTAGGTTCCTATGCAATATTGCTCTTCACAGCATTGGACCTTGCTTCTATCACCAGTCACATCCACAACTGGGTGTTGTTCTTGCTTTGGCTCCATCCCTTCATTCTTTCTGGAGTTATTTCTCCACTGGTCTCCAGTAGCATATTGGGCACCTACCAACCTGGGGAATTCATCTTTCAGTGTCGTATCTTTTTGCCTTTTCATACTGTTCATGGGGTTCTCAAGGCAAGAATACTGAAGTGGTTTGCCATTCCCTTCTCCAGTGGACCACATTCTGTCAGACCTCACCACCATGACCCGTCCATCTTGGGTGGCCCCACATGACATGGCTTAGTTTCATTGAGTTAGACAAGGCTGTGGTCCATGTGATCAGATTGACTAGTTGTCTGTGATTGTGGTTTCTGTCTGTCTGCCCTCTGATGCCCTGTCTCAGCGCCTACTGTCTTAGTGGGATTTTCTTACCTTGGACGAGCGGTATCTCATCATGGCTGCCACTCCCGACCTTGGATGGGGAGTGTATCCTCTCTTCTGCTCCTGACCTTGGACATGGGGTAGCTCCTCTCAGCCGCCGCCCCTGACCTTGGACATGGGGTAGCCCCTCTCTGCTGCTCCTGACCTTGGACGTGGGGTATCTCTGCTCCACTGCTCCTGCGCCGCACAGCTGCCGTAGAATATCATCCATAGAATGGGGCTAATAATATTTAGTACCCCGTACAGTTGCTGTGATATTAAGTGAGTTACTGTGTGGAAAGCCCGTAAAACAAGGAAGGAAGCATTTGTTGTTGTTACCGGAGCCCCTCCTCTGGGGTCACCACTAAGGACAGCTTCTCCCTTAGCCACCCCGTAAGGAGGATGCTAGCATCTCAGAAGGTGAGACTGGAGGCCCGGTTAGTAAGTGCCGAAGGCGGCATCACCAGTCCAAGCTGAAGAGGGCCTGTACCTGGGTGCCTGCCTCCTCGAGTTCCAGCCGAAAACCTCCCCAGGACTGAGGCTCTGCTGACCTGCTGTGTGTACTGGTTTACTGAGGTACAAGGTGCGTGAAATGAAAATCCAGCGAGCTTTCACAGACGGAAGCAGTCGTTTAAGTGCCGTGACAAGCGTGGTTTGGGACAGTCCCAGCCCTTCAGGAAGTTCTGCGCATCCCTTGCTTCCTGGTCCTGGAGGCCCGGGCCGTGTCTCTCTGACACAGCGGTAGTGGCCACGTGGCGAGCAGGGTGTGGCCCGCTGGTGCGGGTGGCCGTTCCGCTCGGGTGGCAGGCGGGTGGCCAGGCCAGAGCATCGGTCAGAGCTGCGCCTGCGCCGGGCCTTGGGCTCGTCATCAGTCGGCTGGGCCTCTCACCACACTGCAATCAGCGCACGGCCGGGTTCCGGGTGCCGGGGAGGGCAGTGAGGCAGGCTGGGCCCTCTGGTCTGGTGCAGCTGGAGGCGGTCCAACAGTCCCTCTGAGCGGGGACCTCTGCAGCCAGGAGGTCACAGGCCGCACCCGTGGCCCACAGGGACCCTCTGCACGGCCTCCTGTCACCCTCACCTGGCGCCACTTTCTCCTCCTTCATCACTTCTCAGGGGGGTGAACCCGCTCTGAGAGGACACTGAGGCTGAGCTCCCAGGCTCGAGGACGAGGACCGGCCTGCTGTCTCCTTTGCCTCCGTGTGAGTCAGGGTGTTGGCGTGTCCCTGCTCTGCCCTCGGCGTCGCCTCTCGTGCACCAGGAGCCGCCTGGGCTTGAGGCTGGTGGTGCACCCTCAGCAGCAAGGGCAGGGTGGACCCGAAAGGGGCAGTGTGCCCCCGAGACCTTTTTCAGGCAGCGAGGAGTGGGGTGCTTGTCTGCATAGCCCCCCTGAGTGGGGCCCCGCCCTGGGCTCCATCACAGCTGGGTGTCCCCACCCAGGGAGGGGCAGAGCAGGCCTGGCAGAGGGTGGGTGTGGGGAGCTTGGGTGTTGCTGGGGAAGGTTGCACGTGCAGGTGTGTGTGGGTGTGTGCAGGTGTGTGCACACGTGTGCAAGCATGTGCACGCATGTGCGGCTGCGTGCGGATGTGTGTGCGGGTATGTGCCTGTGTGTGCGGGTGCGTGCAGGTCTCCACAGCTCAGCCCCGTGCTGCAGGCCTCTGGGTAGGAGACCCACAGCCCGACCCAGGTCTCCGCACTCTCCTCTGGCCGAGAATCCCCTTCCTGCTCGTCGCTCTCAGCACCCACCCCAGCCCCCAGGGGAGTCTGGGCAGTGAGACAGCTGAGTCAGGAGGTAGGGAGTTCGCGGTGACCGCACCATCCCTGAGCTCCTGGCTGTAGCCCCTGCTGGCCCCCTTCCCGAGGGACACGGCCTGCTTAGGTCTGGGGCAAGCTGCAGGTGGGCACGGTGGAGACGCCCTGGATGCACTGAGCTCCTGCCCCCAGGGGCAGAGGAGGCATGAGGTGAGGGTGCTGCCCACCTTGCAGGCAAAACCACCACCAGGCCTGGAGTGGGTCTGCAGAGCTTCTGACTCAGCCCCTTGGCTGGTGATGAAATCGATGAAACAGTGGCTAAGGGCTTCCCTGGAACACACAGCAGGTGCGCTGACCACCGGGCTCTGCAGATCACATCTCGTTCGCTTGTCCCTTTAGTGGCACTGAGGGGTCAACAGTGAGTGAGTGGGCGTCAGGAACTGAATGACGGGAGGCCTTCCTGGAGGAGGTGGTGTTACGCTCCTGCTCTGAGGGTTGAGTCCGGAAGAGCGGCAGGACGAGGCGGGTGGTTGTGTCCCAAGGATGCGAGGTGGGTTTGAGCCAAGGCTTGTGGGCCAGACGGAGGCTCCCTGCAGACGGGGCAGCAGCCTCAGGGCTGTTCCTCCATCAGAGCCACACCTGCAGCCCCGGGGCGCATCCCGGGGTGACTGGGTCCTGCTGGTGGTCTGTCATTCCTGGAGGCAGCCCTTCTCAGCTTGGGGCCACGCCCCTCAGTCACCCCCTCCTTCCAATCACCAGGGTTCTCGGTGCATGGACGCCTCAGCGAATGCATCTCCAAACCCAAACCGTCCCTCGGAAAGTGGAAATTTGGGTCTCCAGGGCTGAGTAGGGGCTGCAGCTGAAGTAGGGGGGCGGGGTCGCTGAGCCTGGCATGGGGTCTCCTCCCCCGTCAGACTGGGGCTCCCACGGGCGCGCAGGCTTCCCCACTCCAGCCCTGCCCCTCCTGCCTCTGCTCCCGCCCAGCAGGGCCAGTGGAGGCACACGGGATGGACAGGAGCTATGACCAGGTGTTCAGACTGACTCTTGGCCCCGGGGGTCAGTGTAAGGAACCACCCCCAGAGCAGGTGGGCGAAGAGACCAAGTGCACAGGGGCCGGAGAAGCCGCAGCTGAAGGCCCGGGAGCCTGGTCTGCCTGTGAGACAGGACCATGCCTCCCAGCCCCAGCAGTGACTCTCAAGGCCCTTCCCGGCGGCCACCCTGGCCCCATGCTGAGGAGGCGTTGTGTCGGCCGGTCTGCCCTGTGCCTCAGGGGCCCTGTTTGCAAGGTTGGGGCTCTCAGGATGACCAGGAGAAAGGGAAGGAGGCGGCTGCTGGAACGGAGGGATGTGAGCACACTCAGGCTGCACGGGGTCTGGCAGGCGGTGGGAGGGGCCCCCAGAGCCAGCTGTGGAGAGGTCTGTGGTCAGACTCACTGAGGACGGCCCGCCTGCCCTCAGAGGATGGCTGGGGCTCTGGGTTCCCACGGGGAGGGGACTGGGTGGGAGGCTGGGAACCGGATCATGTCTGTGACGCCCCGGTGGTGGGAGAGGTGGGAGGATGGGGCGGTGGTGGGTGAGGCAGCCACACAGGGCCCCCCACCCCAGCAGGACACGGTGCCTGCCTGGGCTGCGGCCTGGGAGCTGTCCAGCACGGAGCCTGCTGAAAGCAGCAGTGCCTGGCCCGCAGGGGCCTCAGGGGGGTCGGGCTCTCCCCGGGGCCCCTGCCCCATCCCTGCCCCCGAGGTTGAGGCGAGCACAGGGGGCAGGCCTGGGATGGCGGGTCTCTGCTCCTTCTCCGGGAGACTGCCTGGGTCGGGGAGGGAGGACCGTGTGTGCAGTCAGCACGGCAAAGGGCGAGGTCTCTGCTCTGCTCCCCCCAGGGAGGCCCCGGGAGAGGGCGGCCCCCACGCCCCCAGGCTCACCGTGAGACCAGCCCGGGAGTGGCCCTGGGCCCACCACACAGTTGGGGACCCAGGTTGCTTCTGCTGTGAAGGGAGGGTGACGGTGTCTGCTTCCCAGGTTGTGTGAAGCCAAGCTGGGCTCATGTAAGTGCTGTGCTGGGAGCCGGGGGCGGGGGCCTTGCTCTTCCTCCTCTGAATGGTGAGCCTAGTCCAGTGGCCCACACCCCCCAGTGCTGGGCTGGTGGTGAGGGTCCTTTCCCATCATTCTGAGGCTGCAGGTGGGATTGAAGGCCGTGCCCCCTGGGGAAGGGGTCTGTGATGAGAGGAAGGGTGCGGAAGGGGTGATGAGGAGGCAGTGTGGACCCCCACAGCCTGCCTGCTGCCCAGACCCCCGGGGTTGGCCCCACGACCCACCTTCCCCCCTCCAACACACACACCCAGTCCTTAGCCTGGAGCTTCTGGGTGAGCCTCCATGCAGACCACAGCCTCTCATACAACCACCAACGTACCCCAGGGGCCTCCAGTTGAGCCCAAGGGGACAATACTGAGACCCCTTCCCGCAGGGCCCTCCCCTCCCTGCAGCTTGGGAAGCTGTGCCTGCGCCCCACCTGCTGCCAGCGCTGTGGGAATGCTTCCCGGCCTGCGTCCTCCACAGCCGCCTCTCATGTCTTGCCTCCCATGGCACCCCAGGCCCAGGGCGGGGAGGCATCTTCCCTGACCCGGCTTCCTGGGCCCAGGAGACCCCCGCCGCATGGTCTGGACAAGGAGCGGGGCCCAGCCCGCCGGGCCCTGGGCATCTCTGTTCCACCAGCAGGGCAGGGCCGCCTTCTCCAGGAGCCATGGGCACTGAGAGCCAGCTGTGGGGTGCTGCCGGGGCCCCCGGGGGCTTCTGGATGGTTCGACACCCGGGCCGAACAAGAGGGTGTGGAGAGGCCAGCTGGAGGAAGACAGGATGCTGTGCGGCGGGGACAGGCCGGAGGCGCGGCCGGCAGGCGGCGGGAGTGAGTTGGAGTTCTCGTGGGCCCCGGGGGCTTGGTTTAATTGCACGGAGGGGTCACAGTCAGAGCGGGTTCAGCCAGGCCCTCTGCCCTCAGTGAGGACATGATAAGTGGGCAGCAGTGGGGCCGGGGACCAGGCCTCCATCCTTCTGATAAACAAGTGGCCAGAACTGGGGCCCTGGCACAGGGTGCGGGATCAGGAAAAGCCCGCAGGAACCACGGAGCTGACTGGACGTCTTTGGCCTGGAATCGGGGGCCTGACTGCAGCTCTGTGACCCGGGACCCAAACCCCAAGTTCGCCGAGTGTTGGGGTGGCAGAAGCAAAGGCCACGGGTGAGGGCGGGCACCTGCCGTCAGGAGGCCGGCTCCGTGCACTCCCCCGGCTCAGTGACGGGAAGGCGGGAGGTGCGGTGTCTCTCTGGGGCTCATCCTGGGGCCGGCAGAACCCCTGGAGGTAGTCGTGCCCGTGGTCTCCCTGGGACTGGTGGCCGTCGTCACGTGGGGCGTCAGAAGCAGGGGGGCTCTGCCCCTGAGAAGACCATCTGCACCCACTCTTGGCATCGGGGCTTTGGTGGCCCCCTCAACCACAAGGAGAATGCGAGGATCTCTGCGCCAGCCGGCAGCCTCCTGCCTGCCCTGGGGCCTCCGGGGCGTGCTCCCTGGGGTGGGGGCTTCTGGGAAGACAATGTCACAGTGCTCTTGGGTCCCACATGCAGGGTCCCCTGAAAGTGGCCTCATCTTCACATCCAGCCCAGTCCCTCTGGCCGGAAGGGGGCTCCTTTCCCGAGGCTGTGTTCAGTGGGAACAGAGAGCAGAGGATGTGTATGCAGAGTCCATAAGCCAGCCCGCCTCAGCCTGCACGCTGGGACAAGGGGCACGGAGCACAAAGTGAGCTTCTAGGGCTTCTCTCCCCAAACCCGCGTCTGTCAGAACGCAGTGCCCTCCCGTGAGCTGGGGTCTCGGGCATGCTCCCTGGCTGTGACCCCTATTCAGGGCTACTCGTGTGACTGCTCAGCAAGAGACTGGGCTGAGGGACAGAGGGAGGATGGGCGTGTGTTGTAAACAAGGAGAGAGATTTAGTGCATTTTCAGCAGCACAGTCATCTCCAGGGAGACCCTGAGAGGGAAAAAGTTAACACTCTGTTTGGAAACAATTCTGCAGAGATGCAGGCCCCTCTCTGCTCCCCCTTGGTTCTGCCCATCGCCAAACCTTCTGTGCTCAGAGACAGGCTGAGTTCTGCTTCAGGCCAACCCTGGGCTCCAGACCAAGGGGGCAGCTCCAGCCAGGCTGTGTGCCCTGAGGGGGGAGCGTCTGGTCATCTGTGACTGTGGTCCCCTCATCCCGTAGCTCTTGGGGACTGAGACCCCATGGTCACCTCTACAAGTCTTAGCAATACGGAATGACCTCTGACTCCAGAGAGGAAAGCTCCAGGGGAGAGGCCGCCCCTTGCTCCTTTCTGTTATGATCACTGGGTTGTAGCTGCTTGGCAGGGGAGAGGCCGCCCCTTGCTCCTTTCTGTTATGATCACTGGGTTGTAGCTGGTTGGCAGTGCTGCGTTCGTTCCTGCTATACAGACCCCTCTCTGTCAGCACAGAGCGCTGAGCGGAGCTCCCCGCGCTCACAGCAGGTCTCCGTGGTTACCTGTTTTCTGCTGCTGTGCGTGTGTACTCAGTCATGTCCGACTTTCTGTGACCCTGTGGACTGCAGCCCTCCAGGCTCCTCTGTGCCTGGAATTCTCCCAGCAAGAATGCTGGAGCAGGTTGCCATTTCCTTCCCCAGGGCATCTTCCTGACCCAGGGATCGAGCCCACATCTCCTGCATCTCCTTCATTGGCAGGCGGATTCTTTACTGCTGTGCCACTGGGAAGCCTATCTATTTTATGCATAATACCAATTATATATATATATATACATATATATGTCAATCCCAGGCTCCCAATTCATCCGTGCCACCCCCTCTTTCTCCGCTTGGTATCTAAATGTTTGTTCTCTATGTCTGTGTCTCTATTTCTGCTTTGCATATAGGTTCATCTGTACCATTTTTCTAGATCCCACATTTATGCATTAATCTAAGATATTTTTCTTTCTGACTTACTTCACTCTATATGACAGTCTCTGCATCATCCATCCACGTCTCTGCAAATGGCATCATTTCATTCCTTTTTATGGATAATAGTCCATTGTGTGTGTGTCCCCTGTCTCCTTTATCCACCCCTCTATCAGTGGACCCCCAGGCTGCTTCCCTGACTTGGCTGTTGTAAATACTGCATGTCCCTTGCTCTTCCTGCTGCCCGTGACCTGCTCAGAATTGAGTGACAGCAGCCCAGATGCCTTCTCCTGGTCCCCTGGAGCATGGTGCAGACAGACTGGAGTTTGCAAAAGGAAATTTAAATTTTAAAAGCTAAGGGAAGCTAAGTGCAGTAGGGCACCTGGAACACAGAAAAAGACGTGGGTGGAAAGACTGGTGAACTCTGAGAAGAGTCTGTACTTCACTGAGCAGTTACGATCTGATGTCAAGTTTTTCCCTTTCACAAAAGTACCTGGTTATACAAGACTTCGGCACAAGGGCAGCTGGGCCAGGGGGCACGGAGACTTTGTCCTATCTCTGCAGCTTCTCAGTAAATCTGAAACTACTTCAAAATATGAACTGTGTTTTATAAACGGTGGAGGGAGGGACCAAAAAAGTGGACAAAGATGAGTCAGGAAATTCAAGAATAGTGAGGCTTAGCAGGTTTCGGAGTCGACCCCTCCTTCCTGGTTGGGGAGCAGAGAGCCCACCCGCGGCAGGGCCTCTGGAGCCACTTTGTCCTGAGAAGACCACCCCCCAGATCCCGTGGTCCTGACCTCAAGTCTGGCTCTGAAGCATCATTTCCCCCACCTCGCAGGAGGCCCACCCCTCCCAGGGCCTCTGCAGAAGTGAGTCCTCAAGCCTGCTTCTTCCTTCCCTCTTGTTAGGCTCTCAGGCCCCCAGCACCCTCCGCGCTCCCTGTCCTCGACAGACTGAAGCCCTGGTGGTCATGGTCACCGACCCCACCCAGTCCCAGGGAGTGAAGCAGGGAAATACATCGTTGATAAAAAAAATCCTACGTGGAGAGCCAAGACTTCAAACAGATCAACTTGAAGCTAAAGTGGGGAGGCCCACACCCCTTCCCACCCACTCACAGCAGCTGCAGTGGGACCCCTGCCCTTTGGAGGACAGAGTGCCACCCAGCTCGGGTACCAAGTGCCCCCCACCCCATCTGGGGCTCACGCCCGCCCTCCCCTCCCCCCTGAGGGAAGGGTCTCCGAGGGCCACTCCCTGGATCTCTTCTTGCCTCGGTGACCCCGGATCTCTTCTTGCCTCGGTGACCCCTCTTCTCCGTGTTTCCTCTCCGCGCAGGAGAAAAACGACGGGACACTGTCAGACCCAAGGCTGCTCTGTGCTTTCCGTGCTGCAGTTAACCCTTTTCTGAATTATCTTTTGTTGCCATGAAATTGCTTAGAAGCCTCAGGTGTGGGCCTGTGGCCAGGTCTCCCGAGCCCAGGCACTGCCCTCCGGCCCGGCCCCCACTGAGGGGGCAAGCCTGGCCCAGGCCCAGCGGAGGTGGGACCCTCAGAGCGGGCGTCGTTAGAAGTCAGGCTGGAAAGCACGGAGGGCTTCAGAGTGCGGGGGCTAGTGAGCTGCAGCCGGAGAGGCGCTGAATGAAGCAGCGTCTGCCTGAGTCGCCGTCTGCCCGCCTCTGGTCAGTTCGACGTGCAGCTGGTGAGCCAGTCTGTCCTCGGCTGTCACATTGCTCTCTGAGGACGGGAGGGACCAGGACGAGCAGATGGCAGCAGGGGGGTCAGGCTGGTCACCTGGAATCTCTAGAACTTTTATGGGCCCACAGGAGTTGTTCGCCAAGGTTCCACCAGCCCAGGTGACCCGCCCCCTTGAGTGCCTCTCCTGTACCTTGGGGTCGCCACAGACCATGCTGAGAGTCCTGTCTGAGAGGGAGCCCCACCTGGCCCTCTGCCTCGCAGTGCACATGCAGGGGCAGCAGGGTCCGTGCTCCCCGGGCCGCCGCGGCCACCCCGGGGCCGGCAGAGGATGCCGATCATCGCTCGGGAACTCGCCGATTGCTTTGTCTGCCAGGTGCCTGCACTCGCCCGCTCTCACCGCTCCGGGGCCACGTGTGACGCAGGTGCTAGGGAGGGCGCCCAGCACCCATGAGCCGTCCTTCCTGGAAGGACGACTGAAACTCTGCAGCCGTGGTCTCCACCCCCGAGGGCAGAGCTGGGCGTGGAGTCAGGAGTGATTCCCTGGCTTTTAGGGCATCTGGGGCACCCGCTGGGCGCTCAGGACAGGCACAGAGTCTCATGAACCTGCTGGGATCTGTCCTCCTGATGGCACCCTGAGGGACAGACTGTTTCAGGCGTGGACAGCTGGCCCCTAGAGAGGCTGGGGCTCAGACAGTGGGCCCATGAGTCTGGATGGGAGTGAGCTAGGCTGTCTCCTCTCCATGTCTCATGCTTTCAGTTCTGGTCATGATGCTAGTGATTAAGATAACAAGGAGCAGTTGGTCACAAAAGGCCCCTGCAGAAGCCACGTGTGAGACCACTGCCCACGCGCCCACTCCCGCTGGTCAGCGCTCATCAAGCTGGCCCTGGAGGTCAGGCTGCTGTTTCCATTTCACAGATGAGGAAACTGAAGCTCAGAGGCTTCAGTCTTTTGATGGCATCACATGCAGAGGAATGGGTGGAGTTGAGCTTCACATCCAAGTTTTCGACCGCAAGCCCTGCCCTTTCCGCTACACCACAGAGCCTTCCTGCGGCATTTCCCCGCTCTGATACTTAGGACCTTCTCTTTGTTGAAATCCCCATCCATCCTGCCGCAGTGTAAATACAGCTATGAAAATACATTACTGTGTGTTTGTTTTGTCTTGCTTTTACTGAGGGCATCAGAGCAAGCACACAGCATGGCCCAGCCCCGGAATGTTCCATGTTCTCTCTTCCTTGTCACCTGGTCCTTCGTCTGCTCCCCTCCCTGTGCCTGGTGCTCCCCCAGGGTGTTTCTCAACTCCCCACCTTCCCTCAGCATCCTTGCTGCTCCTTCAGACCTCAGCAGCCAATCCTGTACCTCCAGCATCTCGTTGCCAAGTAACAAGCTTCCTACATTGCGTTAGAATCTCCATGACAACAAGTATTGCCAAAAGAAAGAGAACAAGAAGTTAGGTGGTGGTTGGAGGAGGTGGTGAGACCTTGTGTTCTGGGACATCCACGCAGTGGTCACTTGCTTGCTCTCAGGGTCCCCAGAGAGGTCACAAACAGCCTGGACCAGAACCTAGGAGATGACAAGTCATGAGGCCGATGTCAGCGTGTGCGGCTGGAGGGTCTCCTCGGGGACGTTCGTTCCCTCAGGGTCCCAGGAGGAGAGTCACGGGCATTCGTTTACGTGGAGTGGGGCGGGGCCCGTGAGCACCTTTCTGTGGGCATTGCAGAAGGCAGCGGATGATGGAGGATTTTTCAATCGCTGCTCGAGGGAGAGAGTGGTGTGGGGAGGAAGTTAGGAAGCCTGGGCCCCCGGCCTGGAGCTCGCCCTGGCTTCTCCACCTGCCCATCCAAGGGCCTGACAGGTGGTTACCGTGGGGCTCAGCTCGAAAACCACCCAGATGAGAAGTTGGAGGGCAATCTCAGAAAGGGGAGGGACTGAAAAGAAAGGGGGGTGGGCCTGGGCCGGACAGGGCACCAAGGAGCAGCGGACCAGACCCTGGGGAGAGCAGGCCTGCCCCGCCTGCCATGCTGCCTGCGGGCCCGCCCTCAGCGCTCTCCCCACCCCCGCCCCCAGCGCACCAGAGGGCCCAGTCGCTGGTACTCCCCAAGGGAGGAAGGCGCCTCCCAGCCTCAGACCCAAACCCCCGAGGCCCAGCAGTGTTCAGGGGGCAGGCAGAGCAGACTGCCCACACGGTCTGCCCCCACGTTTTTGCCTCCAGCTCTGCCCCCCTGCTTGGCCTGACTACCTGAACGTGGTTGAAGCTCCAGGCCCCCCACAGAGGCTGCACCCACCCCCCGACCACGGTTGCACCAGGAGCTGGGGGAAGGGTGCTGAGAGTCAGACTGGGGAGACAGGCTGGATGTGGCTTTCAGAACAGCGTCTGCAGCGTGTGAATGAGTTCTCCTGTGACCCCACCTTGGACCTGGTAATCCCCTTTCCAGAAGTGCAGCCGGAAGCCATCATCCGAGGCCCCAGCAGAGCTGGCCTGGGTGTTCATCACAGCCTTACACAAAATGGTAGGAAACTGGAAACCTCCAAATGGTTAGTGACAGTGGGTGATGAGCCAGTTTTGTCTAATGCAGTCACAGAAGTTTATCAGTGATTCACAACAATGTTTCTGAAAATGTCTGAAGGTTTTTAAATGGAAAGTAAAAATGCTTACTACATAGTAAGTGAAAAGATGTAAAATGTATGTATAGTATCATCACAATTTTACGATGTCTATGGGTATAAGCATGAATTGTAAGGAGCCTGGAAGAAATCAAGACATGTAAGAAGGCCAGTGTCTGCTGGTAAGGTACATAGAGACAGGAATGGGCAGGGAAGCCTGGTGTGCTGCAGTCCATGGGGCTGCAAAGAGTTGGATAGGACTGAGCCGCTGAACAACAGCAGAAGGCCTGTAGGGGATAGACATTTTCCTCTTTGTATTTTTGTAGGTTTTTCCAAGTTTTTTCTAATGAGCATGTTACTTTTGTTATAAGAACTAACCTTTTAAAAGCACTCCCCTCGGGCTACCACATGAAGTATTTTTCATTCTGCTTTAGACTGAATGCTTATGTCCCCAAGTTCTTATGTTGAAATCCTAGCCTCAAGTGATGGTGGGAAGAGCTGGAGTCCTTGGTACGTGGTTAGGTCATGAATAGGATCAGTGTCCCCAGAAAGAGACCCCCAAGAGCCCCCTCACCCCAACCTCCATATGAGGACATAGTGAGAAGATGCTGTCCATGAGCTGGAAACAAAGGCCCCACCAGTTGCCCGATCTGCTGGCTCCTTAACCTTGAACTTCCAGCCTCCAGAACCATGAGGAATAAGCCCCACCCACTCCACCACCCCACCCCCATCTATGATATGCCATGAAAGCAGCCAGAATGTGCTAAGACACACATTATCTCATTTCATTTTTATAGCAGCTCAGTGATGTCGGTCCCTACCCCTCACCCCCCTGCCCCTGCCATTTTTCAGATGAAACAACCAAAGTTTGGAGAATTTAAGTGACTTTCCCAAAGCCACACAGTTTATAAATAGCAGAACCAGACCCTGAACAACACTCCAAAACAGTTATTAGAAGTTCAAGCTGTTGCCCAGGATGAGTGATCTGTGATCTGTGTGGCTGTGGGTTTCTGATCTGAGAGTGCGAAAGCGCACCCGCCTGCTCTCCATCCGCGCCCTCGGCTGGCCTGGGAGCCTCTGCTCTGCTGGTTGGGCAGCCCTGGTCCAGCTCCTGAGCTAGCCGTCTTGGGGGGACCCTGCCTGGAGCCCCTGTGCCAGGAGGAGTGGACAGTGGCGGGGGCCTGGGCCTGGGCAGGGCGGTGGCGGCTTCTCCAGGGTCTGCCCCCAAGTAGTGAGACAGGAAGAGGGGGTCCCCCTGCTCCCACCAACGCGGGTCTCCTGCAAGCTCGCTGGCCAGCCTGCTGGGCCTGGTGGGCCCTGGGGCGCCGAGCTCTGGGAACCTCACGGCTCTGGGGCCGTCCTGTGAGACCGGGTTGGGGGGATCCATGGAGGAGGGGAACCTCTCCTGCAGCCCTGGCCCCTCCTTTGTGTGTGACTCCTGCACGGATGTGCTGCTGCTGGGAAGGGGGTGGTCTCGACGTGGGGGCATCATCAGCAGGAGTGACCGGAGCATGGTCAGTGTGGCCCAGAGGGGGACTAGGACATGCTCTGCACAGGGTGGCCGGTGCCCCCCCGCCCCGACTACTCTGGAGGACAGCGGCCCGGAGCCTGACTCCCCACCCCCGACTTCGCCCCACCTCCCAGATGGCACTGCTGAGGCCTGTGCATGAACAGCACTGGAGTCCGGGCACAGGGCTAATCCTGGGCCGCCACCAACACCCCACACCTGCCTTCGCTCTCCCCTCGAGGTTTCTGCTTGGGTAACCGGCCCAAGGCCTCGTGCCTTGGCAGGAGGCCTGACGGCACCTCACAGGGGGTCTCCCTGGTGGGTTTGTGTCCCGCCCCTCCAAAGGCCTCGGTGTCGCTGGTGTTCACACCAGGTACCAGCCCACACTGCGGGTGCAGGGTCTCCAGTGGTGGGCTTTCAGAGAGGCCCGGAGTCCCCCAGACCCCGCCTGCCCCAGCCTGGTGGCCCTGGACCTCGGGGCCTGGAGCAGTAAGTGGGCGTGTTGGGTGACGTCGCCTGTATCCGCCTGACTGGACAGGCAGCCCTGGGCCTGGGGCTGAGAGCAGAGTGGGAGGGGGAGGTTGGCCGGGACCGTGGTGGGCCAGCTCATGGCTGGGGCGGGCATGGGACTGTGCGGCTCCAGTTCCCAGGGGCCTTGGGCGTGCCTCCCCCAGGCTCCTCTCACATCTGCTGTGCAACCCCTCTGGAAGGCAGGCCTCTGGCAACCAACCGACACAGAGGGCATGACGCAGGAGGGAGGAGGGATAGGGTGAAGCAGGGCGGTCAGTCATGGGCCCCTCCCAGGGCCTGGCACCTGCAGCCTCTTGACTCAGACTCCCGGCACCCATCTGCGGGGCTGCCGCTGCTGGGAGCCTCCCCATGGGGTCTTGGCGCGGGGCTGCGAGTGCTGAGTGGGGCTGCGAGTGCATGGGCCCCCGCTGGCTCAGTGCCTCTGCCCCCCAGATTGGTGGGGCAGTTTTAAGTCATGGATTTTCACTGGCACAAAGTCATTTCTTTTGGCTGATTGGTTGAAAAGGAGCCGAGGGTCCTGGCAGTAGAGCCGTCTGTGGGGACCAGGTCAGTGGGACGCGCCACCCCAACATACACACACCCTCAGCTGCGGCTCAGGGCAGCTGTGCTCAGGGGCCTCTCTCTCAGAGGCCAGGGAAACAGCCCCCCAGTGGGGACTACATGTCCTCTGAGCGGGGCACAGCCTTCTCCGCTGGGGCCAGACTCAGTTGACTGTTCCGTCTGGTTTGCTGGAGCCCAAAGCCGGGTATGGAGGCCAAGGGGGTGGGGGTGGCCCGAGATCCTGTCCCGCAGCCTGCCCACAGCTCAGGTCTCCAGTCACCTCTGTCCTGACAGGCTGACAGAGTTTAGAGGCTGGCCAGGAAAGGGAAACGTTTAGTAAACCCTTATCGCAGGCCTGTCCTCAGCCCTGGGAACCCCCTGCCCAGTCTCGGGTCCCTCGAGGAGGAGAGTATGGGGCATGAGTGGGGGCACCAGGCCCTGCTGTCTCCCTACTGTGTCTTGGCACAAGCCACGTGGCGCTGGGCCTGCCTGTGCGGGACTGAACCTCGGACGCTGAGGTCTGAGCCATGGCTGCGGTGCTCAGTGGTCCGGGGCCCTGCTCAGGGGTGGTCAGCCCGTTGCCTCTGCTGGTCAGGGTGTGGCTCAGCCCTGTGCCCGAGGCCAAGTTCAGCAGCTCAGGCCGCATCTGTGATCATCCCCAGGACACATTTCTGCGTCTGGGGCCATTCCCATGGCCGTGTGTCAGGGCCCTGCCCTCATACCACGACTAGAAATCACAATTTTCCAGGAGATAGTAACCTTGATAGTAGCCGATATTAACTGACTTAATTGCATCTCTTCAATTCTCATGAAGCCCTTGGTTTTTGCTGTGTTCCAGCTAACCGTATGCCTTCATGAACGTCTTGTTCGAGCCTTTGGCCGCTGCTTCCAGGGGGTGTTGCTCTTGATCCATGTGGTAAAGCCCCCTGGGCCTCACCGGGTGGCGAGTGTGCTTGCAGTATACTGGTGACCTGAACCTGGGCAAGTGCTTTCCTGTCCCCCAGGGACTTTAATTCTGCACGCTCCAACCTCTCAGCGTCTTCCTTCAGGATCCCTGCCTTCAGTGCGATGCTGTAAAGGCTTTTCCCACAACTGGGTTCTGCTAATTGTTGCGTGATTCACTTTCTACACAGAGCCTTTCCTCTGAAGTTGACTGTGTGTCTTCATAGCTGACTTCAAATTTCCTTTGAAATGAAAGTGATTAATTGATCTATTAATTCATTCATTAGCATGCTGGGGAGGATACGGGAGACAGGGGGTGACTCACAGATCGGGGTCCAGGACAGAAGGACAGGTGCTGGTGGCAGGGGCTGCCTAGAGGGCTCCGCCTTTATCTCAGGGTGGGACCCTCGTCTCTGAGGCCAGAGGAGTGGGCGGAGCAACGGTTGCCTGGGGCAGGAGGTGGGTAGGGAAAAGGCTAGAGAAGAAGGCTGTGGGCTGGGTGCCCATGTCTCCAGGGACACATGGGTGGGCACAGCAGGAAGGAGCCAGGAGAAGGGCAGTGATGCCAGGCAGGTGCAAGCCGGGCAGCGGGAGCCTGGCCAGGACAGGTGCGGGCGGGCTGTGACTGCAGGGCTGCCTGCCAGCGGGCCAGTGAAACCTGGAGCTGACGCCCCGTGGCCATGTCCAAGGGAAGGTGGGTGTCAGGCAGAGAGGCCGCAGCAGGAGCCAGCCGGGGGCAGGGAGTTGGTTCCCCGGGGGCAGAGCATTCTGGACTCGAGAAGAGACTGAGGCGGGTGGTGCCTGCCCCATCTGGGGACAGGCGCCGGGACAAGCATAAACCACCCGATCGCACAGCACACCTCAGTGCACGGCACTTTCTCCTGAGTTTGCAAGAGGCAGAGGGTCCTCCCTGAGCCGGGTGGGCAGCCAGGACACGACTGAGGGGCGCCGGTGCCCCCAGGACAGGGCCTAACGGTCTCCCGTCCTCTCTCCACAGCTCAGTAGCCCTGCCGCAGGCCCACCGGCCATGGACAGGACAGCCAGCCTGAGCACCGCAGGCCGCCCCCAGCACACCTCCGCCATCCCCGTGCCCCGCGCTGCCTCGCAGAGCAGGACCCAGACCCCAGTGGCATCACCCCAGCTGCGGCCGCGCCAGGCCGGCCTGGCCCTGAGCCCCCAGCGGGCAGTCTCCCCAAGACTGGGCAAGGCCGGCGGCCCTTCCAGGGGCTCGTCCCCTAAGGCCCCCTGGGGGAGAGGCTCCCCCAAGGCCACGGGGGCACCAAGAGAGCTGTCTGAGGGGGCAAGAGCTCCCACTGGCTCCCCCTGGAGCAGCCCCCGCACAGCCCCCAAGGCGGCCCTGGCCAGCCGGGCCAGGTCAAGAAGAGCTGGAGAGACACGGGGCACCCCGGGGCAGAAGAGGGGGGCCCAGGAGGGGACTGTGACCCGCCAGACCCGCAGCAGGAGCCCCTCCTGGGCCAGCTCCCATGGAGACACTCAGATACCGGGGACTCCTGAAGCTCAAAAGCCGTCCAACCACCCAGGGAAAGACCAGAGAGACGTTCCCGGCACAAGTTCCGGGATGCCCGGGCCTTTGGAGCCTGAACCACAGGTGGCTTCGGGGCCTCCCTCCCCGTCCTGCAGCCCTGTGCAGAGCCCACGCCCGGCCCCGGGGGCCGTCAGCTTTGGCTCAGCCCACACGCATGGCCAGCCCGTCACGGCCACCGTGGCCCCTTTCCAGTACAGGTAAGCTGCGGGGGGCGGCGCGGGGATGGAGCCTGGACTCGGGGGCCCATGGAGGGGAGGGGCTGGTGGAGAGAACGGAAGGTGGAGGGGAGCGTGGGGGTGGGGGTGGGACCCTAAGGGGGCGCCCAGACCCAACTCTGAGCACGCCACGAGACACAGGCCCAGAGGGGTGCCCCCAGCATGCTCACTTCTTCAAGGACAGGTGTCAGGGTGTCACACGGCTCATGCAGCCAGCTACAGCCTGACCCAATTCACCTGGGCCAGTCACCGCTGAGCAAGGCCTTCCCTCCATGGTCGTGAAATCCCCGCAGACCCCCAGGAGCCCCCAGGCTGCCCGCTCTCTACGCTTCCCAAGCTGCCCATGTGCATCCCTGGGGGGCCAGCTTCTGATGTGGTTGGCACCTTCAGTGGGGGCCGAGCCACCCTTCACCCCAGCACAGCCAACAAGCCAAGCTGCCGGCCCTCTTCAGACGCTGCAAGTGAAGCTCAGAGACGTGCTTCCGTCGTCTGTCCTTCCTTAACAAAAACATATACCTCTTGTCTGAAACGGCCACTATTAAATAAGCAGAGTTCTGATTACCAAGTGTGGCACAGTTTCGAGATGCTTGAATGCAAATGAAGTGCTTTCCCTGACTAAGCGGACTTCCTGGGGTTTTCCTCTGGGCTGATTCCAGGACGAGCTCTCCCCCAGTTTGGGTCGAGAAGCCCCCTGGATGCTGGGTCCCCCGGGTGGGAGCAGCTGGGTTGGAGGAGGAGAGCGCACATTCACGTGAAGCCAGAAGTGTGGCTTGACCCCTGGAAAGTCTTGGGCGCCCCTGCTCCACGTAACAGACATGGGCCGGGACAGGGGTACGCCCCTCTCACCTCATGCCCAGCCTTCTGCAGGGCGCTGCACTCAGTTACGGACTCCACGGTCTAAAAGGGCATTGGTGCAAGGAAAGCACACTGAGAGGAAGCCTGCCAGGGCGGTGAGGGACCCAAAGAGGCCCTGAAGGGTGTGCCGGCGAGGAAGCAGTCTGCCCTGGAGAAGGGTGGCGAGGCGAGCGAGGGCTGCTCTGAGGAACGTGCAGGCTTGTCGTGTGTGTGAATTAGACGCACCTGGTGCGGCTCCAAAGCGCTAAGTCCGTGTCACAGTGTCTACAAGTTAGCAAGAACTTTCCAGCAACCGAAGAGGCTCAGATTATCCACCCAGCAAGTGTCCCATGGGGACCCCGCCCCTGGGGGCACCCCAGCGTGGCCCGCGTGCCCCCCCGCCCCCGTGAGCTTCTGGACTTGATTCTCAAAGTGGTCAGGGCCCGTTCTGGGACTGGTCCCTGCCTGTGAGCTGCTTCCCTGTGACTCTGGGGCCTGTGTCTCCTCCCAGACTGGCTTCGCACCAATCCATCTTTGGGGAAACGTGTCTCTGACTCCACGGTTCCAGATTTTACATTATCTACCCTTCAGACCTCCTGGCAGATGTGGAATCTGACATTTTCCAAAGAGGCCAGCTCTTTTTCCTCTGAACATCTCCGTCAGAACTAAACAGACATTTTCCTCCGCTTAGGACACCATTGTGTCCTGACGCCTCAGCAGGGATCTTCACGTCCCACCTCTCAGACCGTTTCAGGCCTGTGTTGGCGTTAGCGTTAGGAGGGTTGTGGTTCAAAAGGCAGCCTGGGACCGAGGACGCCCCACGGGCTATGCGGGGCCGCAGGCCCCTCCTGGGCAGTGTGGGCTGTGCCCCGAGGGCGTGTCTGCGCCTGCGCCCAGGGCTCACAGACACAGCTTCCACAGAGACCTCCCCACGCCCCGCAGCTGGCCTCTGCACAGCTTCAGCCTGCCTGGTCTCAGAGGGCTCAGCTTCCCTGACCCCAGGCCCCTCCTGCTCCTCCAGGGAATGAAGCGGCAGTGTTTCCTCCTGCCTCCTTGGGAGATGTCCTTTCCCCACAGCCCGGGCAGCCACCCCAGACACGCAGGACAGACACGGCAGAGACGCCTCTGTCTGCTCTGCAAACTCTAGTCCTGCTCATCTGCTTCCCGCGTCCCTGTCCTCACCCTTCTCTGTTCCACAAAGAGCCCAGGCCTGAGGCTGAGGGTTAGGGTGAGGGTTTAGGAGGGTGCGATAGTGTCTCGAGGGTCAGGCATGGGTTTTCTTTTCTCGGGTTCAACTTCCAACCAATGTCCCGCATAGACGGTGCCATCCATTCCAGCTGGGATCACTGGGGGATGCAGGGCCTGGCTGTGTGGGGTGGAGGAGGTGAAAGGGTGCCGCTCCTGAAGTCAGAGCACTGAGGCTGCCCAGCCCCACTGCCTGGGGTGGGCGCCCTGCCCCGTGCGCCCCCTCTCGCCCTTGCTCACAAGAACAGTGACAATCGGTGTAACAGCCAGGTACTCCTATTCACTGCCCTGGCCCCTGCCCGCTGGGTCGGGGTGCTCAGCTGTGTTGGGTGTGTGTGTGTGGTGTGTGTGTGTCTGTGTATGGTGTGTCTGTGCTCTGTGTGTGTGTGCGTGTGTGTGGTGTATGTGTGGGGGTGTATGTATGTGTGTGTGTAAGTGTGGTGTATGTGATGTGTGTGTCTGTATGTGGTGTATGTGATGTGTGATGTGTGTGGGTGTGTGTGTGTGGTGTGTTGTGTGGTGTGCGTGTGTGCTGTGTGTGTGGTGTATGTGTGGGGCTGTATGTATGTGTGTGTAAGTGTGGTGTATGTGATGTGTGGTGTGGTGTGGTGTGTGTGTGTGTGTGTGTGTGTGTGTGGTGGTCCTCATCCCTCGCCTAGTAATGTCCCACTGCCTTCTCACCGGTAGGCTGCGCCCCCTCTGGAAAAAGCCAGGTTTAAGCTCATTGTTGCATAGACATCTCACCGCCGGCAGCACACAGTAACTGCTCCCAGCAAGGTTGGGCCCCCCTGCTCCCTCTGAGCCCGCCCTGTCCCCCGTGTGGGGCCTGCAGACCCTTGAGGGCCGGGTCGCCTGCGGGAGTTTGCCGGCCAGCAAACGCCCCCACAGCCCTGGACTCTCAGGCGGGTCTGGGCCTGGAGGGCATCTCCTTGGCCCCGGACCCAGTGAGGCGGGGAGAGAGGAGGTCCCTCAGATCTCTGACCCACTCCGGCCACCCCAGAGCTGGGAACGGTCAAGCCTGGAGGGGGAGGCAGCCCCCGTCCCACGGCCCAGGCCAGCCATCGGTTTTTCCTTCTGCTCATACGCCCTGCCAGCCCCTCAAGCTGCCAAAGGGCCCATTTAGCTGGAGACACTGCCGGGCAGGGGGCGGCTGGGAGAGGCGGGTAATTGCCTTTAATAAAAGCTCTCGGAGCCTTTGTTCCCGGCAGGACCGTACCCGGGGGTTGTGCTAGCTGGTGCTTGGAGACCCGCCCTTCCTCCCTGCCTCCAGGATGGGCCCAGAGAAGACTGCGCCCTCGGGGGTCACAGAGACCCAGCTGGGTCCCCCCACCCCCTGCTCCATCCTCCTCACCCCTGAGCTCTCGGGAGGGGTCAGCGGCCTCCAGCTCAGAGCGCAGCCCTCCCGCGGGTGCACAGGGCAGCCCGGGGGCAGGGACCTGGCAGGACACAGGCCCCCAGGCCAGGGTTACTCGGAGTCCCTCTGCCCCGGGGTTATTCACGGTCCAGGGACTCGGGGACTCTGAAGGGTGACTGGCGTCAGGCGGGCCCCTGCCCTCAGGTGCCCCTGGCCTAAGTAACTCTGGCAAAAAGGCCTGCTGCCCACCCCGGGGGCGTATATGCCCATCGGGGGTCCCAGCCCTGGGCGGGGCACAGCAAAAGGGAAGGCCCGAGCTCCGAGGGGAGACGCTGGAGGCCAGCGCAAGTGGCCGTGAGTGACCCCGTTCTCTGTCCTGCAGGGTCCAGGCCGACCCGGAGCCGGGGCCCCTCAGGCAGGGCAGCTGGGCCTCTGACGGCTACTCCAGCCCCCCTGGGGGCGCTGAGGAGAAACTCTCGAGCCTGGGTAAGTGCTCCGGGGCGGGGCTCCCTCCAGGGGCGGGGCTCCTTCCGGGGGCGGGGCTCCCTCCAGGGGCGGGGCTCCTTCCGGGGGCGGGGCTCCCTCCAGGGGCGTGGCTCCCTCCAGGGGCGGGGCTCCTTCCGGGGGCGGGGCTCCCTCCAGGGGCGGGGCTCCCTCCGGGGGCGGGGCTCCTTCCGGGGGCGGGGCTCCCTCCGGGGGCGGGGCTCCTTCCGGGGGCCGGGCTCCCTCTAGGGGCGAGAGGTCAGAGTGCAGCGGGGACTAGAGAAGCCCCGCTCCCTGGCCCCAGAGGCCCTTGGGCGTTAGGACGCGGTGACCGGGAGACCGTGCGGACTGTGTCTACGTCAGAGCTGCCAGTGTAATGGCTTCCTCATGCTTGTGCCACACAGCCAGGGCGTGGCATCGCCAGCCCAGGAGTGGGGAGAGGACTCCCTGGCTACATCTGGGAGCCCCAGGCTGCTCGGCCAGAAGGCCCCTCACCAGCTCGAGCTGCCGTGTCTGGTGGAGGGCAGGCGGGGTTCTCCACGGTACGAGGTGCAGGGCAGCTTTGCGAGGTGGGCTTCACAAAGAGAAGACTCCCCTTCACAAAGGAAGAGAGCCCCCCACCTCCTGCAAGCCTCCTGGGCAGCGGGCAAGTCTCTCCGCCTTGCGGTCAGTGTCCACCTCGGCCAAGGACACCCCAGGCTCTTTGATGGGTGGGATGGGCAGAGATTTGGGGCCTGCTTATGCTTTGTGAGGGGCCTGTACTCTGAGCCTGAAGAAACGGAGATGAGAGGAAGGGAAGGGAGTTCGTAGGGCCGCACTCACTCGTCACTGCTCTTGTTCAACCAACAAACCATCAGGCCGCTCTGTGCAGCAGGGAGACGCTTTCCATGACGACGTGCCGCCAAGCAGGGTGCTGGGCGCTTCCTTTGTTTGTCCCAAGTGGGTCGACCGCCAGCTGCTCCTTCCACGTGTGCCCCGGGCAGTGTGGGGGTGTCCATGCCAGTGCCCCGGCCCTCCGCACACCACCGGTTGTGCCAGGGAGATCCGGCGCTGGTCCCATCTGCTGACACGCCCCTTTGTTGCTGTCACGCGGACATTGCCTGAGTCTCCATTGGATCTTACTTTGGGAAGCCGGGGCTGGGGTCCCCAGCGCCCGCATATGAGGCCACGTGGGAGAGGACCAGGAGGGTCACCCCAAGATCAGCACAGGTGATTACTTCCACTTCACGCGTGTGCAGGTACTGAGCGGGCAGGGAGTGGCAGGGTCTGCTCTCATCCCCCCGCTGTGCGTCCTCGTGTCACTGGGGCACGAGCCTCTGCCCGCCGGCCTCTCCCTTGAGGCTGATTTGCATTTCTCCTCCCTCTCTTGTTGAGCTGACTCCATCTTTAAGCCACACTCAGTTGTTCACACCTTGTGGATTTAGGAGAGAAAACCCCAGATCTGGTGCTTCCTCCCAGGGCAGGAGGGGCTGGAACACCGCCTTGGGGCTCCCAGGCAGCCACGTGCCACCCTCCACCGACTCTCCCAGGATCCTCTGGCCGGCTCTGGGTCTCCAGGCTGCAGAGGCCTTGGGCTCAAGGGCGCTGAGGGTCACAGCCCTAACAGATGGTGTATGCATGCTAAGTCACTTCTGTCGTGTCCGACTCTTTGCGAGTCCATGGACTGTGTCCTGCCAGGCTCCTCTGTCCATGGGATTCTCCAGGGAAGAATACTAGAGTGGGTTGCCATTTCCTCTCCAGGGGATCTTCCCCACACAGGGATCGAACCCACATCTCTTTACATCTCCTGCATTGGCAGGCAGGTTCTTTAGCACTAGCGCTATCTGGGAAGCCCTTACGGACAATGAGGCTACCCTAACGGACGGTAGCCTCACCCAAATGTGATCTCATTTTCTCCAGGAAGAGAGGCTCAGGGAGGGAGGGTAACCTGCTCAAAGTGGCGTCTGTGGTTCACGAGCAGCTGAGCTGAGACCAGGACTGCTGCTTCAACTCCCCAGACCGCGGGAGGGCCAAATGCTGGTGACAGCTGCTGCTTCCTGGGCATCTCCTCTGTGCAGGGCACAGCACCAGGCGCTGCCCACGGAGCCCCTCGTAAGCACGTGACACAGGCTTCGCCGTGGGCCTGCTGCCCTGCTGCAGGCAGGGGGCTCAGAGAGGTTCTGCAAAGAGCTTGTCTGAGGATGCACAGCAAGGGCTGTCCGGGACTGGAGTCTGGGCCCCGCCTGCTCGTGTGCCGGGCTCAGCTGGGCTTTCCTCACCTCCGCTGGTGGGACAGTCCCCCCACCCCCCGGCCCCGGCCCCAGCCCAGCCCGAATGCCACTGGCTCTGCATCCCAAGCCTGTTTTGTTTGCACTAGGCTAACCCCGCTTCCCACCCGCCTTCCCACCCTCTGGGGACTTTGAGGCCGGGCGTGTGTCCCAGCCATCTGTGAAGAGAGGATGCACAGACAATCGACGGGAAGCACAGCCCATGCTCCAGGCAGGCAGTGTGGGCTGTGGTCTCAGGGGCAGGGCTTCCATGGGGCCGGAGGGATGTGGAGGTGGGGACCCAGGGCCCCGCTGGGCATCGCGGCCTTGCCTTCACTGGCTGTGCAGCCTTGGGCTGGTTCCTGGCCTCCCTGTGCCTCCGTGATGACACCCGCGCCTGCTTCCGAGGGCTTCATGGGGCTAAAAAGCACCTGCACAGGCGAAGCCCTGAGAAGCTTTGCCCAGCACACAGAGCCGCTCAGCGCGTGCTGACCTGCTGCTTCGGCTTGGTGGGGCAGACTAGGGGTGGGGGGGGTGTGCTCCTAAGGTGCCCACCTTCCAGGTGGTGGGGCAGGAGGTTGGGACATCCCAAGGTGGTCCAGCCAGGATTGGAGCCCAGCCTTCAGAGGTCACGCTCTAGGCCGTCCCAGCCGTGACCTCACTGCAGAGTTGTGCGGGACGTTCCAGGTCCTGGGCACCCCGGGAGGCTGGACAGCTCTGAGACGGCCAGTGAGGTGGAGCCTGGCTTGGGGAGGGTTAGGGAGGGAGAGGCTGGAGCAGTGAGGTCACTGAGGAAGCCGGCGGGGAGGAGGGACCGAAAACCCGAGGGGTCTGGACTCAGTTTCTTTGGGGGGAGGGAGGAACCTGGGGATTCTGGGATGGGACTTGTCTCCAGGCAGGGGGTTCAGCCCATTTTAGTGGAGGGTCAGATTCAGCAGAGGCCGGGCAGCTCGGGCCCCCAGACCACTCCCACTCTAGAAGGGACATCAGGGGTTCTCAGGTGTTTGCACCCATGAGTACGGAGTAGGCACGGCCTGGCTTCCCGGTTTCCTGTTCTGGCCAAGAGCACGGGGCCCTGTGTTATCCACCTCCAGAGAGTTATACTCAGTGAACCAATTTTTATTCAGCACCGAGTACATGTCAGGCTCTGCTCTAGACACTTGGGTACATCCGGGGACAAAACAGGCACAAACATTGCCCTGTGGGGCCTCTGTGGCCACGGAGCTGTGCAGTGTTCACATCCAGGGACAGAGCAGGCACAGACTTTGCCCTGTGGGGCTTCTGTGGCCACGGAGCTGTGCAGTGCTCAGCCTGTGCAACTGCACATGAGCTGCACTTAGGCCCCGTGGTGAAGCCCCAGCTCTGGAGTGTGTGAACATCCCAGCAAGCAAGGGCAGGGCTCTGGTTTTGGGAAGCCCCCTGAGAACACGAGCAGCGGCCGTCTTCAGTGTGGGGAAGGATGGTGGGAGGGAAGGTGCTCACTGCCCACCGTGGTCTTTCTGGAGGCTGCAGCCTGGTCCCTGTGTTCTGTGCCTGCCCGTCCTGGACTCAGCTCCTCCCAGCATGGCTTTGAGATCCAACCTCTGGCCTCAGATGAATTGGTGCTCATTCCTCTGCAGGCTGTGGATGGATCTCAAGGGTGAGGGTGCTTACTGAGGGGAGGTGGGCCAGGTCACTTGCGGTCTCTCCAGACCAGACTGCTCTGTCCAACCTTGGGACAGTTTTCCAGGGAGCAGGGGGACAGATAGGAATCCCAGCTGGGGTGGGGGCTGTTTGGTAGATCCTCACCACCATCCATCCTTATGTGACTGGCGAAAAGACCTCGCCTCCGGGGTTGTCCTGAAGACTGAGCTTCACAGGGCTTTGCCCCTCCCGCCCCTCCCGCACCCCAGCAAAGATAGGCAGGTCCTCTTCCCAGCTTCTGGGGAGGCCGGGCTGATAAAGAGCCCTCCCAGCCAACGACGGGCAAGGCTTCAGTCCCTCCCTGGGCACCACTGAATGGGCAGAAATGGGTATAGAGCATCTGCTGCCCACAGCTCCCCACCCCCCATGAAAGGATTAGGGTCCCCGCTGAGAGACTCCCCACGAGAAGACAGCCTGCAGCCCACCCAGAAGGAGCTCTGGGAGACGCCATGGAGAGTGAGGGGATCTGGACACAGTGACCAGGAGGGTTAAGGGCTGAGAACCACCCCGGGTCGTAACATTCATTCCCTGCTCATCCTTCAAGGAGCAAGAGGAATCCAAACTCTGCCTTCCTGGGTCTCCAGAGGTGCGTCCAGGAGCTTCAGAGCGAGCTGAAGATGGCTGCAGCGTCAGGGCAGAGGGCGGGCGGGTGCAGGGCCACCCCAGGCCTGGGGCTGTCCCTGCCCCGAGAACCGGCTCTGGGGACAGAAGGATTGAGGTCACAGTGGGAGGGACCTCCAGCTGGAGGGGCTCGGCCCCAGGGTGGAGCCGTTCCATAGTCCAGCCAGGAGCTGCACCCCATGAGCTTGCCGCATGCTTCCTCCCTGGGAAGCTGGGCCTCCGCGGAGCTGAAAGGGTGGGGGTACAGGACAGAAGCATCTGGGATGAGATCAGGCTTACGTGGGAAGGCCGAGTCCCTGGCCCCTCTCCTGTGGGTATTCCGGGCTTTCGCAGGGCGGTTTGTCAGTGCCAAGGGGTTGCACCATTCATTGAGATAGGAGCCCCACTGCACTATTCTGTTACATTTAACACCTCGTTTAAAACCTAACAGAGCTCTGGTAAAGCACAGAGGTGCCACCTGAGAAGCATGGGAGGGGAGTGTCCCTCCAGATGGGAAGAGGCGGGCTTGTTAGCTCAGCCGGAACCTCAGGAACCTCAGGTCGGTGGAGGCTTCTCCTTTCTGTTGAGGCTGGCTTCAGTTTTTTGGCATCAAGGACCTCTTTCAGAACCTGATGGACCCTACGATATGTCTCTCAGAGAGATGAACGTGTTCACAGCACAAAACTTGGGCATCTGATGGTTGGTTTATGGACTTTCTGTATCCAGTTGGTGAGCACTGACTTACAGATTCTGCTCTGTTGGCAGTGAGGTCATCACAGGGCTGCCAGACCACCTGGGTTTGGCCCGGTGTTTCCTTCATCTGGCTTTTGGGTTTCGTGGCCCACAGCGAGGTAATAGGGTTCCGTGTAAGAGCACCAGTTCCACCATAAAGCAGAAAACTGAGTAAAGTCATCTTTGAGGTTCTTCTGAGCGTTGTGGTTCAGTGGCCTTAGAATAGCCAGCCCTGAGTGGGCGGGTCACAGAGGACACGCCCACACGTGTGGTTCATGGGTCTCCATCCCACACGACCGCACACAGCCAGCAGACGCCGCCTGCCCCATCTCCTACCTGGAGTTCCTGCCACCAGCGCACCCCGCCCCACCCCTGCAGCCTGCAGTTGCTATGACAACCGATGGCTGGTCCTGGTCTCAGGATGCTGTACCTGGGCCTCATGGAGCTCCTCTGGGGCCCAGTATGCAATGCACATCCCAGCAGGTGTGTGGGGGACGGTTGCCATGGGCAACACAGAAGCCGAGCCTACCTGGGAGACATCACCTTCTTACCCTGGTCTCTGTGTCAGCTGGGAGCTGGCCTCTGACTTCACCAAGTCCAGTTTCAGACTGAGTCCTGGATCAGGTGCTTCTTCCCGCCTCTCCAGCTGGAAGCCCACCCCCACTCCCAGTGGACCTCTTCCTGACCAGCCAAAGTGCAGAGAAGGTAGACATTCTCTTAAGGCCACACAGCGAGTCCTGAAGAGAACCCAGGGCGCCCAGCACTTGAGAATAGGGAAGCCCCCAAGGGTCCTGGATGGTTAGGGCTGCCAGGCCCCCCGGAATTGACCAGGACCCCAGGACAGAGGTCCTGCGGCTGAGCCATGAAGGGACCTCGGTGCTGGGCATGGAGGAGGAGACCTCCACCCCACCCCAACCCGGGGTTCTGCAGGCCAGGCCAAGTGTGACTGCCGGCCTGGATCTGGCAGACCCTAGGCGGGCGGGATGGGCGTCCAGGCCCCAGGGGGCACCTGGACAGGTAGGAGGGGTGGGGCCTCCTTCCTGATGCCCATACCCCCCGGCGGGACCCTGGCCTCCTACCCCACCAGGACCCTGAGTTTCCTGCTACGGGGCTCCACACTTGTTGGGATCACATGCGGTTGTTCAGTAAGTCCCCAAAACAGCAGAACTGGTGGGCAGACGTGAGTGCCCAGCCTGTGTTCCAATCCTGCCCCCCGCAGCAGCCTGCAGGGTGGTCCTGGTTAAGCGTGTTTCTCTGTAAAACAAAGACAATGACAGCGGCGGATTCAGAGGGTTTGACGGAACGTGCCCACCACGTGTCTCAGGGGTCCCTGGCAACAGCAGGTGCCTAGTGGCAGTGAGACCCCTGGCCCGTGGCTCACAGGCACCCACGGCCCTTGCTGACCGCCACGGAGGAGAGGCGCAGGCGGCCCAGGCAGCTTCAACAGCAGAAGTGTATTTCTCATGGGTCTGGAGGCTGGGAAGTCCAAGGTCAGGGTGCTGGCCATTTCAGTTCCTGGTGGGAGCTCTCATCTTGGGGACAACCGTCTTCTTGCTGTGTCCACACACAGCTCAGAGGAAGCAAGCACCCTGGTGCCTCTACTTATAAGACACAAGGGACCCGCCCTTGTGACCTAATGACCCAAACGTACTATCTTCAAGCACGTCACACTGGGGATCAGTTTCAGTCTGTGAATTTGGGGGGACGTCAACACACAGTCTATAATGGGCTTACAATTTAGCTGGAGGGAAAGGACCTCTCTGCCTTGGATATGACTGGGCAGGATTTGTCTACTCGCCCCCTGACTGTAACAGGTAGAGAGAAAAGTTCAAGATCAGTGTGGGATGTAGTCAGAGAAGGCGGCCCTGAGGCTGGGCCTTGAAGGGTGAATTGGAGTTGAATTCATATACGAGAAGGCATTGGGAAGAAGGGCAGATATAGGTGGGATTCAGCCTGGACCAGAGGGTGGGTAGGAGAGCATCAGAGGCAAGCTCCGAGTCTGCCTGTTGGCTGGCACTGCCCTCCACGGTGGTCGATAACCAGGGTCGGCGAGGGGGACAGTCCTTCCCTGGGAGGCCATCGGGTCACTGAGTCAGAGCTGCTCACTTCTGCCCACTGTCGTGGGGTTCTGGCTTTATGCGGAGGTCCTGGGTGTCTGCTCAGAGGAGGAGGGGAGCCCCGGTGTCTGGCTGTGCACGCCAGGCGCCCCCATCAAGGAGCGGAGGGCCCCGGGGTCAGGACACCCGGCGAGCATTCGGCAGACAGAGCCAGAGGCAGCAGCCCAGCCTCAAGTCACCTTCCCTCCCAGGTCAGCAGCCCTTTGGCTACGGTCCCCATCCTGGAGGCCTGCATACCCTGAGCAGCCAGCCCCTGAGGTGGGGGCCTACACCTTCCCAGCCCAGGAGAGCCTGGCCCTCCAGGGTGGCTCCCGCCTCAGCCCTGGGCCCTGGGGCCTCCCTGGCCCGGCCCCCACATCACACGATGGCAGGCTCACCCCACCGTCAGCGTGCTGGCCCAGGATGGGTGCTTTACCAGGAACAGGGGCACCCATCCTCCAGCAGTCCTCCCCGAGACGCCGGGCCGGAGGTACAAGGGATCGCGGCCCCGGCTCTACCCCTGACGTTCCGTTTCCTGGGCCCCATCTTCCCCAACACAGGCAGACGGCAAACCTCTCTTCTGGGCCCCCACCTGTGACCTTGAGCCCATGAGCAAACCCCCAACCCAAAAGTTCAGGGAGCCCCCGGGCCAGGGAGGCTGAGCCAGGGCCCCGCAGAGTCCACAGAAATGTCTCAGGCCCTGGAAAGCTGAGGATGGGAGGAAGCGAGTGGGTCAGTCTGGGAGGGCTTCCTGGATGAGGTGTGAGCCAGCTGGGGCTCCCATGCTGGATCACTGCGTCCACCGGCTGCTTTTCTCCTCTAGTAGGAAGCAGTCCACCCACCCTGGAGGGCGGGACTGCCCGGTGCAGGAGGGGATGTGAGGATTTCTTGCCCACTTGTGCCAGAGGCCCCTGAGGTATGCAGTGCAGAGATGGGGAAGGAGAAGGTCTCAGCTGTGACCCATCCCGAGGTCACAAGGATGGGAGCTTCCCGCAGGGGCAGGGAGAGGGACTGCTGGCTCTCTGGGCCCAGGGCTGCAGGGACCGGAGGGAAGGTGTGGCTGGGAGCCGTCCCGGGGCCTGGCTGCCATTCCTGCCCAGCTGCGCTGTCTCAGCACGGGCACCAGAGGTCACCGCTGTTGGCAGCCGCACGCATCTGTTCTGAGTCACGCACCCGTTCACTCCGCCTCTAGTCATTCTCCAAGTATTCCCGAGAGCCTGCTGTGCGCAAAGGGCGGTGGTGGGTTCTGGGAAAAGATCATGGTCGGTAGACCAGCCGAGGGTGGATCCTCGGGAATCACAGACTGGTGGATGAAGCCTGCTGACAGGATGCCGGGAAATTATCACATCAGCTGCAGAAAAGCGCGTGGGGAGTCAGGAGAGGCGTGCAGAGGAGGGCCCATGGCCGCAGGAAGGGCTGGGAAACAGAGGGCCTAGTCGTCTCTCCCAAGGGCTTCCTGACCTTGACTCACGGCAGCCCTGAGCCCAGAGCCACGCAGGCTGCAGTCCCCGGAGTGGTCTAGGCCCCCTCTCTTTCACAGGCCCGCTTCTGCTCCAGCGGCAAATCCCTACACCTTCAGTGCGTGCCCAGAGTTAGCCACTCCTCCCCGCTGCCAAGGCACCCGCCTGCCCCGAGCCACCATCTTCCCTCCCCTCAATTTTTGCAGCCCTGTCTGCCAGGAGCCCGGCCCAGAAGCCATGGGACCCTCCCCAGGGGAGCTGCCCGTGCCGGTCCTCTGCCCCAAGCCTGCCGGGGCTCCCACCCCACTGAGCCAAGGCCGAGTGGTGACCACCGTGGCTTCCCTCATGTCCTGACCCTGACCCTGACCCTGTCCTCCTCTCCAGAAGACATGTATCTGATCCCGCTATTCTCCAGACACGCCAGGCACACCCTGCCCCTGGGCCTTTGCATGGGCTATTGCCACTGCCTGGAAAAGTCTTCCCCAGACGCCCAGAGACCGAGCCCTCTCTTTGGAGCTTTCCTCAAACGTGCCTCCTCAGCACAGCCTCCCTGGGTCACCCAGCCACACACTCGCCTCCTGCCCTCAGCTGCTTCACGCTCCCCATCCCGGATCTGTTCCTTCTCCTCAGCGCTTCTCAGTAGCTAGGCTCCCGCCTGTCGCCTGTTCCTCCTGTTTGACTGGACATCCCAGGAGGACACATTTCCATATGCGCGTCCCTGGTGCATCCCAGTGCCTGCCAGGGCAGGTTTCGGAGGCGCTGGGCGGGCGTGAGGGGCAGGGGCTGGCTGTCCGTCCACAGACGAGACTGCGCTCTGCCGCCTGCGTGGCCTGCAGCCTGCCCACGGGTGTGCTCTGGACACTCAGAAAGTCCCTGCTGAGGGGAGAGGTCATGGGGCGGGGTGACGCACAGAGACAAGGGCAGAAGGACGAGGGCTCAGTGGCTGCAGGGCTTTCCACAGAGGCGGGGAGTTGGGAGGGGATGAGCTCAGCACAGGGGCCAGCAGGGCCCCCTAAAAGGCAGGACTGGCCCCCCAGGTCCCAATCGTGGGTGCAGGAATCAAGAGAACGCCCCCTCTGCTTGGCCCTCAGCCCTCGAGGAGCCGAGTGTGGACTCACCTGCCCACACCCCTACCTGAGTCCCTCTTCTCCCAAGGTCACCCTTCAAGGTCAGTCGGGTGGGGTATCCTAGCCCCCTTCCCAGCAGAGGCCCTCTCTCAGACGGAGGGGCAGGGCCTGTGGTTTCCGGTCACTGGTGGGGGACGGAGCGTCACACCGTGTGCCTGTCCCTGGCCGGGGGCCCCGTGTCTCTATTCTTCAAATTGCTCAACAGTATCGGTCAGCAGATGCGGTCAGCCCACTCTCCCCACCCCCACTGCAGAGACTGCCGTGTCTTGGCAGAGAGGATGGTGAGGATGAGCAGTCTGGGGGCCTGGAGACGGGGTGCCATCATGATTGCAAATCAGCCTCCTTCCCACATCCCCTCTGGAGCCTGCACAGGGCCCAGTCCCCTCCACAGGCCACCACGCCTTCCGCACCCACTCCCCGCCCAGCTGGGCCTCCGCCTCCCCGCACAGCCCCTCTCCTTGGCCCCGCCCGGCCATTGGTCCTGTCGAGGGCCCCGGGCTGGAGCTGGCGTGCGTGACAGGGCAGGAGCCTCTCTTTTTAGGAACCACTCTGCATGTATTGGCTTTATCGACTGATGCTGGAATGGCTGTTGCCACGGCAGCGAGCGCTCCCACTGCAGTGGAGGATAGTGGGAAATTCAGGGGCTGTGAAAGGAATAGAGAGAGCGGAGGGAGGGAGCGTCTGTAAGTTCCAGGACGATGGTTTAAAGGGACCTCCCCACAGCCGTGGCGAGACCCTTCAGAGAGGGACAGGGGAAGGGGGGCAGGCAGACAGACAGGACTGGCCCCCTGGACTCAGCACTGAATTGGCCCAGGAGACGATGCGGAAGTGTCTTCCGTCTTGTAGATTGACAGGTGGTGCTTCACGCAGAGGGAGGGGGAGGCGGGCTCGTGTGTCCTTTCTGGAAAATACTCTCTTCTGGAAGAAGGTGAGATTTCAGGAGCCGATTATTGAGGGAAGGGAATGGACTTGGGGTCCGGGGCATATGACGCCCCTTGAGAGGAGACACAGGGGAATAAAGACAGGGGCCGGGACCAGGCGGAAACCCAGGAACCAGTGAGCGAGTGAGGGCAGCCGCGAGGAAGGGGCTCAGGCCTGGGCAGGGGGCACCAAGATCAGGAGGGCAGCGGGCAGAGCAACAGCCAGAGTGGGGCCAGAGCAGCTCCCGAGACCAGGTGGGGAGGAGGGGACTGACACAGGGTGCAGAAACGCTGGCCGAACCGACCAGAAGGCAGCAGGGCCTCGGTCCACAATGGCACCCCGGCTGGGACGGGCCACGGCGCCAACCTGGCAGCGGGGCGGACAGCCCACCCCCATCTGCCTCGGAGGAGAAGGCGTCCGTGTGCGCCAACACAGTCCCCTGGGGCAGCATGGAACAGTGTCCCCTGATTCTCGAGCTGCTGGTTTTGGGGACGGTGAGACCCCCTCATGACTGAATTCACTGTGTTGTGTGCAGGCTAGAGAAGACCTCTGGGTGAGGCTGGGGACTTGGGAGGCTGTTGTGATTTCAGGAAAAGTGGCTCATGTCAGGGAACGGCGGGCTTGTCACCCAGACCTTTGGTGCCGACGGTGGCACTGGATCCCATCCTCCAGCTGGGAGGGTCTGGTCTTGAGCACACGTGTCTCCCGTGTGCCCGGGGGGTAAGACCTTCTGACCAGCCTCCTCTGCGCAGGCCCGTAGGCCTGTCTGCGCGGTGCCCTCTGCGGAGGGACCATCTAGTGAACTCGCACCCGCTCTGCCCCCCACCCCGCTGCTGGCCACCCCCACCTCCGGCTCCCTGCCCCCCTGGTCTGAACCCTTCCCTACTTATGCTGATCCTACTCCAGGAAGCTTCCGAGAGTTCCTTCATGCGTCCTCCCACCTGTCACACCCGCTCACATGTATGGGGGACGGCCCAAGTATGTGCTGGAGTTTGGAGTCACAGCAGCAGGGTGACGGGGGGTCTGCCCCTAGGTTCAGAGCCCCCTCAGTCCTCCTGGAAAGAGCACTGTGCACCTCTGTCCGCCTGCACAGGACACGCCGCTGGGCCTGGGTGCTGTTTCCCAGGAAAGGGAGCAGCCTAGTCCGAGTCCCATTCGTTATTCTGCGGGTTCTGCCAACACTGAGCTCCCGAGGCCCGCACTGCCACCTTTCTCTGTTTCTCCAAGGCCCAGTCAAGGGTCCATGTCTCTCAGCAAATGCCCTTCTGCCTGAGCCGTCTGTGCTCAGTCTGTGGCCAGCACATCCACACCGCCACAGGCCTTGGACCTGCAGGCTTTACGTGTCTCGGTCAGGCCCCGGGACCCTGCCAGCACCCAGGAGCCATGCATGGAGCAGGCCCGGAGCCCCACACCCGGGCCTCCAAACCCATGTCACCATCTGCTCCACCAAGGTGCTGGGAGACAAGCTCCGTCTGAGCATGGGAGCCAGCTGGGTGGTGGGGGACAAACAGGTACACAAATGCCTTGCACAGGCAGGCCGTGCCCCGAGCTGAGCTGAGCGACCGAGGGCCAGGAAAGGGGGGGCAGCAGGAGCCTCAGAGTCTGGGGGTGCCTGGGGCTGCAGAGATGGAGGGTGGGGATGGGGTGGCTCCCAGGGCTCCCCCCCTTTCTCCCGTCCCTCTCTCTCCTGCCTGAGGACTGTTTGCTCAGGCAACTTGGTCCTGACCGGGGAGGCCAGGGAGCATGGGCAGTGTCGCGTCTCCTGAGGGCCAGGAGTGTCCAGTCCTCCCTGGGGCCAGCCCTGTCAGCCTTCAGTCTCCATCCCTGCACACCACCCTCTTCCCGGGGTGGGTGGGGCTGGCTAGGGAAACATCTTTTTATTGGCTTTGCAGCCCCCACCACTGCTCGGGCAGGCGAGAGAGAGTCTAGGGCCTATCCGTCCTGATGCCCTGGGTTTGATGGAGCTCTTCCAGGTCCAGTTCCTTTGACTCTGAGGCCGGTACTATAGTCCCGGGAGAGAAGCCAGAGATCCAGGGGCTGCAGTGCAGTGACTTTGACAAGGTCACGCAGTCAGACACCAAGATCAGCCCCTTTCTCCACCGGAGGCCCTTCCCCAGTCCACGAGGCCAGTCTCTCCAAGCGGCCCCCGGCCCCGTCCTCCGGAGGCGTCCCCACCTCAGGAGGGCAGCCTTGAGCCTCGCAAAGGACGGGAGGTGGGGCGGGAGCGCCCCCAGACGTGGGGGCGGGGAGCCGGCGCCCCGACATGGCTTCTCCACCCCTCCCAGCGTCTCCCCCAGGCCCGCTCAGCCCACTGTCCCTCCGAGTCCCGAGCTGCTAAGCCTCAGCCCCCTTTACCTGCACCCCCCTCCCCCACCGCCTCAGCAGACCCTCCCACCGCCCCCGCCCCCCGGGCGCGGCAGGGGACCATCCGTGCCCCAGATCCTGCCCGCTCTGCGCCGAAAGCGAGGAGAAAACCGGGTCGAATCCCTCATCCCCACACCCCTCCGCCCCTGGATCTCGGCTGCAGACACCACCCCCTCCAGAGCCAGAAATAGATTCTCGCGCCCAGCTCCGCGCGCGCGCACAGCCCTCCCCTCCGCCGCCCTCCCCCTCCTTCCTGCGCCCCGAGTCGCAGCCCGCAGCCTCCGCTCCCGCTGGCGGGCGGCTCACGGCCCGCGGGACCCACCGGCCGGGCGGGCAGGGGCCCGGGATCCGCGCCGGGCATCCCGAGCGCCGGCGAGCTTCTGGGCGTGTGTTCCTCTTTGATCGATTCAAAATTTTAATTTGTCTTTCCCCCGCCCCGCCCCTTCCCCCCGACCCCGCCCCATCGCTCCCCGGCTTCTTCCCTTCCCCGCCGCCTGCCTCGCGTTTCTTCCCCCGCGCCTCGGCTCCCTCCCCCTTCCTCCCCCTTCCTCCGCGGTTTCTTCCGTCCTTTCCCTCCCCCTCCCCGCCCCTCCCCCGCCCCCCCTCCGCCCCCGGTGCCTGCAGACGCCCGGATCGTCCATGCGCTCCTCGCGGGCAGAATGCTGGGCGGCAGCGTCAAGAGCGCGCAGCCCGAGGTGGAGCTGAGCGGCGGCGGCGGCGAGGGCGCGGACGAGCCTCGGGGCGCGGGACGGAAGGCGGCGGCGGACAGCAGAGCCATGCTGCCCAAGCGCGCCAAGGCGCCCGGCGGCGGCGGTACGGCCAAGGCCGGCGCGGCGGAGCTCAAGGTCTTCAAGTCCGGCAGCGTGGACGGCCGAGTCCCCGGCGGGCCGCCCGCCTCCAACCTGCGCAAGCAGAAGTCACTCACCAACCTCTCGTTCCTTACGGACTCGGAGAAGAAGATGCAGCTGTATGAGCCCGAGTGGAGCGACGACATGGCCAAGGCGCCCAAGGGCTCGGGCAAGGGCGGCCCCAAGGGCCGCGAGGCTCCGCTGATGTCCAAGACGTTGTCCAAGTCCGAGCACTCGCTCTTCCAGGCCAAGGGCGGCCCGGCGGGCGGCGCCAAGACCCCTCTGGCCCCGCTCGCGCCCAGCCTGGGGAAGCCAAGCCGGATCCCGCGCGGCCCCTACGCCGAGGTCAAGCCGCTCAGCAAAGCTCCCGAGGCGGCCGTGAGCGACGACGCCAAGTCGGACGACGAGCTGCTCTCCAGCAAGGCCAAGGCGCAGAAGGGCTCCGGGCCCGCGCCCCCTGCCAAGGGCCAGGAGGAGCGCGCCTTCCTCAAGGTGGACCCCGAGCTCGTGGTGACCGTGCTGGGAGACCTGGAGCAGCTGCTCTTCAGCCAGGTGCTGGGTGAGTCCGCGTCCCGCCCCTCCCCTGTCGTTCCCTTTGCGCTGCCGGGGAAGGTCGGGGAGAGGCCTCAGTCCGCTGCCCCCTCCCCGCTGCGGGGCTCTGCGGATCCCGGGCGGGCTGCGCCCAGACACTGCGCCTAGATGTGCCTGACTGGCCCATCCCCGGGTGCATGTGGCCGAAGTGCGCCTCGGTAGGTATGGATGTCCCCTGGCCGGAGCCCCAGCTCGGCGCTGGCCTGTCAGAGGTGAGATTGGACAATGAGGTGCCGGCCTTAGCTTCTCAGAGATAGGGCCCATCAGCTTCCTGGAATCTTAAAGCTTAGCGTCCTCATCTGGCAAAATCTGGGGGCTGGTGGAGACCACAGCTGCGTCGTGGTCTGTTCTGGGCTGGAGCGCATCGCCCGGGGAGCGCCGGGTGGGAGCCGGGGTAGAGGCCAGATGTGGGGGGACAGAGGTGAGCGCTTTTCCGCCCCGGAGCAGCGCTGAGGCTCCGCTTCCTCTGTGAATCCCCGGCGGGAGCGCGCGTCGGATTTCTCGGGTGTGGGTGTTTGGCAGGGAGATGCTCCCGGGGTCTGGGGGCCGGCGGGCAGCCAGCTGCGCGCATCTGGACGCGCGACCTGTACCTCGGCCCGGCTGTGGCCCGTACCCCCACCCCACCCCCGGTATTCAGCGCGTGGGGAGAGGTCTGGGGGTCATGCGGAGACTCCCCGCTGACCGGGAGGCCTTATTTTTTCGGCTAACGGGGGCCGGCCGGGCGGGGAGGAGGAACAAAGCTCGTTGGCGGAGGAGGCGCGGAGAGCTGCTCCATTGTTCTCCGACCTGAGGAGCCTGAGCGGCAAACCCGGAGCAGGCCCGGGGCTGCGCCCGCTCTCCCGGGTCGCGGCGCCCTGGGAGGGAGGCAGCCGCGAGGTGCGGGGCAAGGTGGTGCCCCCGGGGGCCGGCGCGGCCGTGCCCGGGAGCACAGCGGCGAGGCCCGGGGCTGGAGGCCGCCCGCGCTCCGCGGACTCGCTGCGGTGGCGGCGGGGATGTGGTCCCCCGGGCCGAGGGACCCGGGTCCCCACGAGCGGCCCGCTCCGCCGGGGGCTGCGGAGGGGCGTATCCGTGCGCGCGCGGGGGCGGGGCCGGCGGCCTGCGGCCCTCGTGACGGACAGGCCGCGGCGGGGCGGGCGGGGGCTCCGCCGGCGGCCGGAGGAGGCCGCGCTGCGAGGACTGGTTGGCCGCGACCTTCCCGGGACCCCGAGGGCCTGCTGGGCTGGGGTGACGGACCCCCGGCAGGGCGGGTTTGGATTCAGGGGCTTGCGGAGGAGGCCGCATACGGGCTCTGCAGTGGGTGGGGTGGGTGGGGACTGGACACCCGCAAAGCCGGAGGCGCGGGGGCCTGAAGGCCTGGCCTCCGCAGGGACCCTTGGGGCGCGGGTGGGGGCGAAAGTCTAAGGGCCACCTCATACCCCACCCCGTGCCGAGCGCAAAGAAGCCCGCAAAGAGCTTACAGTCTAAAGGGGCGACACGGATGATCAAGGAGAAAAGCAAGTAATTCCAGGCCAAATGGAGGGCTGTGGAGAAAATGGGGGTGCAGGAGAGGGCCTGGGAGGTGAAGACCTGCCTCAGCCCCTCGGAAAAGGGGCTGTTGAATCGTGACTGAGCCAGAAGAGGCGTGGGGCTGAGGGGTGTCGGGCTGAGGTGGGTGGGACAGAACAGGGGAAGGTGTGGCCTGTCTGGGGGAGGGAAGGGACAGGCGATCAGAGGGCAAGCCCCCCTTTCAAGGTCAGGGCTCCCCAGGCCTGCAAGTCCCCAAACTGCCCAGGACCAGGCTGCCTGACCGAGGCCCTTCTCGAGAGACAGTGACCACAGAGACCCTGACAGACAGTCCTGGAGCTGGCGGGGGAGGGGCTGGGGGAGAGAGCCAGGGCTGAGCTGCAGCCCCTCACACCCCTGAGCACCTGCTTGTCTCAGAGAGGAGAGAGATCGAGAGATGGAGGGTCAGACCCTGGCCCGGGGTGCGGGAGCCTCTTGGAGTCACCCTGAGCCCGTGGTGGGAGACAGAATCTGCGGATCCCTGAGTCGCAGGTCTGCATAGGGGGCCTGATGGAAGAAAGGGGGTCAGCAGGTGAAGAGGGGCCTGACCAGACCGGTCACGGCAGAGCTGGTGGGAGAGAGTGGACAGTGGGGCAAACGTCCTGGACTGACCACAGGTGGGGTTGATGAGTGGACAGCCCCAGGAGAGCAGGGCATTGAAGAGGGGGTGGGGGGCGTTGGAGGAGCAGGTGACCCCAGGCAGAGCCTCTGTTGTGAGTGGGGTGGGGGGGCCCCAGAGCCCACGGAGGTGCCTGGGTTGTCAGGCGCCTCCAGGTGGTGGTGAGAGACACAGGTTCCACACCTGTGAGCTCAGCATTGGGACACGCCCACCCTGGGACCATCCCAGACCCCGGGAGCTGCCCAGCCAGTTCCTGGGGAGACAGGGAGGCAGCCCCACATGAGAGCCTTTCTGGAACGAAAGGGAATGAAAGCTGATCACGGCTTCCCAGAAGTCAGCTGGGGCCCAGATGGTCTGGGCGGGCGCCCTGCCCTTCCCTTGCTCTGGGAGCTGCCAAAGAACGAGGGTCCCACTGGGAAGGCCTGGAAACTTGGAAGGCCGGGGGATGAGCGTCCGGAGGAAAGGGGCCCATCGTAGGGCTCAGATGCCGTTGGGCCCTGGTGGGCAGTCCACCGAAGGCTCCTCCAGGGTCCACACCTCCCAGGTGAAGGTCACAGCCGGCCTGGGGCGGGGCCGCCGGGAGTCTGCAATCTGCTGCCCTGCGCAGACGTCCTGAGCTGCTCCGGGGCCTCCTCTGCACCTCAGGTTCCCCACTTGGGAAGGGTGCTACCCTAAGGGTCAGGACCGGGGAGGGGTGCAGATTGAGGCGAGCAGACCTTGACGATGCCCCCCCAAGCCTGAGAGCGGGTGCTGAGAGCAGTGCACACGCTGTCCCATCCTGACCTTGACTCCCTTGGAGGCACCCCCTGCTCAGCCCTCCAGGTGGTGGGCCGGTCAGGTGCAGAGGAACCCAGGCGGCTGGGGTTCTTGCTCCCACCTCCTCCGAAGGCGTCTGGACCCACGTGAGGGGTTGCCATGACAACAGCTAGGCCCTTGGAGGCAGGGGAAGGAAGTCAGGAAATTATCTGTCTCTAAGCCAGTGGGTTGGTGTGGGGTGTTTCAGGGGGCAGGGCTTACTCTAGAGGCTGCATTCAGGGATTCGGGAATAGAGGAAGAGAACCGCCTTCTCCAGCGGAGCTTTTCCTTTTTGTTCAGCACACTGGGCAGGTGGAGAGTTCTGGGGAGTCCTCCCAGTATGTGCGCGAGCTCACCCACACTCGCGTTCCCACGCTCCACACACAGGGCTGCGGTGCTGGAGCCTCCCCAAGGGGGAGAGAGAAGGGGGCCGATGCTCCTGGGCTCGCAGAGCCGCGGGGAGCCCCGCGTGTCAGGGACAGCTGGCAGGACCCTTCCTCTGGGTCCATTCCTCCCAGGGGATGCCCCTGCCCTTTGGGCCTCCCCGCTCCAGCTGCTGCAGGCCCTGCTCTGCGGCTGAGGGGCGCGGATGGGCTGAGGAGGGCTCCTGGCCGCTGCTCTGCCCTGAGGGCGAGCACACGTGGAGGGAAGTGCCCGGAGCTCCTGGCAGAAGACTGGTGGTCAGAGTGTCTCCACCCCCAGGCCCAGGCTCCCCGGGTGGGGGTCCAAAGTGGAGTAGGATCAGGTCGCCTGGAGTCACGGGCTGCTTTCTCGCTGCTGGCCCGTGTCCCCTCCCCAGCTGACGTGCACTGCGGCACAGCTGTCCCGTCCCTGCACCCCCCCTCAGCCACCAGCACCAGAGGCTCTCTCTTCTGCAGACCTCCAGCCTCACCCCGCCCCGGTGCTCCCTCCCCTCACATGCCTGCAGCTCATGGCCTCTTCCATCCGGGGCTGGGAGTGTGCTGTGCGAGGGGGCTCATCCCTGCTGCTCTGCAACCGCTCCCCTCACGGCGGGAGGAAAGAGCCCCGCCTCCCTCCCTGGGACTCGGAGCACACAGTGAAGTTGTGTGGTGGAGCTACCCACCTAAAGCCGAAATTACTCCCTCGTAGCATCGTAGGCAGGTGGGTGTTCTGTTTACACACTCCCGATGACAGAGGGCTCACTACCTCATTTTCCTGGAAAGCACTCGTTGTTAGAAAGGCCGCTGAGCCAATTTTCTGTGTCCGGAGAACCTCCACCGGCGTGGAGGCCACAGACTGTCCCCCGGGTCCTCACGGGTCAGGCCGGCCGCCTCTCAGATACCTGTGCATGTCTCCTCCCGTCTTTTCTCCCTTCCCTGTGTTTTCTTTTGAAGTGAGACTTGCAGAGGAGGGGCCGAGCTGTTCCCCCCGATTCCTGGACCCCCACCTCCTGGTAACATCTGCACCCCAGCACCTGGCCGACCTGGGGTCCATCCCACAGCGTCCCCCTCGTCCCTGTGCCGGCCGGCCAGGGGAAGATAGATGCCATGTGCTTCCCACTTGTGCTGGCCGACCTCCTCCCCCCGCGTCTGTGTTACCCGGGTGTGTTCGATGTCCTCAGGGCCTGCCCTCTCCCACACGGGAAGGCGGGGGGCCAGGCACAGCTCCCTGGCCCCAACGGGCAGGCCCTGCTCTGGCATAGAAGCCCCTGGAAGGCTGGGTCAGCCCTCAGCAGACTCCCACACCTTCCCTCGCTGTGGCTCCTGGGGACCTGGCCCTCAGGGAGAGGGAGCCAGAGCCCCTGGCCCAGCACCGCCTCCTGAGCAGCAGGCACAGGGCCAGGCCGGGAGGACGCTCCAGGGATGGCGTCTGTGCCCAGGCTGTGTCCGGGGTGACCGCATCCTGCATGCCCAGAGGACTGGTGGGCCCGGCTCTGTCTCTGACAGGCACCTGTGCCTCTGGCAGGAGAAGAGGGAGGTTGGGGGCGGTAGGGGAGAGCACGTGCAGGGTCCCCTCCTGCTAAGGCAGGAGAGCGTGGGCTCTGTCGTGGGCGGGCTGCGGGCTCACCCGAGGGCTCTGGCTCCAGCAGCGTCCAGGCTGTAACTGCCAGCGCTGCCTGTTTGCCATACAGCTCTTCTCCAGCGCCGCCCGGCCAGAGCCCTGCTGGGCGCGGCTCGAGCCCTCGTCAGATCTATTTTCAACATCCTGATGATAGGTCCAGGGCTGTGTGGGCTGTACCGCACAGTCTTCTAATCTCAGCGTGGACTGGCTGCCCGGTGCTGGCCCCTGTGCCTCGGGTGTGCAGGCCTGGGGTGTGTGTCTGGGCGCCTAGGTTGTCTGCAGGGGGTCCAGTAGGGGTGCTGCCTTTGGGGGTGATCAGCTGAAAAGTGCTGGTGTTTTCTGGGAGAGCCAGACTGTCAGGTGTGACCCTGGCTTGCGAGGGGAGGTGGTGAGGATTGAGAGTGCAAGCCAGGCAAGTGTGGGGAGGAACCGGTGTCCGGACATGAGCCCCAGGGCGTAGGTGGGGCTGGGAAGCTGGGGGTGCAGAGGGTGGCGGGTCACATGGGACGGTGCACACAAACGCCTGCACACTCAGCCTCCAGCAGCAGCACACAGGCCGAAGGTGTGTGTGTGCACGCCTGCCTGTGGACTGGCCAGGCTTGAAAGGGTCTGAAACACGACCAGATAGACCCCCAGGTAGAGACCGCACTGGGGCTCACTGGTCCCTCTCCCAGAAAAGCCCTGTAAGGCTGCTTCTCCAGCACCCCGGCTTCCTCTGCCCTTGGTGACCTGCTGAGCAGGCCTTCCCTCAGGGGACGCTGGCAGCCCCTTGGGAAGCCTGGCTTCTCTGGGCAGGACTCCTCACCTGACATGGGGCACAGACTCCGACATCTCGGGCTGGGATCTGATCCGCCGTGGGGATCAACAGACCCAGAGAAAGGATGGCCTACTGATGGCCGGTCCCCATGGATCACGTGGGGTGAGAGGTCCTTGTTCCTTAGGGTTAATAGGTCACTCCATGCCCAGTGACCCTGTGCTTACAACTGGGCGAACGCCGACCCTGGACAGTGGGTCATCCTCCTGAGTGCAGGACCAGGGCCTGACCTTGACCTCTCCGGCGCCAGCTGCCAGGAGCCTCAGGAAGCTCCCCTCCCTGCGGGGTGAGCACGACTCCACCGAGCCCAGGGCTGCTGTCAGGCAGCTGCCGGGACGGAGCAGCGCTCCTGTGGTCGTGGCTCATTCGCTCTCCACTGCCCATGTGTGGGTGAGCTGACAGGAGGCCCCTCTAACCCCTGCAGGGAGCAGGCGGGCAGGGCAGCCTGGAGCCCCTCAGCATGCGGGGTGGGTGTGGTGTCCCGGGTGCGAGGGGACACCATGGACGAGCCACCTTGGAAAGAAGGTTGGATCCTGGCAGCGGAGACGAGAGGGACTGGGCTCAGGAGGAGAAGGGGATGGGGGCTTCCTTGGGGCTCCATATGGCTGGGGGAGATGGGAAAGGACGTGGGTGGGCAGGTGGGGGGCTCCCTGCGGCAACCACGACAGGCCCCGGGCAGGCCCTTGGAGGGGGGAGGTTGAGGCTGGCCCCCCACAGGCCCCTGACGGTGTCCCGAGCCTGGCGTCGGTCCAGGAGAGGTTGCTGAGTGGGAACTAGGCGGCCTAGCGCCTCCCGCCTTCCATGCCTGTGTGCCGAGCAAAGGCGCCCTTTGCAGCTCCTGCCGTCTCCGTCTCCGGGGAGGAGGGGGAGCAGCAGCAGCTCCGAGGAGGCCCGAGGGGTCAGTGCTGCACCCCAGCCCCGGGAGAGCCCCGACCCACAGCCCCCGGCAGCGCAGAGCAGGACTGCACGGGGCAACACCAGCACGTGAGCCAGAAGGGATGACAGAGGTGACCTGACGCGAAGCCCCGCCTGCGCAAAGAGACGCCCATATAGGGGTGTAGGGTGGGCCGCCCCTCTTGGCTGCAGCCTACCTGCTGCATCCCGAAGACTTCCTGAAGGAGCTGGAAGTTGGGATAAAGGAATCCGTGAACTCTGGGCGTGAGGAGCCAAGGTATTCCAACCACCCAGCTCTGCTTGGGTGGGGTGGGAGGGCTGGATTGGGGTTCCTTGGCTGGGGGCCCTCGGAGCAGACAGTCCTCAAGGGCCCCGCCTGCTCAGAGGCCCCGATGCAGTGCGGGGTCCCGGGGATGGTAAGGGGTCTCGTCTCCACTGCAGCTCTTCCCCACCCTCTGTCGTTTGGGGGAGCCGCCCAGCTGGTCTGTGTCTGTGCCTCAGGTGCTGCCGTGGGTTCCGCTGTCCCAGGAGCTGGGTGTCTGGCTTTGTCCTGGGGCTTGGACTTCGCAGGAGGCCTAGGATTCAGGGTCACTCGGCAAGTTTAAGCAGAGCTGGACGCGGCCGAGGCCGACTCAGGCCAGTCAGACCCTCCAGCCTCTAGGGTAGGAGCCGCGTCTGCCCCGCGGCTGCAGACAGTCTGGACTGCAGGCTGAGGGCCCCTAGCCCCTGTTGGTGGGAATCCATTCTCTCCAGCCCCCTGCAGATGTCCCTGCCTCCTGTCACTGTCCTGCCCGAGCAGCAGACAGACGGGCGGTCACAGGGCAGCCGTGGCTGCAATAGCCAGAGCTGCTGGCATGTTCCTGGGGAGGGGCTCCTCCGTGGACCGGAAGGTTGTGGCCATAAGAAGGAGGACAGGGCCGGCCGGGAGGAAGCGGGCAGGGCCCCACAGTCAGCCTGGGGTCAGCTGTTCCCCCGGGCCCTGCGCCTGTGGGTCCTGGGCCCATCCGCTGTAGCTGTGGAGAGGGAACACACCCCGTCAGCCTCAGCCTCCCTGGTGGCCAGAGCTGGGTCAGACTTGACCACCCGCCGCTCCTCAGGGAAGGGTGGGCGGGCTGTGGGCTGCTCTGCAGGAACAGCCCCGTCTGCCTCTTGGGGCTCAACTCCTTCTTCTGTCCCTGCATCACTCCCCCTCGGCCAGTATTCCTGATTTTAGATCACTGTGTCTGCAGGATGCGGGAGGGGGGCTGATGGAGCATTAGCTTCGTGGAGGATCCGGAGGGACGTTAGGTTCACGGAGGATCCAGGGGGACGTAGCTCCGCGGAGGATCCGGGGAATGTCGGCTTCTTGGAGGATCCGGGAGGGGGGAGCGTTAGCTTCATGGAGGGTCCGGGGGATGTCGGCTTCTTGGAGGATCCGGGAGGGGGGAGCGTTAGCTTCATGGAGGGTCCGGGGGATGTCGGCTTCATGGAGGATCCGCGGGGGACGTTACCTTCGTCGGGGGTCCACGGGGGACGTAGCTTCGTGGAGGATCCAGGGGGACGTTACCTTCGTCGGGGGTCGCGGGACGCCAGCTTCACGGAAAGCCCAGGTTGCAGTGCCTGTCACTCGCCGGTGGCGCACAGCAGGCGCCGTGCTGAGCGCCGTGTTGATTCATGTAACTTTCGGCCTGGTGAGTTTGGTGCTGCTTTTATCCTCATCTCACCGATGAGGAAGCTGAGCGGCTCAGTAACTTCCCCAGAGCCGCCCAACCAGGAGAGGAGCAGCCTGGGTGCCCTGCCCGGCAGAGGGGCTCGAGCAGCCTCCATACCCGCGACGCGCGCGGGCCTCCGGCAGGCCCTCTGGGCGGCCACCGCACCCTGCCTCTGAGAGGCATGGTCCACTCCGAGGTCTCCCGCGGGAGCCAGGTGGCACAGCCCCTGGGGCCCCTGGTCCCGCTGCCAGGCTGTGGACAGCGTGCGGGGCCTGTGTCCACGCCGCCTCCCCGAGCGCTGGTCCTGGCCGAGCTGTGGCCATGTGAGAGCTGCAGGGGCCGTTCTTGGCTGGAGCCTCGTGTCTGGGGCGCTGCCTGGGGTACAGAAGAGCATGAGCTTGGGGTCGTGCAGAGGGGGCCAGGCGGGGTCCTTACCTGCTGGCTGCCCCTCGCCCTCCCTGAACCCGTCCTGCATGTGTAGGGTGGGGTGAGGGATTAAAGAGAGGTGTGAGCTCAGGGCCTCTGGCATCCCTGGCGCCCACAGAGTCAGTTCTGTTGCCACCTCCCCCGAAGGCCCCGGACCCTGGTTCCTCGTCCTGGTCCTTGATGGTGGCTCCCAGGGGTGGTCGGTGATCCAACAGCATCACTCGTGGGGCGGCGTCAGTTCAGCCCAGGAAGTCTAGTTCAGACTCGGGCTTCTGGAGCCAGCCTGCGGAGGGGACTCAGCACTCGAGGTCTTTCAGGGCTCGGAGCGCCAGTGGGGTTTCCAAGGGGAGGGGCGTCTTCTGCTCGGTGTTCTTCCACACACACCTGGCTCCTCACCTCCTGAAGGCGGACCTGCCCTTGTGCCCTAGTCCACCTGGCAGGACGTGGTGCCCAGGCTCGGGGCTCCTCTGTCCCAGGCTCAGCCCATCTCTCCGTGCGTGGGGGCCTGAGCCTCACGGGACAGAAGGGATGCACAGTCTCCAGAAGTCTGCTTCGCCGTTTTTAAGGTCATTTATCAGCCAAGTGGCTGTTAGACTTTGATAAAAAGAAAATAGCAGAAGCAGCATGAAAAGGCATTGGAGGTCAGCGGGGCGGGGGGCAGAAGGGGCGCCTTATGTTCAGGTTCGTCCCCTTTGCCTAGACTTTGGCTCTGGCCTGGGGCTTGTCCACATCGAGGAGGAGCTGGCAGCACCCTCATTCCTGGGAGGGTGGGGACTCAGGCCAACCCCGAGCTTTGTTCTGCTCTGTTGCCTCTACCCCTCAGGTCCCCTGGGACAGTCCTGCTGGGTTCCCAGGCCCTCCTTCAGCCAATGACCCCTCTGGTGGTCCTCGAAATGTCCTGCAGGACTGAGTCGTGGAGTCTGCCCCGCTGACTGCTTTTCACTCAGCTGGGAGCACGTCTGGGCAGGAATGAGGCTGAGAGGTCCTGGCTCGTCCCTCGTCTCAGAGAACGGGTGACGGGCGATGCTGACCCAGCACTGGGTGCATGCGCCAGCCTGGGGCCCCGGTGTTGGGGCCAGCGGTGAGGGCCACTGGCCTGGTGTTGGGTGTGATGTCCAGTGGGGGATGGGAAGGGGTTTGCCTGATGACACAGCCTGCCTCTGAGCCAGAGCAGCCCCGGCTGGGCAGGGGCTGGATTCCGGCCACTTTCTCACACTCACACAGAGATTAGGTTTCCTGCTGAAATCGAATCTCTGAATCAGAGTCCCCAGCTTCTCAGTGCAAGGTGTCTGCAGCGGCTCTGTGCGTCCCCCTCTCTTGGTAGGTCCTGGGAGGAAGCACACAGAGCACGGTGGTCAGATCCACAGGCTGCGGGCAGACACCCCAAGGTCAGGTCCTGCCTCCGGGTTGCTCGGCCTTGAGGCCAGTCAGCCCTCCTGAGCTTTGGCTTCCTCACCTGTTCAGCAGGTCACATCGCCTTGCAGGCCGCCACCAGGATTAAATGAGATCTTTACTCATCTGAGGCTGCCTCGCTGGCACACATCTGCCCCCCCTCCCTGCAGCTGGGTGGGTCTTGGGGAGGGAGGCCCTGTCCTCGGGGGGCCCCAGGCAGACCTGGCCAGGGCTCTTTGTCGTCAGACCCCTGTGTTCTGGGCCCTTCCTCCTCAGCCTTCGAGAGCCCCCAGCCTCCCCCGACCCGAGCGCCCCTTCTCTCCTTGGTGTGTCCTTGGAGCCTGCCTCCGCTGCTCCATCTCACCCTGGCCGTGCCCCCAGGTGACGCGGTCCTGTTTGTGAGCTCTGGGGGCTTCTCCCCAGGGCGCTCCCTCTGCAGACACCACGGAGCTGTTGACAGGCAGGTTTCCTGCCGCCTTTCGTTTGCATTTGGTGAAAAGACCGAAGCACCCTCCCAGCGGTATTTCTTCCTCCCCACCTCCTGCTTTGCTGAGCTCAGGGCCGCCCGGGTCCGGGTCGGCCTCCTGGGTACCACCCGGGCTCCCTGCGCCTCCAGCATGCTCCCTCCTGCAGCTGGTGGGGGTCCTCCCGCTGGACGTCAAAGGCCTGTGCCGGGGGCTCCCGCCTCACGGTAGTCCATCCACGCCGGTGCAGCACCCCCTGTCAGAGGCCTCCTGTCCTCCAACCCCCGCTCCTCGAAGAAAAGGGCAGGGGCCGCAGGCCGGCATGGGTGCTGTCGCCGCAGTGGCCGCCTCCCGGGCTGACAGGTGAGGGGGCCGGAGGAGCCCTGGGTGGAGCTCAGACTCCACTCCCGTCCTTGGGTCCTTGGTCTTCTCCTGCGGGATTCGTTAAGAGGCCAGAACCGACCCCGCCTCCTGCTCCAACGCCGGAAGCCCCGCCCCCAGCAGGTGTGATTTTCTGCATCTCCTCTCTTCGTCGCAGATGGACTCAGGCCTCAGTGACCCACACTGGGCTGAACGTTCCCCGGAGCCCTTCCATCCGCCAAGGGCAGCTTTCCTGGAGGCCTGGGGAGAGCGGTGTTACTAGCCCAGTGTCAGGTCACTTTGCAGCTGGGGTCTACGTCCCCACCCGGAACTCCCCTGGGAGGCCACCTGTCAAAGGAGAGCCCCGTTTGGGTGGGGTCTGAGGCTGGAGCCGAGGAAGGCGCTCCGGATCCCACCGTCTTCTCGCTCCCTCGCCTTCCCTGCCTGTCTGGCTCCTCCTCCTCCATCCCTGCCTTCTCCTCCATCCCTGCCTCTGCCCACAGCCAACAGAGCTGGAAGGGGACCTGTCCCCACACACACTCTCATCTTGCTTCCCTCCTTACAAAAAAAAAAAAAAATCCCACGTTATCTCGAGCCACTCTAGCCGTAGAAACGTGAGTCTGGAAGAGAAGACAGATGGGGTGGGGATGTGGTGAGGGCAGCCCAGAGCGGTCCTCTGTCTCCAGGGTTGGTCGAGGGCTGCCTGAGCCCAGGAGGGACAGGGGAGCAGGGACGTCCTGTCCAGGCCCGGCCCGGGGTCCCAGCAGTGGGGTCTCCACAAAGCAGACCCTCCTTTCTCTTCATGAATGTGAGACTCGGGGGGGGACCACTTGAACACATGGTCACAGAAGGGCGCTCTCGTGTCACACTGATCAGTGCTGGGCGGGAGGAGGACGGCCTTGGCTGGTCCTGGGGAAGGGCCCTGGACCAGGCCTGCAGGAGCCAGCCCGGATGGGGGGCGTGTGCAGCGGTCCAAGGTGGAGCGCATTCCGGTGTGCGGGGAAGAGAAGCTCGTGGGGAAGGGAGGGGGCTGGCATGAGGCTGGACCTGGCAGGGCCTGGTTAGGGTTGGGATTCCGAATTTCATCCCCACGTCCAGTGGGAAGACGGGGCAAGTGGCGGGACTGACGCCAAGCTTGTGTTGTTCAGAAGGGGCTCCGCCCGGCTGCTGTGGGCGTCAGCCAGAGGAGGCAGATGCCCCAGCGCTAAGGCTCCAGACGGAGCCTCCGGGCAACCCTGCAGCAGCCTGGGGCCAGGGGAGGGGGTGGGGGCAGCAAGTAGGACCCCCAAGCTGCACAGATGGACACTGAGGAAGCCGGGGTGTCGTTTTGCCTGGACACTGAGTTTCTTAAATGCAAAACAGGTGCACCTGAGAAAAACATCTTGTTGTTTATAATAACGGCTTTTTTAAGATGGTGAGCTTGTCTCAACTGAACTTACAACGTCTGTGATTCATGCAAACCGGCCTCTGGAGGCGGGTGCAGTGGGTGTCCTGAGCTGGGGACGTGTGGGCCCGGCGGAGGAGGTGTGGTTGTGGTGACCAGGCTGCAGATGTTGGTGGTCCTGCTTCTGGTGGAGACTCAGGGGATGGGAGTACCCGGCCACCCCGTGCACGCGAGCCAGGCCCTCGTGGTGCTGGTGGTCTCTGCCCCAGACTGGCCAGGTTACTCGGGCTGAAGGTGACCCACAGAGAGTCCCCCTTCCTCACTCCCGTAGGCAGCGCGTGTCCCTGAGCCCAGGGCCCAGCCGTGTGATGGGGGGTGCTCCCTGGCCTCGGGGACTTGGCCATCTCTCCGATGTAACCAAGTGCTCGGTCTTCGTGTCCACCTCATTCTGCCCATCTCGCCCCCTGTCCATACCCTCCTCTAAGGCCCTGAACGGAGGCACTCCACACATGCCCTGGGGAACTGTCTTCAAAGCTGACACCCCCTGCCACCCCCTTCCCTGCCCTGTCTGCGTCTGTTCCTGCGCAGACCTGGGCAGCTTTGGCTGGACCCTGGGCCCAGCTATTACTCTGAGCCTGGTCAAGGCCTGCGACCTCCTGGGTCCTGAGTTTTCTCATCTCTTGTAAACAGAGGGTGATGTTTTCCCTTTTTAGCTCAGACTGCTGTTGGGTCACGCAGACAAGACCTCATCAAGGAAGGAGGGGTGCGGGCTCAGGCCCCTGTGAGCCCACCATGGAGGCAGCAGACCTGCCCCCAGAGGGGCCCCTGTCTGCCAGTTCCCCGCTGGACCCCGGCCATCGGCTCTGGTGATAACCTCGGACGGTCTTGAGGGAGTAATTCTCAAAAGAGGCTTTCTCTGCTCCACCAGGAACAGGCCGGCTCCCGGGCGTGAAGCAGGAGGTGCAGGCTGTACTTGAAGTCTGGGTTCTCCCCTTCCTGCCCCCACCCACCCCCCTTTCTCCCAGACAGAACCAAGGACTCGTTCACACAGAGGTTGTCACTGACTGACAGCCCCAGAGCAGTGCATTTTCAAGTTATTTTTTCCTATCTTGACCCCATTGGGAGCACATCTTCTAGCAATTGCATTGTGTGATTTGCTACATTATGTGTGTTTGCTAGTCAAGAGGTTTTTGAAACAAGTCAAGAGGTTTTTGAAACAATACTGGGTCCAGTGCACTTAATCTTCAGTTATGTCAAATGTACGTTTGTGTTTTTCTTTAATTTGGGGTTGCACTGAACTGATTTCATGACCCACAGATAAGTGGTAACTGCATTTTGAAAGCCCTGCCCTTAAACTGCGCAGAAGGCTCTGAGAAGGGGTGTCATGGCGGGACTTAACCCCGACTTGGGGAGCAGCATCTCCCTGAGCCCCGCGCTGCTCCGGGCGCTGTGTTATAACAGACCAGCTCATCCTCACACCCACTCGCTGAGGTAGGTGTTGTGTCATTGCCCTGCCCTGGGTTCGGGCCAGGACGTGCTGCTAAGTGACACACGCTCAACACTGGGGCTGCGCTGGCTGCCAAGATGCCTTGGAAACAAGGTGGTCCGAGCCGGGGGGCCCGCCGCCCACACCCTGGCTGTCAGAGCCAGGCTGGGGGCTTCCGGAGGGCAGGCCCAAGGACCCAGAGCAGACGGGGCGGCACCCACCGCCTAGCGGACACATGGCTGGACATCCCCCAAGCTGTGCACAGAGCGCTGGGGTCCACGTTAGGCCCGGAGCAGAGCTCTGCCCGCTGGCCAACAGGCAAGCAGGACCTCCCTGTGTGGAAAGAAAGGCCTGACTCCAGCCTTTAAAAATAATACTGGTGTTAATTTTAAACATAACGCTCTTGCAGGCTAAAAAAAAGAAAAATGAGCTTAACCACACACTTTCACTGTTTTTTAATGAGCTTATTGTTGTAGGCTCTGTGAGGATGCAACAAATGTCTTGAGAATTTATTTCAGAGCACAGTACGTGTGTCCCCATGTTCCGTGGGCTGCTTTTAAGATCTGAGCCCAGCGCTCCTGGCGTGTGGGCAGCAGGCCCGCAGATGGGCCTCTGCAGATGAGCAGGAAGCGGGTGTTGCGGGAAGCACACACTTGTCAGATGGATCCCTGGGGAGGAGCTGGGGCAGAAGGGGGGGGGACAGGGGCTGAGAGGCTGGACCTCAGGCCCCTGCCCAGAAAGCGTGAGGCCCCCACGGCCCCGCCTCCCTTTTCCAGCTGGAGCATCAAGCCTGCTGCCTGCCCCCACACTCATCCCTGCCTCCTCAGAGTTCAAAGCCAGGAAACAGGCCTCTGGCCTCACAGGCAGAAGGTCCCAGAGGAGAGACCTGTTAACAGGGCACAGCTGTGCCCCGTGCAGGGCGCCCAGGGAGGCTGGACCGGGCCTGCTGCCCAGGGGCCGCGCGCAGAGGCTGCAATCTGAGGGAAGGCTGAAGAGTCGGCCTCCGAAGCCAGGCGGGCTCGGAGAGGATCCCTGAAGGGGAGGGGCAGGGCCTGGGAGGAGCGCATTGCGGCAGGAAGGACTGCGGGGAGGAGCCGGTGAGGGGCCGCCCAGACCTCCGTGGTCCTGTCTGTCCTTCGCTGGGTTTCCTGTGAGCCTTGCTTGACAGATAAGCGTGAGGGCCCTTCTCAGCTGTGGACTCGGAGCCAAGTTCAGTCGCCATGGTAACCCTCTGGTTGCTATGGAAACTTGTCGAAAACCATAAAGTACTTTGAGGGAGGGGTCTCAGCTGCCATCATGGCCTCCGTTCGGAGGATGCAGGTCGCTCCTCGGGGTCCTCCTTCAGGGGCGCTTCTCTGGACACGGACCAGGGCGTGGGGACCGTAGTGGGTGGTACCCAGGGGCACCGGGGCTCTGCGGCCAGACAGCCCCGTGTCTGGGGCGCGGCTCACAGCCTCCACCAGGGCCAGCCCTGACTGTGGACACAGCCCTGGAGCTGTGCGCTCCATGCCCGTCTGCGCCCCTGCCCCGCCTGCGCTCACAGCTGACCAGTTACCAGGTGGGCGGGCGGCCTGGCTCCGCGGTGCCACGCTGCCACCACCATCTCATTCCTCGGGCAGTCGGGAGCCATGGGCGGCCCATTCCGTGGACAGCCCCCCAGACCCTGCTGCTGCTACTGGGTCTGGTCCTCGGTCGGTACCTCCGTGTTCCCAGAACACTTGCGTGTGTGGTCATCAGAGCAGGATGAGGTTGAAGGCAAAGCAGGGGCTCTGAGGTGCTTCCAGGCCCCCAGAGACCCCCTCGCTGCCCCATCGCCTCCTGGTCCACCCTAAATCCCTCCGATCTAAAGCTGGACAGCAGGAGGATGAGGGGAGAAACCGCTCTCTGGCCTGGCCCGTAAGTTGTCTTTCGTGGTTTGAGGTATTTATTCCCGAGTGGCCAGCTCAGGCTTCAGGCGCCGCGTAAACCCCAGAAGGAGGCGATGGCAGCCCCCTTTGAGCCAGGGCTGAGGCCAGCTCGGGAGGCCCGAGGCCCTGCTCTGCAGACTGTAGTGTCCCCGCGGCCATGCCTCCCCCCCAAAACTGCACCTCCCGCAGCGAGCAGTGCCTGCAGCACAGAGGGGCTTCCCGGATGCAGCCCCTGTGCCCGGGCCTGACGCAGGAACCTCAGGGGCAGGGAGGATAGGAGACCAGAGGCCAAGGGAGCGGCTGCCCAGGCTTGTGCTCGGGGCCCTGTGCGTGCAGCAGCTTGTTCGTCTCCCTGTCAGTCTCTGGGGTGCAGCACCCCCTGCCCCCATGGCACAGGCGAGGAGCTTAAGGCCAGATAGGGGGGTCGCTCTGCTACAGGGTAGCGGTGTGGCCGGAACTGTCTCCTGTGGGGGGATTCCCAGTGACGTCAGCCTCCCTGAGACGGACGAGACCAGGGAGTACGGAAGGGCCTCAGCGGCGATTGTGTTCGGCTTTCTGATACCATCACGCCCGCGACCAGAGAGGCTGTCTGCAGAGCCCAGGCTTCATTCCCCCCTGTGATTCCCCCTCACCACATGGGGACTTCCCTCCCAACCCCGGAGGAGGCCGGCCTGGAGCCGGATGGGGTTGGCAGCCCCTCCCCTCCATCTGCTCCCTGCCTTCGGGGGTTGGGGGGCGGGCTGCTGCGGAGACGCTGGTCAGTGAGGTGCAGACGGGAGGAAGTGGGCAGGTTGCTGGGGGTCTAGATGTCCCCCCACAGCAGAGCCTCAGGCAGGACGAGGAGGAGGCCAGCTGGGGGGAGACAGAGAGGCCACCCCGGAAGGGGCAGGAAGCCTTGCCTGCCTGGACCCGAGTCCCCGCCCCAAGCCCCCTCCACTGGGAGCAGCTTCCTTCAGCCCCTTCAGTCTGAACCGCGGCTGGTGCTAATGTGGAGCAGCCCAGGCACCAGATCCCATTCTAAGCACTTGACATAGATGAACTCTAGATAATAGACTCCAAGCTGGGACAGTTTTGTTCCCCTTCTGCCACTGAGGGAACCGAGACACGGAGGTCGGCTACCTTGCTTGGAGCTGGGAAGCGGTGGAACAGGGCTCTGAACTGGTATCTGGGGCTGGGGCAGCGGGGGGCATAGGCTCTGTGCTGTCGTATGGACCGTAACCTGCCTACACGATTGGAAGTTCTGTACGGAGACTGGGTTTTCCTGCCCCTTGTACTTGTTTCTCCATCACTCGCTAGTTAATTTTCAAAATAGTTATTTATTTGGCTGCGTGGGATCTTAGTTGTGGCATGTGGGACCTAGTTCCCTGTTTTCAGTTTAGTTTAGTCACTCAGTCAGTCGTGTCCCACTCTTTGTGACCCCGTGGAATGCAGCACGTCAGGGGTCCCAACACCAGCCCAGCACTCCCAACTACCAGAGCTTGCTAAAGCCCATGTCCATTGAGTCGGTGATGCCATCCAGCCATCTCATCGTCTGTCATCCCCTTCTCCTCCACCTTCAATCTTTCCCAGCATCAGAGTCTTTTCCAATGAGTCACTTATTTGCATCAGGTGGCCAAAGTATTGGAGTTTCACCTTCAGCATCAGTCCTTCCAATGACACCCAGGAGTGATCTCCTTTAGGATGGACTGGTTGGATCTCCTTGCAGTCCAAGGGACTCTCAAGAGTCTTCTCCAACACCACAGTTCAAAAGCATCAATTCTTCAGCACTCAGCTTTCTTCACAGTCCCACAACTCTCACATCCATACATGACTACTGGAAAACCATAACCTTGACTAGATGGACCTTTGTTGGCAAAGTAATATCTTTGCTTTTTAATATGCTGTCTAGGTTGGTCATAACTTTCTTTCCAAGGAGTAAGTGTCTTTTAATTTCATGGCTGCAGTCACCATCTGCAATGATTTTGGAGCCCCAAAAAATAAAGTCTGTCACTGTTTCCATTGTTTCCCCATCTGTTTGCCATGAAGTGATGAGACTGGACGCCATGATCTTCGTTTTCTGAATGTTGAGCTTTAAGCCAGCTTTTTCACTCTTCTCTTTCACTATTATCAAGAGGCTCTTTAGTTCTTCTCTTTCTCCCATAAGGGTGGTGTCATCTGCATGTCTGAGGTTATTGATATTTCTCCTGGCAATCTTGATTCCAGCTTGTGCTTCTTCCAGCCCAGCGTTTCTCATGATGCGTATAAGTTAAATAAGCAGGGTTACAGTATACAGCCTTGACGTACTCCTTTCCCAATTTGGAACCAGTCTGTTGTTCCATGTCCATTTCTAACTGTTGCTTCCTGACCTGCTTACAGATTTCTCAGGAGGCAGGTCAGGTGGTCTGGTATTCCCATCTCTTGAAGAATGTTCCACAGTTTGTTGTGATCCACAGAGTCAAAGGCTTTGGCATAGTCAATAAAGCAAAAGTAGATGTTTTTCTGGAACTCCCTTGCTTTTTCGATGATCCAGCAGATGTTGGCAATTTGATCAAAGGTTCCTCTGCCTTTTCTAAATCCAGCTTGAACATGTGGAAGTTCACGGTTCATGTACTGTTGAAGCCTGGCTTGGAGAATTCTGACCAGGGATCAGACCCAGGCCCCCTGCGTCGGGTGCCAGTCTTAGCCCCCAGACCAGCAGGGAGGCCCCCTCCATCCCTGATTCGTATCACAGGTACTCACGCTGTTTGTACTCGGAGTTACGATCCAGGTCTGCCTTTCTGTTCTGTTGCTCGAATCGAATGTATTCTGTTGTGCCCTTTGCCCAGTGAGGCTTGGAGGTGCCGCGTCTTGGTCCTTGGAAACAGAAGGGAGGCTCGTGCGGGTGTGTGTAGACTGGTGGCGGCCCAGCCTTGGGGCTCTACGCCTCTTCTGTCCCCACTCCCTGGCTCTGACCCCACCTTGGCTCGGCCACTCAACAGTCTGGTTTCTTCTACCTGTGAAATACCCTCTGTTGTCTTAACTCACACCGTCAGCCCCTCATGGAAGCATCCTGGCTCCCCGTCTCTGGTTTGCCCCCAGCCCTGCTCTGGGGGTGCACTCCTCGGGCACAGCTGGGACCCCATTGCTCCCCATGAGGTGGTCCCCAAGGTTGCTCCAGGACAGCCTTCTGATTTCTTACCCGAGGCCTCCACGGGCACCCCTTCCTGCCCTCCTGGCTCCCCCTTTGTCTTCTCTGCCCAAGCCATCTGCCAGCAGTTCCCTGAGGAAGTCGGGTGAGACTTGTTAATTGACTCTGCTGAAAAATATAAGACCCTTGGTTTCGTGAATCTAGGAAATCCCGGCTGAACAGGGTTAGATGGGGTTCTCTACTGCAGGACTTCTCAGAGCCTGTGTAGAGTCACTGCAGCTTGGTGACTGCCCAGGAACGGGTGAGCAGGTGCAGAATCCCCACGTGGCCTGGGATCCTCTTCGCATGGGGCTTTCTGGAGGACGATGGTCCGTGGGCCCCTGGGGGACGCTGCCCTGTCTGTGCTGACGCTGGGCTCTGTGGTTCCCAGACCTGCCCCAGTTTTCCCGTCTGTGTGTCTTGGATTGAGCCACGTCCTCGCCTAAAACACCCGCTGCCTCCAGCGTCTCCTAGAAGCCTTGCCTGTCCTTTTCAGATATTTCTTGACGCCCCACCCCCACCCCGAAGGTGAACCTCTCGGGGGTCTCCTGACCCTCCTGGCAGCCCTCCTCTGACAGTGCCTGTCGGGTGACACGTTGGTTTTCACTCCTCGGCCTCTTGCCTGGCAGCTGCCCCGTCCTCACTGGTCAGACTCCAAACCCCTCGCTGGCAGGGCTGAGTCCTCATCATCACGCATGTCACGTGATACATCCCCCCGCTGTGCCTCGGAATCCCTTGCAGCTTTTTGTCTTTTAATAAACTTGAACGTTTCAGAATAGTTTCAGATTGACCAGAAAGTTGCAAGGCTGTTACCAGGAGCTGTCACGGCCCACGCCCAGTTCCCGTGCTGCTGCGTCCTGGTTACTGTGGCTCGTTTGTCAGCCAGTGGGCCAGCGCTGAAGCATGATTGCTGACTGAGGTCCGTGCTTTGTTTGGATTGCCTTAGTTTTTACCTCCTGCCCTTCTTCTGTTTCAGGATCCCATCCAAGTGCCCATCACAGTCCATTTGGTCCTCCTGCATCCTTAGGCTCCTTTGGGCCGTGGCTGTTTCTCAGTCTTTCCTTGGTGGGATGACCCTTGCCAGGCAGCTTGTAGGGTGTCCTTCAGCATGGGTCTGATGGTTGACAGAGGCTTGATGACCACGGAGGCAAAGTGTCGTTCTCATGACATCTGATGAAGGGTGTTTACTCCCAACATGATCTGCCGTTGTTCACCTTGATCGTCCGGCTGACATAGCGTGGTCGTGTGTTTCCCCAGCAAAGTCCCCCTCCCCTTTTCTCCAGGGTGTGCCCCCTGGAAGGCGGTTACCCTGTGCAGCCTCATTCAGGGAGGCGAGCAGTTAGGGTCCGCCTCCCCCAGGAGAGTGTCCACGTAAATCCTCCTGTGCAGGAGCTTTCTCTGCTCTCCATTCTTTAGTTAGGGCAGTGTGCACTTGTGGATGTTTATTTCATTCTTTGAGTTACGCTCTGATCCTGTGTTTTTTATTTCGATCAAACTGTTTCAGCTTTGGCTGTTGGTAGAGAGCTTTTAGTTGGTACCTGTGTCCCTTTGACGTACCCTAATTTTTTTTAGTTTCCTCCTTTCTGGCCCTACAAGGTGCTCCAGATTCATGTTGCATAGTCCCTGTTCAAGAACCAGCCATTTCTGCAAGGGGTCCTGTCCTTTCATTGGAGGGTGGTGTTAGAAACCAGGATCTGGTGCTGGTGGTCTCACTGGTCCTGGGGCATCACTGCTCCTAGACTCCTTCAGTGGACAGAGTGAGGACATGTATGTGTATGCCAAGCTGTGTACACACACATGTGTGCATGCATGCTGAGTTGCCTCAGTCATGTCTGACTCTTGCAACCCTATGGACTGTAGCCCACCAGGCTCCTCTGTCCTGGGGATTCTCTAGGCAAGAATACTGGAGTGGGTTGCCTTTTCCTCCTCCAGGGGATCTTCCCCACCCAGGGATTGAACCCTTGTCTCAGGCATCTCCTGCATTGACAGGCAGGTTCCTTACCACTAGCACGACCTGGGAAGCCTGTACACACACCCCTAGTATTTAATGTAATGAAAATAATAGGCGTTGCTTAGCGTCCGTGTGTCCAGTCAGTGTGGTACCACATGGTTTGTTGCGATGTTCCTTCTTTCATGTGTGTGTCCAGGCGCTCAGTTGCATCAGGCTCTTTGTGACCATGGACTGCGGCCAGGCTGCCCTGACCTTCATTGTCTCCTGGAGTTCGCTCAGATGCGTGTCTGCTGAGTCGGTGATGCCATCCAACCATCGCATCCTCTGCCTCCTCTTACGAAGCTTTTTAAAGCCCTGTTTCTTCTGGATCGCAGTCTTTTCAAGGCAAAGACTGCGCTCTGGAGGCTCTGCAGCAAGCGTGCAGAGGTGTCTGAGATTGACTTGAATTTAAAGAAAGTCCTGGGTGTGCAGGCCTCTCGCCCCCGGGCAGGGGGCACACCAGCTCCAGGGGATGCTCTGCGGGAAGCCGCCTGCAGCCCTTGCCAGGGTGTCTGTTACCTGCATTTGGGTGTTTCTGCTCATTTCCTGCTGTATCTGGTTCCCAGGGCACCTGATACTTCCAGGTTTGAGGCCAGACGGTGGATCCGTTACTGCCTGAGGCAGCACCCTCAGCTCAGCAGGTCCGCCCCGCCAGCAGCCAGCGCTCCCCGCCCTGCGGCCACAGCCACGGCTCCCGTGTCTCTGAACGGAGCCCGCAAGCTGAATGCTTTCTAGATGATTTTCCAAATGAGGTCCTGGCCCAGGGACACAGGCAGCTGGTGGCGAGCAGGCAGCAGACCCCGGTGCCTCCCCTTTTCAGGCCCCCTGCCCGCAGCCTGTCCGCCAAGTGCCCGGCGCTGGAACCGCAGGATGCCCGGTGGACTCGGGGTTCGCGGGGAACCGTGCTGGTCTGATCTGAGCTGCACTTGCCCGGGGCTCACTTCCTGCAGGCTGTCCCTGCAAGACGCTTCTGCGGGGCAGCAGGACAGGCTGTCCTCAGCTCACTGAGCTTGGGTTCATGCCCTCCTGAGGCTCCAGACCCAGGAAGGAGGGTGGGGAGGCCCACACCTGACCAGAGGCAGGTGCTGCTGCCCTGTGGCCCTGGAGGAAGGGGTCGTGCTGGCCCTGGCCGCCTCCCTGTCCCCAGCCCCGGCTGCTTGTCCAGATCCACCATTCCCCAAGGTTCCCATCAAAACACTCGTTTCTTCAGCCTAGATGCTTGGAACACAGTCTGGTTAAACTGTGGGACAAGGGAGTTCCCTGGCGGCCTAGTGATTAGGATCGGTGCTCTCACCATGCAGGCCCGGGTTCCCTCCCACATGCTGTGTGGCATGGTATGGACCAAATAAAACAACACCGACAGAGAAAACTGTGAGACAAGACGCTTTCAGACTTCAGAGATTGTTACTGCATCTTGAGTGTTTGAGGTGCAGGCCTGACCGCCATCGGATGCCCTCTTGTTAACTGCACTTGGTCTTAAGGGGGTCCCAGGTGTTTCTAAACACATTTCTTTATGCTGAACTGACAACCTTGTGATTTTGTTGCAAGGTTGCTACCGCTTGCATCTGCATCGTACCGCACCCCCTGAATCCACTTGCTGGTTTCAGGAGCTCCTGGAAGTAGCTTTTCTCTGGCTCTAGTCTGGCTGTCTTTGCCTCCTAAAGAGCCCTGAGGCTCCTCCTGGTCACAGTCTACCCCATTCCTTTTGGAAAACAGCCGACCCCTGCAGCGGCCTCACACACCTCCCTGCCCCGCCCTCGCCCTGCCCTCCGCAGGAAAGCCAGGGTCCAGAGGCTCAGGTTTGCTGAGAAAGCTCCGAAGGCAGCTGCTTTGTCATTCAATTCAGAGGCTCCTTCCTGGGTGGAAGGTGCTCTGCGGTTATGCATGGTTACCCATTAACAGAACCCTTTCCGCTCCTGCAGCCTTTGCGCTAGCTTCATCCCTTTCTCCCTTAGGAGAAAACCCTGCCATTTTTAGGGAGGTCTTCTTTGCCAGTATGTACAGTATTGTACAAATTACTGCACAAATTAACCAGTGACCCTCACACTCTTTCACCATCAATATATAACCGAATATATTTCACTGATTGACACTGGCAGCTACTACAGGACAGTTTCATAGACTGCATTAAAAAACAAAAACAAAAAACGGGGACCTTGGGTGGAGGGTGGAGCAGGAATGTCTTCCCTGAAACCACACCACCACGTGACAGACATCGCTCCAGCGCCAGGTGAGGGAGGGGAGAGTGTGGTGTCCTCAGTTGGGAGGGGGGTTGGTGAGAGCTGAGACCAGAGTGGCCCAAGATGAGAGTAATAATCATAACTGCTGCTTTTGAGTCCTTCCCGTGTGCCAGGACTTAACAGATGTTATCTGAGTTAACCATCTCAATAACCCTGAGAAGTAGATGTTTCCTTGTTGCTGACTCTTTTCTACCCCAGGGACTGCAGCACTCCAGGCTTCCCTGTCCTTCACCAACTCCCAGAGCTTGCTCAAACTCATGTCCATGGAGTTGGTGATGCCATCCAATCATCCATCCTCTGCCGTCTCCTTCTCCTCCTGCCTTTAATCTTTCCCAGCATCAGGGTCTTTTCTAACGAGTTACCTCTTCACGTCAGGTGGCCAAAATATTGAATCTTCTGCTTCAGCATCAGTCCTTCCAATGAATATTCAGGACTGATCTGCTTTAGGATGGACTGGTTTGATCTGCTTGCAGTCCAAGGGACTCTCGAGAGTCTTCTCCAACACCACAGTTCAAAAGCATCAGTTCTTCAGTGCTCAACTTTCTTTATAGTCCAACTCTCATATCCATACATGACTACTGGAAAAACCATAGCTTTAACTATATGGACTTTTGTCAGAAAAGTAATAGCTCTGCTTTTTAATATGCTGTCTAGGGTTGGTCATAGCTTTTCTTCCAAGGAGCAGCGTCTTAATTTCATGGCTGCAGTCACCATCTGCACTGATTTTGGAGCCCCCCAGAATAAAGTCTGTCATTGTTTCCATTGTTTCCCCATCTGTTTGCTATGAAGTGATGGGACTGGATGCCATGATCTTTGGTTTTTGAATGTTGAGTTTTAAGCCAACTTTTTCACTCTCTCACTTTCATCAAGAGGCTGTTTAGTTCCCCTTCACTTTCTGCCATAAGGGTGGTGTCATCTGCATATCAGAGGTTATTGATATTTCTCCCAGAAATCTTGATTCCAGCTTGTGCTTCATCCAGCCCAGCATTTCACATGGTGTACTCTGCATATCAGTTAAATAAGCAGGGTGACAGTATACAGCCTTGATGTTCTGCTTTCCCAATTTTGTAACAGTCTGTTGTTCCATATCGGATTCTAACTGTTGCTTCTTGATTTGCATACAGGTTTCTCAGGAAACAGGAAAGGTGTTCTGGTATTTTCATTTCTTTAAGAATTTTCCAGTTTCTTGTGATCCACACAGTCAAAGGCTTTAGCATAGTCAATGAAGCGGAATTCTCTTGCTTTTTCTATGATCCAGTGGACGTTGGAAATTTGATCTCTGGTTCCTCTGCCTTTTCTAAATCCAGCTTGAGCATCTAGATGTTTAATTACTTCCATTTTTCAGGTGAAATAAAAATGAGATCTCTGAACATTAAGACTCTTGGCTTACATACCTCAGTAGAGTCAGTGATTCTAAAGCTACCATCTGCCTGCCCTGGATATGGGTTCAAAATAGACTGGAGCCCTAAAACTCATGTGATCCGCACTGTCTCCTGAAACTAACTTAGTTTGTAGAGGCTGCCAAGGAGAAGGAGGAGAAGCCAGTTCCTCCAGAGCGCTGCCTGGGGTGGGAGAAGGCAGGAGCCAGGGCAATGTGCCGTGCCCTCCGACGATGCCGTCCTAAACGTCCCTTGTCTGCCCACAGGGTTAGGAGAATGACCGCCTGGCCGTTTTGTATCTAATCGACATGGAACAGGAAGGTGGCAGTGTGGGCCATTACATGTATCAGGTTAACTTGGTTGTGTTGTTTAAACACTAAATTCTTTTTCTGTGTACTCAGGGTCTGTCGACTCTTAATTTAAAGAGGGAGAGAAAGCAGAGGTGCCAGACTAGAGGCACTTGTCCTCATGTGTGCGGATCTGGGCGCGGTGGGGATGGGGTGGCCCTGGGGGAGGGGCCGGGCAGGCTCATGAGCAGGTGCGGGAGTCCCCCAGCGTGAGGGCAGGTCACTCAGCTCCTGGGCTCCCTGACCCCACGGCATCGAGGAGAAGGAATGTCCCGGGATGAGCAGGGTGTTCTGAAGAGTGTGCTGAGGGAGGCTGGAGGAAGGTCGTGAGGCGTGATGACACCTCCCTCATGAAGGGCTTCCACGTGAAATACGGGCCCCTCCTAAACAGGCCAGAGCTGACACGGAGCCATCCTGCCCGCCCTTCAGAGCCAGAGATCCCTTTCTGCGGACCTTTCACTGGGGGAAGAGGCTCAGATATCACGCAATTATCCCTGACACCCACACCAGAGAAAGTCATTATTCAGGGGATTCTGAAAGCCAACATAATTAGTCCAATTAATCTCTAGCAATGAATTATTCTGTCCGATAATCATCTTCGGAAGCAAAGGATTCATTAGGGTCTCTGGCTGACCGCGGGGAGTCGAATGTCTTTTTATCCCCCTCCCTGTCCCCTACTCGATAGGATGGGTCTTCTCGCTTTGATAAATTCCATCTCCATTAAGGAGGGGCTGGTCGGGAGCAGCAGGACTGGACCTGGGCTCTGAGGCCTGCCGCCTTCTTCCCGACCTTGTGGTTAAGGCCTGTGTGTATCTAGTGGGAGCGTGGGGCAACTGGGTACAAGCTGTGTGACCAGCCAGTGTGGTAACCAGGGGTCTTCATGGACTTTCTGCTACTACTGAGTCGCTAACTCGTGTCTGACTCTGTGATACCATAGACAGTAGCTCGCCAAGCTCCTCTGTCCATGGGATTTCCGGGGTGAGAATACTGGAGTGGGTTGCTCGTTCCTTCTCCAGGGGATCTTCCCCACCCATGGATCGAACGCACATCTCCTGCTTGGCAGGTGAATTCTTTACCACTGGAAGCAGTTAATCTCAGCACATCCGCTGACTGGGGATTCTCCAGGAGTTCTAAGGCCAAGTCCACGTTTTTGTTGGAACTTACTTTGTATAATTTAGCAGTTGTGGCTCCAAGTGGAGGCAGATGGTGGAACCCAGGGAGGCGTGGCCCCAAGTTGTTGGGATGGGCTGCCTGGGGGAGACGGCGCCCGGGGAGCTCAAGCAGCCACTGAAGAGCTGCCGGACCGGGCGTTGGGCGGGCTGGTCGGGACCCTTGCTGGTCGAGATCCCTGGAGTCCCAGCTCCATGAGTCTGGGATGGAGAGTTTTATTGTAGCGTTTTTCACTGCATGTTAAAGAGCCATCAGTCCAGTAAAGTATACGGGTCTGCCTCCCCAGGAAAATCACGGGGCAGACGGGTAACAGGGGTTTGTGATGGCCTGGAAAATGCAGGGAGATCTTTAGAGTGAGTTCCTGAGCTCCATGGAAAGCGTTTCTGGTGTCAGGGGAGCCGCTTTCCTCTGATTTGTGTCTGGGCCAGGGGAACAGAGGCGGAGGTGTCAGGGAGGAAGAAAAGCTCATCCTATGAGTGGCCTGAAGCGGTCCAGCGCAGACTCGCACAGAGCTGCAGGCGCCGGCTGAGGGCGCTGCTGGCAGGGGCGGGCGGTGGGGGGTGGGGGGTGCGGTGGTGAAAGTCTCCTTGAGGGAGAGCCAGAAGGTGGGCGGCGGTCCCTCAAGGTGGGATGGGTGGACGTCTGTGCTCCATGGCGCAGGTGCCGGGCCCTTGGGGACAAGAGCTGTGGCCTCTGCCCTGGAGGCAGACAGAGGGTGAGGAGGTGAGGAGTGGACAGAGATGCAGTGTGCAGGCTTTGGGCAAGCCTGCCACGGGCTCCAGCAGGGACCCCAGGGCAGGACGAGTGGTGTCTCTCCAGGCTAGGAGGTCTGCGTTCAGATAAACGTTCCTGGGCTGTTGGGGTAGAGGTGCGGTTACACAGCGATGTCGATGTCGTATGGGCAGGGGAGATGAGGCCAGCAGGTGCCGGGAGTGGTTCCTGCAAAAGTCGGCTGTGCTGCTGGTCCAGAGTGACTCAGGCATCACGTGTTCCATCGTTTGAGGAAGTGATCACTGAGGTGGCAAGGAGGGCTTCCTGGAGGAGGTGTGACTGGGCACTGAAGCATAGGTAGGAGTCACCCAGCGGGGAAGGCCCTTAGACAAGAGCAGTAGGGGATGGAGCGTGAAGGGTGGTGATACATGGGAAAGTGGTGCAAGGTCAGGCCAGTTCTCCGGGAGGCCTCGAAAGTCACCCGAGAGACACTGAGCTCTCACCCTGCAGAAGCCCAGGGTGCTGCGCATGGCGCGGCCTCCCCGTCCTTGGGCTGTGGGTGGGAGAAGGGTCTGTCTGAAGTCACCTGAGCCACTCTCCAGCCTCTGGCTTGGGCTTGGCACTTCTATACTGAATTCTTTCTGTGGAGGAGAGGAGATGCATAGACATCCGTTCAGTCTTCTGTTTACCCTGGTCCCCAGGAGCCCAGCCTATTGTTCCCATGGCAACTGTCAGCGGTGGGTGGGGGCAGGGAGGAGGGCAGAGCCCCAAGTCATCACCGGGCTACCCCGCCCCGAGAAGAGGGGGCAGTTGGGAACTGCTGACTATGATGGGAGGTGGGGGCACCGGGCAGGAAACCTGAGGGCCTGGCCCCCTTTGTCCTTGAAGCAGACAGCGTGAGTGCCGACTGGAGCCGGACCTGGCGCGGGCCGACCCCCATCTCTCTTCCTGCCCCCCCGAGCGTCTGCAGTCTCATTGATGATGGATGACCCTGGGCCGGGAGGGCAGGGCTCACGGCTGCTGGGACCTTCTGCTGCGAGGGGCTGGAGTCATTTGCAAGGACGCCGGGGCCTGGATTGCCAGCAAGCTAAGCTGGACCGTGGACAAGCCCCGGGAGGGTGGCTTTGGTGGGCGGTCCGTCTGCTGACAGATATGGGAAGCCCCTGGTGGCCGGGGGAGGGGGTGTTCCCTGGGCCCAGTGAGCTGTTAGGTGCTTTTTCACTGAAGACCCCAGATGGGCAGGAGGCAGTCCCAGAGAGGCGCTGGGCTCGGAGCAGCAGGGGCCTCCCCTCCCCCCCACCCCCCAACGCACTCCTGACCTCGAGCTGCAGGGCCCACCCTCCTGGTGTCGCGAATGTGGAGGGGTTTGGCACACGGTGCGTGCTAAGTCACTTCAGTCGTTCTGACTCTGCGAACCCTTAGACTGCAGCCCACCAGGCTCCTCTGTCCTGGGACTTCCCAGGCAAGAAGACTGGAGTGGGTTGCCATGCCCTCCTCCTCCAGGGCATCTTCCCCACCCAGGGATCCAGCCCACATCTCATGTCTCCTGCGTTGGCAGGGGGGGGTTCTTTACCACTAGCGCCACCTCCTGACACATAGGAGGCGCTTAATACCTCTTACTTTGCCTCTTTGTTTCCAAGGTAGGAGGACAGGTGGGCTCAGTTTGGCCAAGGGCCTGCGTATTTCTCAGAGGCAGGCGGCCAGCCCCAGCTGCTGGCTTTCTGGTCCGCGGTCTCCTCTGGAGGACCCGTCCCAGCCTCTCAGCTCCGCATCCTGCTCCAGCCTGATGGGTCCAGGACGGTCCCTCGCACCAGGGAGGAGGATGAACACAGAGAACACCAGCTTCTCCGTGTCCACTCGGGCATGTGGCGGCCCTGTCCTCTGCAGGCCCCTATCTGCCCAGCCCCGGGCACCCCAGCCACCCCCTGAGCCCTGTGTGTGTCCCTGGTCACAGGAGGCCCTCGGCACACAGCGGGGACTCGCCGCTAGAACATCTCTGCCCTTGAGGAGGCTCCGGCAGGAGGACCTGTGGGTTCTTCCAGAACCCACACCCCATGGGGGACGTGGGTATGCGGGAGAGGCTGGGCTCCCCAGGAGGGTGAGCTCTCCAGGGGCTTTTCCTTGGGAATTTGGTTCCATTCAAATGGCAACCAGTCATCAGCTACCAGGCCGTCGGGGTGGGGGAGGGAGGCATGGGGGGAGGGTGAAGTGGGGTTGGGGGAGGGTGGGGGGTGAGAGATCAGGAGAGGGAGGTTGGGCAAAGACCAGAGAAGGCCCAGGGTCCCCCGCTCCCTCTCCCTGCTCCTCCCTGGCCAAGCGCTAAGTGAGTCCCAGGCTCCTCCAGCGCATCCCCAGCCTCACCCCCTCCCTGCATGGGACCAGGCCAGAGCTGAGGCTGGTCCCCTGGAGGAAGGGTCCTGGCGCACAGGTGCCCCTGCCTACCCCTGCCTAGCCCTCTCTCCCTCGCCCAGACGTGGGGACCAGCCGACCAAGCCCCAGGAGAGGCTGCCCTGGAGGCCGCCCCGTCCCAGCCTGTGGTCCCAGCCTGTGGGCCCCAGCCCCCCTGGGCGAGGCTGGGGGTGGGGGCAGGGAGGACGGCCTGGAGCCGCTGGGGCACAGTGGATTCCCACACTCCGGGCCGGGGGTGGCCGGTCCGCCTGGTCTTGGCACGTGGGCTGTGCAGCCTGGTGGGCGGCGCTCTAGGAAGGTTCCTCCCAGCAGGCTATGCAGACAGAGGCCGGAGGGGCAGCGCTCCCTCGAGGGAGCGCCAGGCAGTCCCGCGCCTGCCAGCAGTCCCGGAGGTGGGGACGCCGGCTGGCCCGCCGCCCAGTCCCGCGGCCTCCTGGCAACCCTGTCCCCATTCATCCCGTGGGCAGAGCAGGACAGGCCTCCTCCTGTGGCCTGGAAGGCCATGCTGGACGCCAGCCTGTCCGTCAGGAAGGGCCTCCAGGCGCCCAGTTGTGCTGTCCTCCTTGCCAGTTATAATTTATTCTGAAACATGGTGGACATCAGTCAGACGTGGACTCAAGATCCCTACTATAGCACGTACACCAGCGGCGTGGCCAGCGGCGCGGCCAGCGGCGTGGCCAGTGGTGCGGCCAGCGGTGCGGCCAGCGGTGTGTGTGGCCTCGGGAGCTGAGTGGCCTCTCTGAGCCTGGCCTATCGAGTCAGGATAACTACACTGGGCGTTAAGTAGACACGTGCTCATTTCCCTTCCTGCCTTGGAGGACACTGCCTGCCCCGCAGCGGCCCCAGCCAGCCTTGTCAGGTTTATGCCGGATTGCTCTGCCCCCTCCCCCACTGGTTGGAAGGGCTTCCCAGGTGGCGCTAGTGGTAAAGAACCTGCCTGCTAATGCAGGAGACGTATGTGACGCGGGTTCGATCCCTGGGTTGGGAAGATCCCCTGGAGGAGGGCATGCAACCCTTCCAGCATTCTTGCCTGGAGCATCCCATGGACAGAGGAGTCTGGGGGGCCACAGTCCATGGGGGCGCAGAGTCAGGCACGACTGAAGCGACTCAGCAGACAGGCAGACCCCTCGCCGGAAGCCTTCTTGAGACTTAGCTCTCCGCCTCGCTGCTCTTGGGCCCAGCCCGGGTGAACAGAGGGAGTCTTGGCCTTTGTCAGCTGGGTTCATCCGGTGGGTGTTCGGGCTGCCCTGGAGGTGTTGCTGGCAGATGGGCTGAGCCTGAGGTCCCCCAGCGTGGCGGGGAGCAGAGGGTTGAGGGGATCAGTGACACAGAAGGCTTTTTCAGAAATGGAGCCCCCAGGGGCGGCCGGGTGAGGCGGGCGGCAGCTCTGCTGTGGAGCAGATGCGCTCCTGGGCTAGGGGCGGGGGCCTCCTAGGAGGGTCCCCCTCGGGGCGGCCCCGCACAGCCAGGCCCTGTCCCCAGCTGTCCCCCTGAGCCCTCCCTGGGGCCTGGCCGCCTCCACTGTACACCCGCCTGGCTCTGTTGTCTTGCCCAGGTCTCTGCCACTCCGTTGGGCCTCAGTCTCTCCCCTCAAATGGCCTTGAAGGCTCCCGCCAGCCCTTTGATACCCGCCCTCCTCCAGGCTGGTGGCGGGGCATCCAGGCTGGCACACGGCCTGCTGACCTTGTACCCACAGCCCAGTCCCCGTGTCCCAGGGCCGGCGTCTCATCTTACAGGTGAGAGACTGGGGTCGCAGATCGTGTTCCTGTGGAAGGTCCCAAGGCCATGCTGGCTGCAGGCCCCTTGCAGAGGGCGGGGGGGCAAGGTGCAGCCCCTCCCCAGGAGAAAGGAAGGGCAGGTCTGCAGAGGAGGCTGGAAAGGGGGGATCTGCAGCCAGGGGTGTTAACGCCAGGAGCGCCCACCCCCAGCAAGGCCGCCCCTTCAGAGACAGTGTGTCTTGTCACTTGGCCCCTGGGAGGCCCAGGAAAGGCAATGACGCAGGGGACCAGGGCAGACGGGGCGTGAGAGTGGGCAGAGCAGGGCGTCACCCCGGTTGCCACTGACTCAGACGCTGTGCTCCGGCAGCTTTCTGCCCAGCCCACCCTGGGCCCCCTGCACCTCCAGACGGGCCCTGTTTATAAAGTCGATGGCTGGACTTGCAGGGCACCAAAGGGGAACACCTGTGGGTGCGCCGGGGCCTGGCGCTGCTGTCGGGGGCGCTGGGGACCCAGCTGCCCTCTCTCTGCTGTGCTGCCGCAGCCGCACGGGGCTGAGCCCCTCAGCAGTTCAGGTGCGGCTGATACAACTGCGCTTAAATGTGGTAAGTTTCACCGTGAAAGATGCTCGACTGCATAAATCGTTAGGTAAATGGAAATTACATCCCTGCTGAGACGCCCGTGCGGGTGGCTGCGAGCAGAAGGACAGACAGTAACAGGTGTTGGCGAGATCGTGGCGCGGTCGGCGCCCTCAGCTCTGCTGGTGGAGACGGATCGGTGAGGCCGCTCCAGGAAGCAGCACAGACACTGTACGTCCCGTGTTGTGTTCCAAGGCATTTATCCAAGAGAACAGAAAACGTGTCCATGTAGAAGTTTGGGTACGAATGGTTGTAGCAGCTTTAGTCATAAAACAGGCAGAAAATGGAAGTGACCCAAATGCCCATCAAATGACGGGCAGAAACGTAAAATACAGTGTCCCTGTACAGTGGAACGCCGTGCGCGCGGCGTGTGTGTACAGCTTCAGACGTGGAAAGGCGGGAAGTACGGACACATGATAGCTGAATGAGCCTTGAAGGTGAGAGAAGCCAGTTACGAAAGGCAGCGTGTTTGAGATTCATTTCTGTGGGGCGCCCAGAACAGGCAGATCCACAGACACAGAAGGGAGGCCTGGGCTGCTAGGGGCTGGGGCAAGGGGTGACACAGACCTCCGGGAATCAGACAGCGGCACTGGCTGTACAGCTTTGTTGTTGTGCAGTCCAGCTGCCAAGTCGTGTCCGACGCTTTGTGACCCTGTGGGCTCCAGCACGCCGGGCTCCTCTGTCCTTCACTGTTTCCCGGAATTTACTCAGACTCGTGTCCATTGAGTTGGTGATGCCATCCAACGTCACTTTGCAACTTTACAAATGTACTAAAACCCACTGAATTGTGTACTTTAAGAGGATGACTGTCATGCTCCGTGAGTTAGCTCTCTGTAAACACACTGTATACATACGTGCATTTGTGGATCGTGGCCAGGATAATACTAGATGGTGATATTCCCAGAGTCAGACCATCTGGTCGCGATCTTGGCTTTATTGCCTTCAGCAGCTTACTCACCCTCTCTGGGCTTCAGGTTTCTCAACTGTAAAATGGGGATGGTAATCAGACCACCTCACAGGGTCGTCATGACAGTTACACGGGCTACAATCCGAAAGTCCAGAGAAGTGTGCCTGGCAGGTGGCAGAGGACTTGGCCGAGTCAGCTGACACCAACGTTACTAGCGTCTCAACCAGAAATCCCCCAGGGCCCCTTCCGACTGTCGCCACACCTGGGCCCTGGCCCAGCCCCAGCCCGCCCCCACCCTCTTCCTTCCCCTCCCCCTCTGCCTGCAGATGGTCCTCACTAATGTGAGAACTGTTGCCATAACAACAGCTCTGCCCCCAGCAGCAGCGACTGCATTGGAGCCGGTGTCACGTGACGGCTCTGGGCGGCATCACCATGACACTGCCAGTGAGCCAGGAGGTTTATGGGGCAGGAGAGCCAGGCTCGTCAGGGGACCGGCCCGACCCCCACGCAGCAGGCAGGCCACCGTCAGCAGGAGGCCAGCCCTTGAGGCCCAGGAGGATGGGGTGGACAAAAAATGTCGAGAATTGGCTCTCTGACCCTGTAGCCCTGTAACCATCAGAGGGAGATGGAGCAGACAAGAGGGAGCTGGAGGCGGGCGCCCCCGGGTCCCACAGCCCTCTGTGTAGCCGCCCTGGACCAGCAGGTCTTTCCCGAGGCAGACCGTGCCGGACGTCAGGGAGTGGCTGTGCTGGGCTGGCTGGAGGGCCTGAGGGCTGCCTGCTGCAGAGAGAGGCCGCCAGTGCGCCCAGAAAGGGCCGGGCTGGGCAGGGTGCAGGATGACCCTGCTCCCTCTTGACCATGCACGCGTCTGCCCAGGAGCCCTGCAGAGCAGAAGGGCGGCCAGGGCAGGGCTGTGAAGCCTGACCCACTCTCCAGAGGGGGCACTCAGCGTGCAGCCGCTGGGGCAGAAAGCAACGGGTCTCCGTGCTCTGGCCCTGCATCTGAGCTCGCCGCCTGGAGCCCACGGGTGCCCGGAGGCCAGGCACTGCCCCTCTGTTCTAGCCGGCGGCTCCCACTGGAGGTGCCAAGCCCCTGGCTGTTTCCCAGGAGGATGGCAGCCCTGGCATGCCGGGCACCCAAGGGGGCTGTGCTAACACCGGGAGTTGTCTGCCTGCAGCATTGCAGCAGCGCCCGGCGGCGCCCCCTGGTGGCCCATCGGGGACAGGCACACCTCAGGATCAGCACAGCGAGACTCCTGGGGGGTGAGGCCTGGGAACCCCGGAGTGGGCTTTCCCAGAGAGAGGACGGTGCTGTTTGTGCCCATGGAGCACACTTGGGCTGAGGGCCCAGGACACACTGCCCCGAGGCCTGGCCTCTGGAAGTCAGAGCCTGGTGTCAATGGGGAGACTGCTCTGGAGGCTGCAGCAAGGTGTCCGGGCTCTCAGACGGGGCCCCTGGTCGTGTTGCCCGTAGTGGGGCTTGGACGGTGCAGGTTCCTGGGCCCTGGCTCCAGCCCAGGCATCTCTAGGGGTGATACCCTGGCACCTGCACTTTCAGCCCTCTCCAGGAGAAGAGACATTTACTCAGGCTTCACCAGCTGCAGAGCTCCACAAGCCAGACGGTCAGAGTTGACTAGAGCCTTGAGTGTCCCCAGCCCCAGCTCCCTTATTCTATCCATAGGGCAACTGAAGGCCAGAAAGGGGGAGTAATTTACCCGAGGCCCCACAGCCAGCTGGCCCGCACCCTGCGGAAACCGCATGCCCAGCCCCCCAAGCCGCCTCTGTCCCTCCCCGCCAGCCTCACGGCTCCTCTTGGCCGAGTGCCCCCTGGAGACACGTTACTGGGGGCCCCTGAGCCAAGTCTTCTCATTCAATCAAAATCGAAACTGCTGGTGACAGGCAGACACCCCTGCCTCGTGATTCCGGCCCCAGGGGAGTCCCTCCTGCCCCCTTCTGGCCCCTGGCGGCTCCTCGCCTTGCCTCACATAGCCTCGCGGCCAGCACCTTGCTTTGTCGCCCTGGTGCTGCCTGGGTGCTCTGCCCACTCAGCAGCAGTGGGAGGATCACTTGCTGGTTGAGAAGGTTCAGGCTTCTCCCGGGCAAAGATGGGGACCTGAGAGCCCTCCATGGCAGGAAGCATGGACTGGCCACGCTGCAGGGCTCCGTAACAGCTGCCTCCAACCGTACTGTGACTTAAGGGGGGGATGACTGAATTAGTAGCAGGATAAACTGTTCCACACCGCATGCTGGTGGAGGGGGAGGCTCTGGCACGGAGGCCCAGCCCAGGCTCTTGCTGGGGCCTCTGGGCTCAGAGAGGGGTGGGGGGTGGAGTTGCAGGAGGACCGCTCGGCTCTGCCCGATGGCGGGGAGGTCTGTGTGCAGGGTGCTCTGTCCTCTGTCGGTTTCAGCCCTGCACCAAGCCTCACATGAGACAGAGCCTTCAGAGGCCACGGCCCCTGGGAGTCCATCTAGGGCAGGGTCACTGGCTGCCAGAGTCCACAGAACCCATCCGTATGACCTCTGAGCAATGAGGATATGTGAGGTGGGCCTGCAGTGCCTGCCCCGGCCAGACCTTGAAGGTCATGTCCTAGAGCAGAGAAGACAGACAGAAATGAGTCAGACTCCCAAAGACGTGGGACTCAGTGTCCACAGAGTGGTCATCTATAGACACTGGGGGTCGTGTGGCGGCACATAGATGCCCAAGGACCTTCTGGTTAGGGGTCATGTTGTCAGAGAGATGTGTGTTTGTAACTGGCTCTTAGTCAAAGCTATGGTTTTTCCAGTAGTCATGTATACATCGGAGAGTTGGACTTATAAAGAAAGCTGAGCACCAAAGAATTGATGCTTTTGAACTGTGATGTTGGAGAAGACTCTTGAGAGTCCTTTGGGCGGCAAGGACATCCAACCAGTCCATCCTAAAGGAAATCAGTCCTGAATATTCATTGGGAGAATTGATGCTGAAGCTGAAACTCCAATATTTTGGCCGCCTGATGCAAAGAACTGACTCATTTGAAAAGACCCTGATGCTGGGAAAGATTGAAGGCGGGAGGAGAAGTGGACAACAGAGGATGAGATGGCTGGATGGCATCACCAACTCAATGGACATGAGTTTGAGTAAACTCCGGGAGTTGGTGATGGACAGGGAGGCCTGGTGTGCTATGATTCGTGGGGTCACAAAGAGTTGGACACAACTGAGTGACTGAACTGTAACTTATTATTCTGATATTTTACCTGTGTGTGTTAGGGGCCTAAACTGGGACAAATTTTAGAATTTATAGAAGATTTAGGTGCTATCCTTGGGACAATAGGGTCAGGAGAGTTTTGTTTTTTTTTTCTTTTTGGAAGTTGCTGAGAGAGGGTGTGTGAGAGAGAGAGAGATGCCTCTCTCAGGTCCTCTAGCCTGGGTTTCTAGGTGGATGTATCTTGTGCTGTCTCAGACAGGTCCGTTACACAGTGGTCACCCCCACTGGTGACATCTGAGTGCGTCTCCACCCCAGGGCAACACGGGGCAGCCAGGCCAAGGCCTCCAGTGCTGGAGCCTCGGGCCCGCCCCTCCCCACCTGGTGGTGCTCACAAGCCTAACCCCCTCCGGCTGGAGTGACGTGCTGTTTCTTTTGAGCTCTGAAATGCTGGGGCTTGAAAATCTTCCTCTTGAGGCACTTCCGTTCCTCCTGTTGGTTCCTGCCTGGTCCATTCACTCGGGATGCAGGAGTCAGTCTAGAGGCTGGGCCCCGCCTCAGGCTGAACTGAATGTGTTGCAGGTAAGTCTCAAGTGTTCACCTGGCAGCCTCTGAAGTTCACGTCATTGTCAGCCGGTATAATTCAAGCTGTGCAGAGCTTGGGGAAATGTGCCTGCTGGGTGAGGGGCCCTGAGTCCCCCTCCTTCCTGCATGCCCCTAAATCTCTTGGGGTCGTTGTCCTCTCGCCCACTACATCAGGTTTCAGATCCAAGGCGAAGAGCTGGGCAGGGCATGTAGCTCCAGCCAATCCGGGTCGCCCCCCCACCCTACCCCACTCCTGTGGAGAACTTACTGTGGGCGTAGCACGCACATCAGCTCTTTAATCCCCCTGACAGACCGGGGAGTGGGTACCACTATTCTCCCCTCTTCCTGGAGCATACAGCTCAGCAGGGTGGTGAAATGCCTCGCTCCAGGTCGGAAGGAACAGGGTGGGAGTTACCGCCAGCACCTGCCCTTGGCTGTGCGGACTGGACCTACGGTACCACTGGGCAGCCCTTCCGTTGGGACTCAGGAGATTCATGGTCTTGCCGTCCGGGGAAGCCTGCTGCCCGGATCAGGCTTCAGGCAGAAAGCACCCTGCTCGCCATCATCTTCCCAGGGTGCTGCCCCATCTCCAGCCCCAGGGACCCCTGTGCTCTACTTCCAGCTTTTCCCTCTGCACTTGTGGTGGGGGACGCATCCACACAACTCTCCGTGTGCACGTCTGCGGGGTGGCAGAGTGGGAAGCTTGTGATCCTGATGTGACGGCCCCCACGGGCTGCCTGCCGGACCGCGGAGGGGTGCGTCTGAGGTGTGTGTGCGTGTCGGAGGCCCTCCGTGGTCATGGAAAGAACAGCCCTGCAGTCTCACATGGAGAAAGTGCCTGGTTTTGAGTCCACCTCGATGGGACGCTGTGTGCATCTGGGTGGGTGTGCCTGCCCCTCCCCCAAGTGTGCGCACTGGGTGCAGAGTGGACTCCTCACAGAGACAGCAGTCTGTCTGTGGTCTCCTATGAGAAACTCCACCCCGGTGCATGCTGGGAGGATGCTGTGGTCTCCTATGAGAAACTCCGCCCCGGTGCTTGCTGGGAGGGTGCCGTGGTCTGATATAAGAAGCTTCACCCCAGTGCATGAGAGAATGCTGTGGTCTCCTATGAGAAACTCCGCCCCGGTGCATGCTGGGAGGATGCTGTGGTCTCCTATGAGAAACTCCGCCCCGGTGCATGCTGGGAGGATGCTGTGGTCTCCTATGAGAAACTCCGCCCCGGTGCATGCTGGGAGGATGCTGTGGTCTCCTATGAGAAACTCCGCCCCGGTGCATGCTGGGAGGATGCTGTGGTCTCCTATGAGAAACTCCGCCCCGGTGCATGCTGGGAGGATGCTGTGGTCTCCTATGAGAAACTCCGCCCCGGTGCATGCTGGGAGGATGCTGTGGTCTCCTATGAGAAACTCCGCCCCGGTGCATGCTGGGAGGATGCTGTGGTCTCCTATGAGAAACTCCGCCCCGGTGCATGCTGGGAGGATGCTGTGGTCTCCTATGAGAAACTCCGCCCCGGTGCTTGCTGGGAGGGTGCCGTGGTCTGATATAAGAAGCTTCACCCCAGTGCATGAGAGAATGCTGTGGTCTCCTATGAGAAACTCCGCCCCGGTGCATGCTGGGAGGATGCTGTGGTCTCCTATGAGAAACTCCGCCCCGGTGCTTGCTGGGAGGGTGCCGTGGTCTGATATAAGAAGCTTCACCCCAGTGCATGAGAGAATGCTGTGGTCTCCTATGAGAAACTCCGCCCCGGTGCATGCTGGGAGGATGCTGTTTGTGGCAACTGTGTGTTACCCTGGTGACGGCTGATTTGAGGGAGAATGTTGCCACCTTCTGAGCCTGGGAAGCACACATCCAGACATCGGCCGACAAAACCTATCATTGTCAGAGTCATGTGGGCCCCGGACTAACACCCCACCCCAGTGAGCCTCGCGAAGATGGTGGAAAAGGGGGGAGAGGGATGACGGCTGTTACCGGTTTGGGGTCAGAGATGGGTAGGGGTGTGGGGTGAATCCTTTTACAGATGCTGCGTATTCGTAATTTAGAGTTAAAAATGTGAAGAGTACAGACACAGCCAGATTCTGAGGCGCCCTCAGCATCCCTCACCTGAGCTGAGCCTTTGGGGTGCAGGGTGATGTTCCCCAATATGGCCACCAGGGGACGCTGCTGGGGCGTGGAGGGATTGGTGGGGTGGTGCTTCTGCGACTGTCCTCAGCCCTGCTCTGTCCCAGCTCTGTCCCCGCCTGCCCCCATGCTCACCTGCTCCTGGGGTGGCACCCTGGTGCCACATGTTCCTCCTTATTACATTTCTGCACCTCCAGCCAGTCACCTCACCCACCCCCAAGAGCCACGGACCCGGTTGGACTGGTCACTTCCAAGGACTTCTGTGGCTCTGATTTGGATACTTTGGGGTAGCTCTGCCCCACTCTACTGGCATGTTATGAGGAGGACCCTGTGTGAGTTAAACATTTTTCTCTGTTTTGTTTTGTTTTGTTTTTTTGAAGACATCTTCCTAACGGGACACACATCCGTCCATTCTTTTTATGTATGCTGACCGTGGTCGAGTCCGTCCATGCTTGTGATGGCCCCTGAGTACCTGCTGTGTGCTGCCGCTGGCGGCACCAAGATGCTCTGTGAGGTGCAGGGCCCCACCTCTGGGGCTCAGTGTCTCCTCCGTGAAGTGGGGCAGCTGCACTGAGCTCCCCCACGTGCCGTGTGCCTCCACTCACTGAGGCCTGCAGGGGGTTGGCACACATGGTCTCCAGGTCGCCCTCGGTCCCCTCCTCTCTGGACCACTCACCCCTTGGCTGTGCCCGCCTTTCCCCTTGTCTCTGCCAAATCCATGGAAAGCATCTCGCTGGCCCAGAAACCCGTGTCTCAGCAGCATATTCTTGGTCCTCATATAGGCGTCTTAGGGCCAAGGTTTAAATATACATGTACACTTTCTGACCCTGCCTGTTTTCCACGCCAAACCATCATGACAACCATGAAACGGCGCCAGGTGAGCCTTGCCAGGATAAACAGTCACGGGCAGCAGAGGAGTGATGTGAGGAGGCCCGCCCTCATCCCTGCCAGCTGCCAGCCTTCCTCCACCCCAGAGGTGGGGAGGAGAGGAGAGAAGACTGGGCTGGCCTGGGTGTGGAGCTACTTCTTGGGAAAGGTGCCCCTGAGGCTCTGGGAGGGCCGTGCACCTGGCTCCCTGCCCCCCTCCCCTGCCCCCACCTCGCTGACAAGGCAGGCCGAGCAGCCGCCAGCCCAACTTAGTCTTGGGGAAAATGCCTCCTGAATTCAGAGATGTCCTCCGTGGCAGCTTTTAGAGCTGCGCGCTCCTGCTGGGTCTGGGTGGGTGGGGGCTCATGGGCTCTAGGGTGAGACCCCGGGGGACTGGTTGAGGCAGTTGCCTGGGGTCAGAGCTGTTGGGTTTTCTCTGTTGCTTTGTCGTCATCTCTGTGGGCCCCTGACTCTCCCA